>NW_019154103.1:34562188-34777767 GCF_002288905.1 Enhydra lutris kenyoni
ATCCTTATATCAGATCAATTAGATTTTAAGCCAAAGACTATAATAAGAGATGAGGAAGGACACTATATCATACTCAAAGGAACTGTCCAACAAGAAGATCTAACAATTTTAAATATCTAAGCCCCTAACGTGGGAGCAGCCAACTATATAAACCAATTAATAACAAAATCAAAGAAACACATCGACAATAATACAATAATAGTAGGGGACTTTAACACTCCCCTCACTGAAATGGACAGATCATCCAAGCAAAAGATCAACAAGGAAATAAAGGCCTTAAATGACACACTGGACCAGATGGACATCACAGATATATTCAGAACATTTCATCCCAAAGCAACAGAATACACATTCTTCTCTAGTGCACATGGAACATTCTCCAGAATAGATCACATTCTTGGTCCTAAATCAGGTCTCAACCGCTATCAAAAGATTGGAATCATTCCCTGCATATTTTCAGACCACAATGCTCTGAAGCTAGAACTCAATCACAAGAGGAAATTTGGAAAGAACCCAAATACATGGAGACTAAACAGCATCCTTCTAAAGAATGAATGGGTCAACCAGGAAATTAAAGAAGAATTGAAAAAATTCATGGAAACAAATGATAATGAAAACACAACAGTTCAAAATCTGTGGGACACAACAAAGGCAGTCCTGAGAGGAAAATATATAGCGGTACAAGCCTTTCTCAAGAAACAAGAAAGGTCTCAGGTACACAACCTAACCCTACACCTAAAAGAGCTAGAGAAAGAACAAGAAACCCTAAACCCAGCAGGAGAAGAGAAATCATAAAGATCAGAGCAGAAATCAATGAAATAGAAACCAAAAAAACAATAGAACAAATCAACGAAACTAGGAGCTGGTTCTTCAAAAGAATTAACAAGATCGATAAACCCCTGGCCAGACTTAGCAAAAAGAAAAGAGAAAGGACCCAAATAAATAAAATCATGAATGAAAGAGGAGAGATCACAACGAACACCAAAGAAATACAGACAATTATAAGAACATACTATGAGCAACTCTACGCCAACAAATTTGACAATCTGGAAGAAATGGATGCATTCCTAGAGACATATAAACTACCACAACTGAACCAGGAAGAAATAGAAAGCCTGAACAGACCCATAACCAGTAAGGAGATTGAAACAGTCATCAAAAATCTCCAAACAAACAAAAGCCCAGGGCCAGATGGCTTCCCGGGGGAATTCTACCAAACATTTAAAGAAGAACTAATTCCTATTCTCCTGAAACTGTTCCAAAAAATAGAAATGGAAGGAAAACTTCCAAACTCATTTTATGAGGCCAGCATCACCTTGATCCCAAAACCAGACAAGGATCCCATCAAAAAAGAGAACTACAGACCAATATCCTTGATGAACACAGATGCAAAAATTCTCGCCAAAATACTAGCCAATAGGATTCAACAGTACATTAAAAGGATTATTCACCACGACCAAGTGGGATTTATTCCAGGGCTGCAAGGTTGGTTCAACATCCGCAAATCAATCAATGTGATACAACACATTAATAAAAGAAAGAACAAGAACCATATGATACTCTCCATAGATGCTGAAAAAGCATTTGACAAAGTACAGCATCCCTTCCTGATCAAAACTCTTCAAAGTGTAGGGATAGAGGGCACATACCTCAATATTATCAAAGCCATCTATGAAAAACCCACCGCAAATATCATTCTCAATGGAGAAAAACTGAAAGCTTTTCCGCTAAGGTCAGGAACACGGCAGGGATGTCCATTATCACCACTGCTATTCAACATAGTACTAGAAGTCCTAGCCTCAGCAATCAGACAACAAAAGGAAATTAAAGGCATCCAAATTGGCAAAGAAGAAGTCAAACTATCACTCTTTGCAGATGATATGATACTATATATGGAAAACCGAAAAGACTCCACTCCAAAACTGCTAGAACTTGTACAGGAATTCAGTAAAGTGTCAGGATATAAAATCAATGCACAGAAATCAGTTGCATTTCTCTACACCAACAACAAGACAGAAGAAAGAGAAATTAAGGAGTCAATCCCATTTACAATTGCACCCAAAACTATAAGATACCTAGGAATAAACCTAACCAAAGAGACTAAGAATCTATACTCAGAAAACTATAAAGTACTCATGAAAGAAATTGAGGAAGACACAAAGAAATGGAAAAATGTTCCATGCTCTTGGATTGGAAGAATAAATATTGTGAAAATGTCTATGCTACCTAAAGCAGTCTACACATTTAATGCAATTCCTATCAAAGTACCACCCATTTTTTTCAAAGAAATGGAACAAATAATCCTAAAATTTATATGGAACCAGAAAAGACCTCGAATAGCCAAAGCAATATTGAAAAAGAAAGCCAAAGTTGGTGGCATCACAATTCCGGACTTCAAGCTCTATTACAAAGCTGTCATCATCAAGACAGCATGGTACTGGCACAAAAACAGACACATAGATCAATGGAACAGAATAGAGAGCCCAGAAATAGACCCTCAACTCTATGGTCAACTAATCTTCGACAAAGCAGGAAAGAATGTCCAATGGAAAAAAGACAGCCTCTTCAATAAATGGTGTTGGGAAAATTGGACAGCCACATGCAGAAAAATGAAATTGGATCATTTCCTTACACCACACACGAAAATAGACTCAAAATGGATGAAGGACCTCAATGTGAGAAAGGAATCCATCAAAATCCTTGAGGAGAACACAGGCAGCAACCTCTTCGACCTCAGCCGCAGCAACATCTTCCTAGGAACATCGCCAAAGGCAAGGGAAGCAAGGGCAAAAATGAACTATTGGGATTTTATCAAGATCAAAAGCTTTTGCACAGCAAAGGAAACAGTTAACAAACCCAAAAGACAACTGACAGAATGGGAGAAGATATTTGCAAATGACATATCGGATAAAGGGCTAGTGTCCAAAATCTATAAAGAACTTAGCAAACTCAACACCCAAAGAACAAATAATCCAATCAAGAAATGGGCAGAGGACATGAACAGACATCTCTGCAAAGAAGACATCCAGATGGCCAACAGACACATGAAAAAGTGCTCCATATCACTCGGCATCAGGGAAATACAAATCAAAACCACAATGAGATACCACCTCACACCAGTCAGAATGGCTAAAATTAACAAGTCAGGAAATGACAGATGCTGGCGAGGATGCGGAGAAAGGGGAACCCTCCTACACTGTTGGTGGGAATGCAAGCTGGTGCAACCACTCTGGAAAACAGCATGGAGGTTCCTCAAAATGTTGAAAATAGAACTACCCTATGACCCAGCAATTGCACTGCTGGGTATTTACCCTAAAGATACAAACGTAGTGATCCGAAGGGGCACGTGCACCCGAATGTTTATAGCAGCAATGTCTACAATAGCCAAACTATGGAAAGAACCTAGATGTCCATCAACAGACGAATGGATAAAGAAGATGTGGTATATATACACAATGGAATACTATGCAGCCATCAAAAGAAATGAAATCTTGCCATTTGCGACGACGTGGATGGAACTAGAGGGTATCATGCTTAGCGAAATAAGTCAATCGGAGAAAGACAACTATCATATGATCTCCCTGATATGAGGGAGAGGAGATGCAACATGGGGGGTTAAGGGGGTAGGAGAAGAGTAAATGAAACAAGATGGGATTGGGAGGGAGACAAACCATAAGTCACTCTTAATCTCATAAAACAAACTGAGGGTTGATGGGGGGAGGGGGGGTTTGGAGGGGGGGTGGGGTTATGGACATTGGGGAGGGTATGTGCTATGGTGAGTGCTGTGAAGTGTGTAAACCTGGCGATTCACAGACCTGTACCCCTGGGGATAAAAATATATTATATGTTTATAAAAAATAAAATTTAATTAAAAAAAAAAAGAGTCATTTTCCTTTGTAGATGGTGCTCTATGTCCCCTGTGCCCTATCTTGTCAGGATATTGCTGAAAGTCACTGGGCCCATATTCTGCTTTATTGTCCATAGCACCAAATACCGGGCCCTCCATGTGTTACCTAGTTAGTAAATACTAGTAACTCAAAAGATAAGCCCATTAGCAAAGAATTTGACAGTTGAAGTGGTCAGAGGTTGTGAAATTGATAGATTGGGGCAATTTAGTTGCAACAATCCCATTAAAAACAAGACTAAGAGAAATGGTAATATAAAAAAAAGATGGGGTGCCTGCGTGGCTTAGAGGGTTAAGCCTCTGTCTTCAGCTCAGGTCATGGTCTCAGGGTCCTGGGATCAAGCCCCACATCAGGCTGTCTGCTCAGCAGGGAGCCTCCTTCCCCTTCTCTCTCTGCCTGCCTCTCTGCCTACTTGTGATCTCTCTCTCTCTCTGTCAAATAAATAAATAAAACACTTAAAAGAAAAAGAAAAAGAAAGGGACAGGACCTCAGGAGGTACTGCCTAGGATGAGAGAGTTAGGATGTGCACTTAATCAGACTTTTTTTTATTGTGGTAAAGTATCCATAACAAAATTGATCATTTGAACTATTTTTTTTTAAGATTTTTTAAAGTAATCTCTACACCCAACCTCACATATTCTAGAGGCTCATACTCTACCGAATGAACCAGCTAGGCACCCCTCATTTTAACTATTTTAAAATGTACAGCTCAGTGATATTAAGTACATTCAATTTGTTGAGCAACCATCACCACAATCCATCTCCAAAACTCTTTTCATCTTGTAAAACTGAAACTCTACACCCATTTAACAATAACTCCCCATTTTCCCCTTTGCCAACTCCTGGAAAAAACCATTCTATTTCCCAGCTCTATAAATTTGACTATTCTAAGAACCTCATATAAGAAGAATCATACAGTGTGATGACTTTTGTGACTGGGTTATTTTACTTAGTGTAATGTCTTCACCGTTCATCCATGTTATAGCCTGTGTCATAATTTCCTTCCTTTTTAAGGCTGAATAATATTCCTTTGTATGTATGTACCACATTTTGTTTATCCATGCATTGTCACTGGACATTTGAGTTGCTCCTACCTTGAGTTATTTTGAACAATGCCTCTATGAACATAGGTGTGTAAATGTCTGTTTGAATCCCTGCTTTTACTTCTTTTAGGTATGTACCCAGAAGTGGATTTGCTGGATCATTTGGTAATTCAATCTTTAATTTTTTAAAAATATTTTATTTATTTATTTATTTATTTGAGAGAGAGAGAGAGAGCACAAATGGGCAGAGGGGCAAAGGGAGAGGGAGAAACAGACACCCTGCTGAGCAGGGAACCCAATGCAGGGCACAGTTGAGGACCCTAATATCGTATCTTGAGCCAAAGGCAGACACTTAAGCTACTGAGCCACCCAGGCATCCCTAATTTTCAATTTTTTTAAAGATTTTTATTTTCTTATTTGAGAAAGAGAGTACAAGTAGAGAAAGGGCAGAGGGAGAGGGAGAAGACTCCCTGATAAGCAGAGATCCCAATGCAGGGCTGGATCCCAGAACCCTGAGATCATGAACTAAGCCAAAGGCAGACGCTTCACTGACTGAGCCCCTCAGGAGCCCCTCAATTTTCAAATTTTTTAGAGATTGCCATCCTGTCAAATGGCTGTACTATTTGACATTCCTACCAACTGTGCACAAGGGTTCCAATTTCTCCACATCCTTGATAACGTATTTTGTTTTCTGTTTTTTTTTATTTTTGTTTTATTAACAGCTATCCTAATGATTGTGAACGGGTGTCCTATTGTGCTTTGACTTGCCCTTCTCGAATGACTCATGATGTTGACCATCTTTGCATGTGCTTATTGGCCGTTTGTGTTTCTTCGTTGGAGAAGTGTCTATTCAAGTCCTTTACCCATTTTTTTAGTCAGGTGGTTTATTTTATTGTTGTTGAGTTGTAGGAGTTCTTTATACATTGTAGATATCAATCTTTTATCAGATACATGATTTGCAAATATTTTCTTACATTCCTTGGGTTACCATTTCACTCTGTTAATAGTGTCCTTTGGTGTACACGTTTTAATTTTGATGTAGTATAACTGATGTATTTTTTCTTTTATTGCTTGTGTTTTAGGGTCATATCCAAAACACTTTTGCCAAACCCAACATCATAAATATTTTCCTCTATATTTTCTTCCAAGAGTTTGCGGTTTTATCTCTCAGCTCTTACATTTAGGTTTTTGATCCATACTGAGTGAATTTTTTGCATATGGAATAAAGTAAGGGCCTGAATTCATTCTTTTGCATATGAATATCCAGTTTTCTCAACAATATTAATTAAGACTGTCCTTCCACGGCGCCTGGGTGGCTCAGTGGGTTAAGCCTCTGCCTTCAGCTCAGGTCATGATCCCAGGGTCCTGGGATCGAGCCCCGCATCAGGCTCTCTGCTCAGCAGGGAGCCTGCTTGCCCCTCTCTCTCTGCCTGCCTCTCTGCATACCTGTGATCTCTGTCAAATAAATAAATAAAATATTAAAAAAAAATACTGTCCTTCATTCATTGGTCTTGGCCTCCTTGTTGAAAATCATTTGACTGTATATGAGAGGGTATATTTCTTTTTTTTTTTAAAAGATTTTATTTATTTGTCAGAGAGAGAGGGAGAGAGAGTGAGCACAGGCAGACAGAATGGCAGGCAGAGGCAGAGGGAGAAGCAGGCTCCCCGCCGAGCAAGGAGCCCAATGTGGGACTCGATCCCAGGACGCTGGGATCATGACCTGAGCCGAAGGCAGCTGCTTAACCAACTGAGCCACCCAGGCGTCCCGAGAGGGTATATTTCTGAGCTCCCTTTTCTATTCCATTGGTTTACATTTCTGTCTTTATGCCACTGCCACACTGTTTTGATTACCGTGGTTTTGTAGTAAGTTTTGAAATCAGAAAGTATGAGAAAGTATGAGACCTTCTTCTTTTCCAAGATTGTTTAGCTAGTTGGGGGTCCCTTGAGATTCCACATGATTTTAGCATGGATTTTTCTATTTATGCAAATAACGTTGTTGGAATTTTGATAGAGGTTGCCTTGAATCTAAAGATTGCCTTGGATAGTACTGACATCTTAATAATATTACATCTTTCCATCCATCAACACTAGATTTCTTTCCATTAATTTGTTTTTCTTTTATTTATTTATTTGTTTGTTTATTTGATAGAGAGAGACACAGCGAGAGAGGGAACACAAACAGGGGCAGTGGGAGAGGGAGAAGCAGGCTTCCTGCTGAGCAGGGAGCCCGATGCAGGGCTCAATCTCAGGACCCTGGGATCATGACCTGAGCTGAAAGCAGACACTTAACCACTGAGCTACACAGGTGCCCTTAATTTGTTTTTCTTTAATTTATTTCAACAAGGTTTTATAGTTTTCAGTCTACAAGTCAATCAGATTCTTTTTTTAAGGAATTTATTTTACGAACAATATAATAACAACAGTATTGCAAATTTGAAAATAGAAGTTACAAAAAAAAAAAAAGAAGTTATTCATCCCAAACCTCACTTCCCAACAGATCATTTGACCTCACTTTTCCTATGTCTTCTTCTAGTCTTATCTGCACGTATGTATAATTTCAACATAATTGCAACCATTGCATGAATCCAATTTTGAACCTTGATTTCTACACTTACTATTATATTCTACTCATTTTCCATGTTGTCACATAGTCACTTCAACAGATGCTGAAGGCCCTGTACCAAAAGTTGATTCTCTCAGGAGGAGGAAGTACCACCAGTGGCCTGAGCTTTGGGTAGGAATAGAAATGGAAATCCCCTTTTTTTTTTCTTGTAATTTTCACAAAGTACTGGAAATAAATACTTAAAAAGCAGAACGAAAACAAGAGTTTTAAAGATTGCTCTAGAAGCCCTGTTTCTGTGCTTGAATGAGAATAGTCACAATTCAAGAAAATACATCGGCTGACTTTCCTGGTGCCTCCTCTAAATATTTTCTAACCCTAATAATTCTAACAAGTAGCATTTACATTTGGAATACATCTTGAAAGACAAGAGTCTCTCAAGAACATTTATTTGCTACACTTACCATGGCAGATGATTGAAATATATGTGCATCTGTAACTTCTAGTTACTCAATTTTCAATAGCTATTCAAGGATTCTATGAAATGGGATAAAACGCAATTAAGTTTTTATATGAAGAACAATTTTAGTGATATTCGATTTTATCACCTTTCTTGGAATGAAAAATTAAGTTGATGGTGTTGAGTGTTGAACTGGGAGGTATGAATTGGTTAAGACAGGTATGGGAAGCCTTGCCATGCCAAAGTTTATAATCAGAGTATGAACATGCCCCTACAGTAAAAGGCAGTCTGTCTCCTAGAATTATCTCTCCTCAAGTAGTTAGAAGGAGCCTGTACATACTTGACTGTACCGATGAAAACTCACAGCTTCACCTTTTCTTTTACAAGTTTATGCCATTTCTTGGATGAATTTGAGGACTGATGAAATGAATCCAAGCATAGGTCTTGGTTTCTTCCTTTTTCCAGCTGCCTACTACCCACCCACCCCCTTTTTTTCTTAATTTCTAGTCAAAAGATATTATGGACAAAAAATCCTACTAGGTATCATCCTCATCCTTCTCCTCCTCCTCCTCCACCTTTTCCTCTTCTTCCTTCTTTTTCTTCTCCTTCTTCTGAGATTATTATGCCAGTTTTAAAGCTCTTTATATAAATGCCCTAAGAAGTCACACTTTTCTACTGTGACCACTTTCTCCAGGTTCAGGAATCGAAACACTGGCAAAGCACTTGTAGTGTTCTTTTTAATTAACTTCTAATGTTTGTTTCCTACTCAGTTTAAAATGAAGTACTTTTTTAAACCAGAATATATTTTTGCAGTCTTGGATTAAAACTTTTTTTGACTCCTAGAGACCAGCCCTGAAAGATCTAAGACCTTACTTAAGAGGTTAAAATAACAAATACCCTTGTGAATAGCTACTGGAGAACTGGTTAGTTTAACATCTTAGGCCGGATGCCCAAGGTGGGCTGCTTCCATCTGTAGTGCACACACACCTTATTGTAGAGTGTAGAAAGCACACATTTTAGCCAGTCACTTTCAACATACACCAGAGAAGTAGATAGCTCCATTAGGCAATGTCAGAGAAGATAAATGTGTCAAATTACTTGCCAAAAATGCTTAGTGAACATCAGAGAGATGGGCTCTGCTTTTCAAATTATTAAGCAGGCTATTCAGAAGTACTGAAACATTCATTTTTCATTGCAGATTGTTGACTAGAAGCCAGAGACAGCTGTCTTCCTGTGATGCCCCATGGTGACGCCCACAGGAACTTTCCCCTTTGGTATTCAACCCGCTAAAAGGTGTGAAAGGATATGCATCATTTAGCAGCCCTGATATCTAGGATTTGACTGAAGAATTTTATGCACAGAAACCTATGGATCCTGGAAGGTCAGTTGTCTACTTTGAGATGAATTTGTTTCAGTAATATCAACTTGTCTGGTTTTCTCTGCACAAAAATCCTGAAAGGGATTATCACAGTCTGTACATGTATGTATGCATTTGTGTATCATAGTCTGTATGTAAACATCTTTCTGGAAGGCAGGGCCTGGATCTAAGCCATGATATACTTAAAATGTAGCATTTTGCTTTGATTCTATATGAGATAGAATGGAGACATTAACCATCTCTCATGAACTATTTTGAAAATGAGGTCCTGGGACACCTGGGTGGCTTAGTCAGGTCATGGGCGGCTGCCTTCAGCTCAGGTCATGATCCTGGGGTCCTGGGATCAAGTCCCACATTGAGCTCCTTGCTCAGTAGAGAGCCTGCTTCTCCCTCTGTCTGCCTCTCCCCCTGCTTGTGCTCTCTCTCTGTCTTTCTCTCTGACAAATAAATAAATAAAAAGAAAGAAGAGAAAAGAAAATGAGGTAGGTCCTAGGACTATCTGCATCAGAATCATCTAGCTTTTAAGAAAAATTCAGATTTCAGGGTCTCATCCCAGGTAGGGCCTGGGAACCTACACTTTGGCAAACACCCCAGGAGATTCTGATGCTGGTGACTCCATCATCTCTCAACTGAGGAACACTGCCTGGGGAGATAGCAGAGCAGCCCTCAGAGTCCTCCTTAGAAGATCTGAGCTCTCTTCTCCTCCTTGGTGTCCTTGGTGAAGGACAGAATTGAGCGTCAACACTGATGCAGTATTTTACACAGAAGTACTCGTTAAAAAAAAGAATTAAGTGCAATTAGTAGCATTATTTTGACCTCTGTCAACTTAGTCCTCTTCTTTTCTTATCCTGGTATTTCTTCAATTTTTTTCCACAATGAAATGAAGCCTTGTGCTCCAGCTGTAGACATGTTACCCTCTTTTATTTTTCACTGAAGACTGGAGAACTCTCTACCATGGCCACTATGTTTAGGAAATGATTCAATTATTATCTGATTATTCCTTTATTAGTAACTAATAGTGAGGGACTAGAACTAGAACTCCAGCCAGCTTTTTCCTTCTGACCACTGAAAACTTTGAAGAGAAAGCATACATACAATAGGAGAATATAGGAGGTATAGGAGTGTTTTCTATTTGAAAACACATCTTAGGAAACTTGGATAAATAGGTGGAGTTCCTCTTCAATAATTTTCTTATTGCTTTGAAACTCCCCACGTTCTCATCAATTTCTTTGCTGAGCAAATGTTAATTGTTGCCTCTGTTAGCTGTCACCCAGGTGCCCTTCATCTCTGCTAAGGGGCCTCCAGCTAAAATTTTCTCCTCCCTCCTATTTGTTCTCTTATAAAGCTTTGCCTGTTCATGTATCAATATAAATGCAGAAATCATATATAAAATATTATCAAACAGAATCCTGCAGCACATCAAAGAAATAACACACCAAGGCCAAGTAGGCTTCATTCCAGAGATGCAAAGGTGAGTCAATTTTAGGAACTCTATTAACTTAGTTCATTTTAAAAGGGAAAAAGCCAACTAAGATCATCTCCACTGACGCTGAAAAAACTCTTGCAAAGAACATCTGTTCTTCAGAAAAACTCTCAATCCTTGACACGATTCTGTATATCTATCTTAGACACAAAGCCACTGTCATATTTAATGGGAGCCACCAGAAACATTTCCACCAAAGTCAGATAAACAAAGGATATTTATTTACTCTTATTTCTCTTAAGAGGCATTTCAGGAAAATGATAAACTTTATGGACTTTGGTATTCAACCACAAGGTTCAAATCCCAACTTTGCTACCTAGGACCCATGTGACTGTGGGCAATTTGCTTAGTATTTCTGTGCTGAGTTTCCCTTTCCATAAATGTAGATAATGGTGAGACTTACTTCTTAAGGCTCCTTGCTATGAGATGTAAATAGCTTTATAGGTATAAAGTACTTATATACTACAAGGCATGTAAATACTCAATAACTTTCTACTATCATGACTATTATTTAACATTATTTTTTTGAGGTACAAGTCAAGGAGACAAACCAAACAGATAGGAGAAAGGAATTAAAAGTTTTAAAAGGAAAGACAAAATTACCTACATTTTCCATTGCTGTAATTATAAAACTGGGAAATCCAAGAGGATCTATTGGAAAAATTACCAAAAACTAAGAAGAAATTTCTATAAATAGTAAGTATAAAATTCACATTTAGAAATGAATAGATGTCATATATATGAAGATGACTTGAATTTTAAAAAAGGCATAGCATGTTCTTAAATAAGACGATTCAGCATCATAAAGATGTTAATCCTCCCTGTGTTAATTTATAAGTCTGACACTACCATTAATAAAATGCAAGGGATTTTTTTTAACTGAATAAGCTGATTCTAAATTTCACATGCAAATAATCATTCAGGAAGTTCCACAGAAATTCTGGAAAAGAAGAGAGTAAGTGACCATTTGTTCCATCAGATATTAAACATTATAAAACCTCAGTTTTTTATTTTTTAAAAAGATTTATTTATTTGACAGAGAGACACAGAGAGAGGGAACACAAGCAGGGGGACTAGGAAAGGGAAAGCAGGCTTTCCGCCGAGGAGGGAGCCCGATGCAGGGCTCAATCCCAGGACATTGGGATCATGACTGAGCCGAAGGCAGACGCTTAACCACTGAGCCACCCAGGTGTCCCTGCCTCAGTTTTCTAAAAGTATATACTAGCTCCTCCCTCGGACTAGGATCCCTGAAGGCAGAACTGTGTCTCCTCCCTCAGATTGGGCTCCCTGAGGCAGGGCTGTGTCTCCCTCTCAGACTGGAGCTTCCTGAGGGCAGGACTGTTTCCCCATTCAGAATGGGGCTCCCTGAGGACAGGGCTATATTTCCCCTCAGACTGGGGCTGCCTAGGGTAGAACTGTGTCTCTCCCCTCAGACTGGGGCTCCCTAAGGACAGGGCTATAACTCCCCTCAGACTGGAGCCCCCTGAGGATCAGCTTTTTCCTCAGATTAGGGATCTTCTAAGGTATAGGGCTATTTCTGTCCCTTGGTCTGGTCTTCCCAAGGGCAGAGGGTGAAGGGCTCCTATTTCATGACTCCATTCCCTTTTCTCTTTTCCTTTCCCACAATTCCCAGGGTGTATGGCCCCAGGAGGGCTTTGGCCCAAATGTACACACTCAGGTCAGCGCTGTCCATTACAGCCACTAAAAGTACCTTTACCCTACCCTTACTGAGTGGCAGCACCGGCCAGTGGGACCACATTATGGCTTTTCTGGGCCATAAGCACTTTTGCCTTTGTGGGCCCCTTCCTCCACAAATACCAAAGTTATGTTTTATAACTGTGTTGGAATAAAGATAAATATATTCATATTATATATGAAAACATTTTATTGGACTTAAAAATTATTTTTTCCTTTCCATTTTAAAATAAATTAAAACATTAGGGTGCCTGGGTGGCTCAGTAGATTAAGCATCTGACTTGGTTTCAGCTCAGGTCATGATCTCAGGGTCATGAGATTAAGCCCCATGTTGGGCTCTTGGCTCAGTATGGAGTCTGCTTGAAATTCTCTCTTTCCCTCTGCCCCTTTCCCTGCTCCAATTCACATGTGCTCTCTCTCTCTCTCTCTCAAGATAAATAAATAAAATCTTTAAAAAAAAATAGGACATTTTTATGGGCCCCTAAAAAACTCTTTTTAATTGAAAAAGTTAAAAGTATATACTAGCACACACATAGATAGATTAGTGAAATAGAATATAAGCCTAGAAATGAGCCTACACACATACAAAAATTTAGTGTATAGCAAAGTTGTCACGTAGAATCACTTGGGAAAGGTGGAACTGCTGATTTTTTTTTTTTAAATGGTGATGTGGTTATACTGTAGCCATCTGGAAAAAAATAGAAATAAATCCTGTCAAGAACTATAACAAGCCAGAGATTTTACCCTGCTTACAAGCCAACAAGTTAGCCTGCTAGGGTTTCAGATGCTCTCAGAAGACAGGAGACTCCTGGGTCAAAGACAAAAGAAGCATGAGCTCCAAAACTGCATCAGTTCCCCTTGCTCCCTAAGTCCCTGAGAGTGATGCAGAGATTCATCCGGGGGCATGCTACACACCACAGTGTCCCAGCTGAGGAACTCTGAGTTGAAGAAACCCTCCATCTTATACAGGGACTGCTAGCAACCCTAACCTAGAGAGAAACATCTTTATTATCTGGGATAGCAAACAAATGTGCCATTTGACCTGTATGGAGATGCTATTCCCATCTCCTGAGGCCAATCACTAAAAAAAATTCCTAAAAAGAGAGTTCAGAAGAAAAGCTATCTGGCATAAGATGCACAGAAACATGAGAGCTCCATGAACAATTGACTCCCAACAGATATGCACCTTTCCCCATCTACCAAGATAAATTCCAAGTGGATCAAAAAATTAAATGTCTACCAAAAAAGGGTGCCTGGCTGACTCAGTCAATAGAGCATGTGATTCCTGATCTCAGGGTTGTGAGTTCAAGCCCCATATTGGGTGTAGAGATTACTTAAAAATTAAATCTTAAAAAAAAAAAAAAAAGGAAACACTTGAAGAACCATAAAAGAGAAAAATAATCAAAAAAAAAAAAAAGAAAGAGAGAAAAAGAATCTTCAGAATAGTAGAGACCTTTCTAAACTATGACACACAAAAAAATTTAACATAATTTAAATGCATGCTAAAATCACAAAAGGAAGTCAAGAAACAAACTTGGAAAGAGAATTTACAGCTCATATCATGAACACAGAGCTAATTAACCTAATAAAACTGTTATAAATAAAATGCTAAGTGAAAAACCAAAACCCAGTAGAAAAATGGACAAAAGAGAAGAACTGTTCACCAGAAAAGAAAATGCAATGTTCTTAAATATATGAAAAGATTTTCAATTTTACCTATAGCAAAAGGGAGAACAGCCAACTAAAATTACAATGACAATATTTTTCACCTATTCAATTGGAAAAAATGTAAAATATTATAATACACTATAGTGTTGGCATGGAGAAATAGACATTCTCAGACATTGCTGGGAGAAGGTGAATTGGGACAATCTCTCGGATGAGAAATTTGGCAATACTATGAAAATTAGAAAGGTGCATATTCCTTACAATTCCATTTCTAGAAATTTACTCTGTAGATATACCAGTACACACGCAAGTGTATACAAATGATATTCATTACAATGTTGTCAGTAATGGAAAACTGTTGGAAGAAAAATCAAGATGGCAGAGGAGCAGGAGACCTAGTTCCTTAGTTCCCAGGAACTCAGATAGATAGCTATCGAATCATTCTGAACACCTGTGAACTCAACTGGAGATCTAAGAAAAGAATAGCTGCAACTCTACAAATAGAAAAGCGACCACTTTCTGCAAGGTAGAAGGTGTGGGGAAGTGAATCCAAGGTGAAATATGGGAAAATAAAACCGTAGGGGAAGGGAGCCTCTGTCAGCCGGCTACTGGAAAGTGGCAGAGCAGCAGACCACAAAATTGGAACTTTTAGAAGTCTGTCCAGGTGAGGGACATCCCTGCATGAAAAGAGCTCAGGTGGTGAAGTGGGGTGAAATCTTAGGTGGGACAATGTGGTCATAGGACCCTCAGGGTCACAGGAAGACTAGGAGTGCCTGAGTGGGGCAGAGTTCCCAGGCATCAGAGTGGGGAAGCCAGATGCAATCAGCAAGCCCAGGAGTGGGCTCTCAGCTCGGGGTTGCCATGAACCAGGAACCATAGCAGGGTCAGCCGATTGCTTTCTGAGCAGGGGCCTAAAAAGCAGCAGAACCAGCAAGTTTCCCCTTCCTCCCCGGGGAGAAGTGGCATAGCAGCATGCCTCCATAGGAGTCTGCAGGATTGGGAGACTTGAGACAGCGTTGTCCGTGTGCTTGAGATGGAAATGCCTTGGTCACAGGCCAGGTGGACATGAAGTACAGACTTGAGAGCAGGGAGACAGGAGTGATTGACTGCTTTTCCCTGAGGGCTCACTAAGGAGGGGGGCCCTGAGTTTTCAGCCCTGGGACCAGAGATTGGGATGCTGCCATTTTCATTCTCATTCTCTAAAGCTGCACGGAAAGCAGTCAGGGAACAAAAGCCACATGGAGCAATCCCAAGCAGATTACTTAGCTTGGCCTTTGGCAAGGGTGGTGCAATCCCACCTCAGGCAAAGACACTTGAAACTCAAAGCAACAGGCCCCTCCCCCAAAAGACCAGCAAGAACGTCCAACTAAGACCAAGTTTGCCAGTCAATGAGAACTGCAAAAGTCCAGCACTAGGGGAATATAACACATAGAATTTATGGGTTTTTTTCCCCATGATTCTTTAGTCTTTCAATTTTAATTTTTTTCTTTCCTTTTTCAACCAATATCTTATGTTATCAACTCTTTTTTAAGTCTTTTTAAATTTTCATTTTACAGTTACATTCTATTCCTTTGTTATATTTCATTTTATTTTTGTATATATGTAAATTTTTCTTTCTTTACAATTTTGGGATGCAGTTTCTTCTAACAGACCAAAAATACACCCAGAATCTAGTGTATGGCACTCAACTCTTCACCTGTCTGATCATATCCTCTTTCTTTTTTGTTTTTCTTCCTTTTTTTGTTTTGTTAAAATTTTTTTAAATTATTATCTTTAAAGTTAGAGTCTATCCTTTCAACTTATTTAATTTCTTTTTTGTATATATATAAATTCTTCTTTCTTTACAATTTTGAGATGTAGTTTCTTCAACAAACTGACCAAAATACACTCAGGATATAGCGTATTGCTCTATTCTGTTCCCCTGTTTATATTCCTTCCTTTTGTTGTTGTTGTTGTTGTTGTTGTTGGTTTCCTCTTTTGTTTTTTCTTGTCTTTAATTTTTATTTTTACAGTTACATTCTATCCTTTCATTATATTTAATTTTATTTTTGTGCGTATACAAATTTTTCTTTCTTTATAATTTTGGGATCTAGTTTTCTAGCAAATGGATCAAAATCCACACAGGATCCAGTGTATTACTCTATTCTGTACACCTGTCTGTTTATATTCTCTTTTTTCTTCATATATATATATATATACGTATATATACATATATATATTTATATTCATATTCGGTTTCAGTCTCTTCTGATTTGTTTAGTGTATATTTCTCTGGGGTCATTGTTGCCATTTTAACATTCTGTTCTCTTATTCATCTATTCTCTGGACAGAATGACAAGAGGGAAAAACTCACTTTAAAAAAGAGAACAAGAGGCTGTGTTGACTGACAGGGACCTAATCAGTATGGACATGAGTATGTCAGAACTAGGGTTTGGAATAATGATTACAAGGATACTAGCTGAGCTTGAGAAAAATATAGAAGACTCTAGGGGATCCCTTTCTGGAGAAATAAAAGAACTAAAGTCTAAGCAAGTCAAAATAAATAAATAAATAAATAAAGAGATGCAATAAAAAAAAATGGGAGGCTCTAACTGCTAAGATAAATGAGGCCAAAGAGAGAATTAGTGATATTAGTGATATAGAAGACAAAATGATGGAGAATAAGGAAGCTGAGAAAAAGAAAGATAAACAACTACTGGATCATAAGGGGAGAATTTGAGAGATAAACGATACCATAAGGCAAAACAATGTTAGAGTAATTGGGATCCAAAAAGAAGAGGAAAGAGAGAGGGAGCAGAAAGTTTACTATTAAAAAATTATGGCTGAGAACTTACCTAATATGGGGAAGGGAACAGGCATTCAAGTCCAGGAGGCACAAAGAACCCCCTTCAAAATCAAGAAAAATAAGTCAACACATATAATAGTGAAGCTTGCAAATCTCAGAGACAATGAGAAAACCCTGTAAGCAGTGCAGGACAAGAGGTCTGTCTTTCTACAAGGGTAGCAACATTAGATTGGCAGCGGACCTATGCACAAAGACCTGGCAGGCCAGAAAGGACTGGCATGATATATTCAGGGTGCTAAATGAGAAAAACATGCAGCCAAGAATGTTTTATCCAGCTAGGATGTCATTCAATGTAGGAGTAGTAAAAATGCTTTCAGGACAAACAGAAACTGAAACAAAAAGAATCTGTGATCACTAGACCAGCCCTACAAGAAATTTTTAAAAGGGATCCCTTAAGTGAAATGAGAGCCCAAAAGTAAAATAGACTAGAAAGGAACAAAGACAATATACAGAAACAGTGACTTTACAGGTAACACAATGGCACTAAATTCATATCTTTCGATAGTTACTCTGAATGTAAAAGGGCTAATTGCCCCAGTCAAAAGACACAGGACATCAGATTGGATAGAAAGGCAAAACCCATCAATATTCTGTCTGCAAGAGACTCATTTTAGATCAAAGGACACCTCCAGATTTAAAGTGAGGAAGTGGAAAACAATTTATCATGCTAATGGACATCAAAAGAAAGCTGGGCTTGTCATCCTTATATCAGACAAATTAAATTTTAAACCAAAGACTGTAAAAAGAGATGAGGAAGGACACTATATTATAATTAAATGATCTGTCCAACAAGAAGATCTAACAATTGTAAATATGTATGCCCCAACATAGGAGCAGCCAGTTATTTAAGCCAATTAATAACAAAATTAAAGAAACACATCAACAATAATACAATAATAGTAGGAGACTTTAACACCCTCCTTGCGGCAATGGACAAATCATATAACCACAAGATCAACAAGGAAACTAGGGCTTTGAATGACACACTGGACCAGAAGGACTTCACAGATATATTCAGAACATTCTGCCCTAAAGCAACAGAATACACATTCTTCTCTAGTGCACATGGAACATTCTCCAGAATAGATCACATCCTGGGTCACAAATCAGGTCTCAACTGGTACCAAAAGATTGGGATCATTCCCTGCATATTTTCAGACCACAATGCTTTGAAACTGGAACTCACTCACAAGAGGAAATTTGGAAAGAACTCAAATACATGGAGGCTAAAAAGCATCCTACTACAGAATGAATGGATCAACCAGAAAATTAAAGAGGAATTTTAAAAACTCATGGAAATAAATGAAAATGAAAACACAACCACTCAAAATCTTTGGGATGCAGCAAAGGTGGTCCTAAGAGGGAAGTATATAAGCAATACAAGCCTTTCTCAAGAAACAAAGAAAGGTCTCAAATACACAACCTAACCTTACACTTAAAGAGCTGGAGAAAGAACAGCAAATAAAGCCTAAACCCAGCAGGAGAAGAAAATTAATAAAGATTAGAGCAGAAATCAATGAAATAGAAACCAAAGGAACAGTAGAACAGATCAGTGAAACTGGGAGCTGATTATTTGAAAGAATTAATAAGATTGATAAGTCCTGGGGCGCCTGGGTGGCTCAGTGGGTTGAGCCGCTGCCTTCGGCTCAGGTCATGATCTCAGGGTCCTGGGATTGAGTCCTGCATCCGGCTCTCTGCTCAGCAGGGAGCCTGCTTCCCTCTCTCTCTCTCTGCCTGCCTCTCGATCTACTTGTGATCTCTGTCAAATAAATAAATAAAATCTTTAAAAAAAAAAAAAGATTGATAAGTCCTTGGCTAGACTTATCAAAAAAGAAAAGAGAAAGGACCCAAATAAATAAAAACATGAATGAAAGAGGAGAGATCATAACCAACACCAAAGAAATACAAATGATTATAAGAACATATTATGGGCAATCTATATGCCAACACATTAAGAAATATGGAAGAAATGGATGCATTCCTAGAGAGGTATAAGCTATGAAAACTGAAATTGGAAGAAATAGAAAAACTGAACAGACCCATAACCAGCAAGAAAATTGAAGCAGTCATCAAAAATCTCCCAACAAACAAGAGCCCAGGGCCAAACGGCTTCCCAGGGGAATTCTACCAAACATTTAAAGAAGAATTGATACCTATTTTTCTGAAGTTGTTTGAAAAAATAGAAATGAAAGGAAAACTTCCAAACTCTATCACATTACCTTGATCTGAAAACCAGATAAAGACCCCACCAAAAAGGAGAATTACAGACCGATATCCCTGATGAACATGAATGCAAAAATTCTCACCAAGATACTAGCCAATAGGATCCAACAGTACACTGAAAGGATTATTCACCACAACCAAGTGGGATTTATTCCTGGGACACAAGGTTGGTTCAATATCCACAAATCAGTTAATGGGATATACTACATAAATAAAAGAAAGGACAAGAACTATATGATCCTCTCAGTAGATCACAGTGTGATCTACTACTACTACTAAAACTCTTCACAGTGTAGGGATAGACGGTACATACATCAATATTACAAAAACCATATACAAAAAGCCCATAGCGCATGTCATTCTCAACAGGGAAAAACTGAGAGCTTTTCCCCTAAGGTCAGGAACATGGCAGGGACTCCCACTTTCACCATTGCTGTTCCACATAATACTAGAAGTCCTAGCCTCAGCAATCAGACAGCAAAAATAAATAAAAGGCGTCTGAATTGGCAAAGAAGTCAAACTTTCACTCTTTGCAGATGACATGATACTCTATGTCTAAAACCCAAAAGATTCCACTGCAAAGTTGCTAGAACTCATATAGGAATTCAGCAAAGTGACAGGATATAAAATCAATGCACAGATCAGTTGCATTTCTATCCACTAACAATGAGACAGAAAAAAGAGAAATTAAGGAGTTGATCCCATTTACAATTGCACCCAAAACCATAAAATACCTAGGAATAAACCTAAACAAAGAGGCAAAGGATCTGTACTCAGGACACTATAGACTACTCAAGAAAGAAATTGAGGAAGACACAAAGAAATGGAAAAATGTCCTGTGGTCATGGATTGAAAGAACAAATATTGTGAAAATGTCTATGCTACCTAGAAATCTACACATTCATTGCAATCCCTATCAAAATACCATCAACTTTTTTCAAAGAAATGGAACAAATAATCCTAAAATTTATATGGAACCAGAAAAGACCCCAAATAGCCAAAGGAGCATTGAAAAAGAAAACCACAGCGGAGGACATCACAATTCCAGACTTCAAGCTCTATTACAAAGTTGTGATCATCAAGACAGTATGGTACTGGCACAAAAACAGACACGTAGATCAATGGAACAGAACAGAGAACCCAGAAATGCATCCCCAACTCCATGGTAAACTAATCTTTGACAAAGCAGGAAAGAACATCCAATGGAAAAAAGACAGTCTCTTCAACAAATGGTGTTGGGAAAATCGGACAGCCACATGCAGAAGAATGAAACTGGACCATTTCCTTATGCCAAACCCAAAAATAGACTCAAAATGGACAAAAGACCTCAATGTGAGATAGGAATCCATCATGATCTTGGCCACAGCAACTTTTTGCTAGACAGGTCTTCAAAGGCAAGGGAAGCAAGGGCAAAAATGAACTACTGGCAATTCAAGATAAAAAGCTTTTGCACCGCAAAGGAAATAGTCAACAAAACCAAAACCGACAGAATGGGAAAAGGTTGTTTGCAAATGAGGTATCAGCTAAAGTGCTAGTATCCAAAATCTATAAAGAACTTATCAAACTCAACACCAAAAGAACAAATATTCCAATCAAGAAATAGGCAGAAGACATGCACAGACATTTCTGCAAAGAAGACATTCGAATGGCCAAGAGACACATGAAAAAATGCTCCACATCACTCAGCATCAGAGAAATCCAAATCAAAACCACAATGAAATACCACCTCACATCAGTCAGAATGGCTAAATTTAACAAGTCAGGAAATAACAGATGGTAGCAAAAATGTGGAGAAAGGGGAACCCTCCTACACTGTTGGTGGGAATGCAGGCTGGTACAGCCACTCTGGAAAACAGAATGGAGGTTCCTCAAAAAAGTTGCAAATAGAGCTACCCGATGACCCAGAAATAGCACTTCTGGGTATTTGCCCCAAATATACAAATGTAGTAATCGAAAGGGGCATGTGCACCCCAGTGTTTATAGCAGCAATGTCCACAATAGCCAAAGGATGGAAAGTGCCCAGATGTCCATTGACAGATGAATGGATAAAGAAAATGTGGTACATATACAATGGAATACTACACAGTCATTAAAAAAATGAAATCTTGCTATTTAGAATGATGTGGATAGAACTAAAGGATATTATGCTAAGTGAAGTAAGTCAATCAGAGAAAGACAGCTATCATATGATTCACTGATATGTGGAATTTAAGAAACAAAACAGAGGATGATAGGAGAAAAGAGGAAAAAATAAAACAAGGGGCACCTGGGTGGCTCAGTGGGTTAAAGCCTCTGCCTTTGGCTCAGGTCATGGTCCTAGTGTCCTGGGATCGAGCCCCACATCGGGCTCTGTGCTCTGCAGGGAGCCTGCTTCCACCTCTCTCTATCTGTCTGCTTCTCTGCCTACTTGTGATCTCTGTCTGTCAAATAAATAAATAAAAATCTTTTTAAAATAAATAAATAAATAAATAAAACAAGACCAAAGTCAGAGAGGGAGACAAACCTTAAGAGATTCTCAATCACAAGAAACAAACTGAGGGTTGCTGGAGGGGAGGGAGGTAGGGGGATGGTGTAAGTGGGTAACAGACGTTAAGGAGTGCATGTAATGTAATGAGCTCTGGGTATTATATAAGACTGATGAATCACTGACATCTACCTCTGAAACTAACAGTACAGTATATGTTAATTAATTGAATTTGAATTTTAAAAATGGAAATCAATCAATCAATCTAGGGGCACCTGGGTGGCTCAGTTGTTAAGCGTCTGCCTTTGGCTCAGGTCATGATTCCAGGGTCCTGGGATGGAGCCCTACAACAGGCTCCCTGCTGGGCAGGAATCCTGCTTCTCCCTCTCCCACCCACCCTGCTTGTGTTCTCTCTCCCACTGTGTCTTTCTCTGTCAAATAAATTTTTAAAATCCTTAAAAATAAATAAGCTAATTTTAAAAAATAAATAAATCTTTTAAAATTTTAAAGACTATTGGAAGTAACAAAATTCCACCAATAAGGGATTTGTTAAATAAATGTTGGTTCATTCATATACATAATGCAATACTCTGCAAATATAAAAGAGAATTAGGAAACTCTATGTGCATATATGGAAAAGATTTCTAAGATATATAATTTTTTAAGTTCATGCAGAAGACTATGTGCTATATGTTACAATTCCTATATTTAAAAAAGGGGAGGGGGCGCCTGGGTGGCTCAGTGGGTTAAAGCCTCTGCCTTCGGCTCAGGTCGTGATCCCAGAGTCCTGGGATCGAGCCCCGCATCGGGCTCTCTGCTCAGCGGGGAGCCTGCTTCCCCCTCTCTCTCTGCCTGCTTCTCTGTGATTTCCGTCTGTCAAATAAATAAATAAAATCTTAAAAAAATAAATAAATAAAATAAATAAAAAAAAATAAAAAATAAAAAAGGGGAGGACAGGGGTTCCTGGGTGGCTCAGTCAGTTAAGCTTCTGCCTTCGGCTCAGGTCATAATCCCAGGGTCCCGGAATCAAGTCCTGCATCAGGATCTCTGCTCAGTGAGGAGTCTGCTTCCCCCTCTGCTCCTCCCTCTGCTTCCCTGCCACTCCTCCTGCTTGTGCTCTCTCTCTCTCTCTCTGACAAATAAATGAATAAAATCTTTTAAAAAGGGGGGGGGACAAATTTATATTTTATTATATTTATATAAAATACACCTAGAAAGATTCATGAGAAAATAACAGTGACTGCCTTTGGAAAGGGGAATAGGGTGGCTGGGAAAGGATATCTTTCCACTGTATATCTCAGTCTGTCAGGATTCAGTTGCAAGTAATAGAAACCCTCTGGCTAGTTTTAACAGAAGTGCCTTTAAGACAAAAATTTATGGGCACCTGGGTGGCTCAGCGGGTTGAGCCTCTGCCTTCAGCTCAGGTCATGATCCCAGAGTCCTGGGATCGAGTCCCACATCGGGCTCTCTGCTCAGCGGGGAGCCTGCTTCCTTCTCTCTCTCAGTCTGCCTGCCCCTCTGCCTACTTGTGATCTCTCTCTCTGTCAAATAAATAAATAAATAAATAATCTTTAAAAAAAAAAAAAGACAAAAATTTATGTTCTTACAAAACCCACTGTTAGTGTTGGAAGAGCAGACTCTAGCATAGGCCCCCTGAAAAAGCTCCCAGATAAACACCAAATGCTCAAGGAAACTGCTAGCTCTTCCACTATCAGAAAACTGGGGTGAGGGCAGTGAGGGAGAGAAATTGATGGACTTGACTTCTGGTTCCAGGTTCATCCCGTTTAGTTTCATACCATAAATCAGAAGCCAGAGTCAGAGCCAGCACTGCTGGCCTGAGGAAAACTGGCTTAGCTGCGGTTCAGGAATCCACGGATACCATCCTCATCAGTAAAATGGGTGACTTCCATGCCATTTCTTTCTGCACATAACTTATTTCCAAATTCAAAATTTAGAAAAGTCTATTTGATTGGTATATCTAATTCATATCTGAAACTCTAGTTTCAAGGATCTATTTAACTGTAGTTTTCACTTTTCAGCCTCTAACTTGAACAAGCCCATCTATTGGACTGACTACAATACGACTTTTTATATCTTTTTTTTTCTAAGATTTTATTTATTTGACAGAGAGAGATCACAAGTAGGCAGAGAGGCAGGCAGAGAGAGAGAGAAAGAGAAAGAGAGCAGGCTCCCCGCCTGCCCCCAGGCTCCCCACTGAGCCACCCAGGCAGACCATGATTTTTTATATCTTTAAGCCACAAAAATGCATTAGCTATTTTAAAAAATTACATTAAAAATTAAAAGCTTACTGGGGTGCCTGTGTGGCTCAGTGGGTTAAAGCCTCTGCCTTCGGCTCCGGTCATGATCCCAGAGTCCTGGGATCGAGCCCCGCATCGGGCGCTCTGCTTGGCAGGGAGCCTGCTTCCTCCTCTCTCTCCGCTTGCCTCTCTCTCTACTTGTGATTTCTATCTGTCAAATAAATAAATAAATCTTTAAAAAAAAATTAAAAGCTTACTAAGTCCGGCTAATAAAACTTATTCATAATCACAAAAATAAAAACAATCCAGATGTCCATGCATTCGTCTGCTCAGGCTGCCATAATATAACAAAATACCTCAGACTAGGTAGCTTAAACAACAGAAATTTATTTTTTCATAGCTTTGGTATCTAGAAAGTCCAAGGTCAAGGTATCAGCCAATTCAGTTTCTGGTGAGGACTCTCTTCTTGCTTTGCAGGCAGCTGCCTTCGCTCTGTGCACCACATGGCTTTTCCTCAGTACCTGTGCTCAGAGAAGAGAGCTCTGGTGTCTCTTCCTCTTCTTATAAAGGCACCAGCCCTACCAGATTAGGGGCCCACTCTTATGACATCATGTAGTCTTAATGACCTCCTGAAGGCCCTAGCTCCAAATACTGTTACGTTGGGGGTTAGGGTTTCAACATACAAATTTTGGAAAGAACAATTCAGTCCATAGCAGTCCTTTAACTAGGGAATAAATACACAAAATCTGTTGTATCCATACAATGGGATACTACTCAACAATAAAAAGGGACAAATTATTGAAACATAAAACAACATGGATGAATTTTAAACGCATTATGCTAAGTGACGAAAGCCAGATTTGAAAGGCTATATGAGCCCATTTATACAATGTTCTGGAAAAAGCCAACGTATAGGAACAGAGAAGATATCAATGATTGTTAAGGAATGGAGAAAGGTTTGACACAAAGGGTTATGAAGGAATTTTTTGGTGTGATGGAATTCTTTTTATATCTTGATTGTTGTGGTAGTTACATGACTGCATTTGTCAACACAGAACTGTACACTAAAAGGGATGAAATTACAAGTTATATTTAATTTTTAAGACCAAAAAAAAAACCCTATTCTGTGTCCTATACCCTATCAACTCATCATCATATTATAAGGTAAGAATGTCTTATATTGATATAAAATAGTTCTTCCCTACCAAGTGTTTCTTATTTTTGCTTTTTGAATTTAACAGAACCTTCTAGGAGAAGATAATGACTTAACTACAGGGTGAATCTCAATAAAAGTTTAGGGAAAGATTTTTTGTTTGTTCGTTAGGATGTCCTTTGTGGTTGAATCCCATTAATAGAAAGTCACTTACATGGTGCTCAAGCCCACTAACTAATAATAAAGTAAGATTCTGTATAAACAGTCCTGAGCTTTCTTCTTTGGAGCCAGTTTTTAAAAGAATAAACAAAGGCATTGAAGGGTTTCAGAGAATATGAACCCAATGTCCTGTGTTCTATAACAACACCTGCTCAGAAGGGAACTAGGTTTCCATTTCTCGGTTGATCTCCTCCCTTCCCTTCCCTCCATTTGCCCGCTATCTGCCCAGTGTCCACATGGCAACCAATTATCATTTCTACCATGTTTTACCACCAATAAAAAAAAAACAAACTGGTGAGCAAAACTTCTGTTATAGCAACATTAGAAAAATTTTTAAACCTCACCAAGCAGGAAATAACAGATGAAAACCATTGTCTCTAATGGAACTTCTCTTAGAGAAAACAAGTAGCACAGCATTGATAGCCTATCACCCTGACGATGGAGAAAACGTGCAGACAAATTTCCGGCACGTGATTCCCTAGAGAGTTTCTCCATTTATTTGATATGCAGTGAAATTTATTTAAAATATTTTGAGGGTATCATCAGATTAAAAATCATCCAACTAGAAAGGTCAACCTGTCCAGTTTGAAAACGAAACTGCTTTGCTCCCAAATAAAATCATCCACCCTGATCCTGTCCACTTAGATTTCTCTCATTAATTCCCTGAGAGTCAGATTTGCACACTCTAGAAGGATTAGTATGAGTCTCTTATCCAAACTTTTGACAAGCTAGAGAATTAGTTTGAAAAGTAGGTGGGAGTGGGGCTATGCAAATATGCAGTTCCTAGAGAGACTGTGGACCTTTGTCCTTCCCCTCAAGGACTAAGCTTTGAGCTCTTACTGTGAGTCCAGGGGCTGTACATACTTGGGTCTGACCTGAACTGCAAGAAAGCCAGGTCACTGCCAGGAATAGCTCTCCAAGATGGCTGGGATTTAGACATGGCTGCTATGCTTGTTGTTCGATTTCTGTAGCTGCACAAAACAACTCTGCATTGCTTTGGTCAGGCCTGGGCTGCCCAGTGAGACCCGTAGAAGCATTCACTCCTCCCTACTGCTCTCAGCTACTCACTCATCCCTTGTTTTAGGATTCCTTAGCTGCTGAGGAACCTGGTATTCCACAGTTCATATTTTGCACTCCTGATTCCATCACCACACTTACGACCCCCCTCCTTCCTTTCCCGCGGATATATGCCGCAGTATTATGTCTGCACGGTCTTCCCCCAGGTGTATGCCCTATCATCCCAGTGAGTTCTCTAGGGACTGGAAAAGTGCATTCATCAGGATCTGCTCTGTGCTGCACAACTCTTGGATTCAAAAGGTTCTTCCTACTCTAAACCCCTTCTTAATGAACTTGAACCCTATTCCTGGCCTTCTATTTACACCAGAGATGAGTACTAGCTCATCAATACTCTGTTTCATTTTACTTAATTAGAAACAAGAAATGCATGGCATATTTAAGAAATCAATTATCTGCTTTTAAAAAAGCCATAGGGCAAGAGAGCTGCTCCTCCCTCAACTTCCCCCCCGCCCCATGGTCTGGTATGGGAGGAGAATTTATTTTTTAAGTTCCTGGGCCTAAGGAATTCTGCCATTTTTGTTGTAAATCACAGAAGCTGTGTGTGTTACTGTTGTAGATGTTATAATATAACCGAGTGGGGGAAATCTCTGTTTTTTTCAACTTAGGATCATTTTTAATCATGCAGTCTTGGCAGCTCCAGTTCTCAGCCATCCCTCCCTCTTACTAACAGCTTGTTCCTATTCCTAGCTTGGTGGGAATGTTGGCCTATGTGATATATTTTGGGAAAATCAGCTAGAGTCATTGAATGTACAAATGAAGCTCAATTTATAGAAATTTAAATTAAGATAATGCTAACCTTAAAAAAACTACCCAATCTTCCATATGTATGGAATACATATTATTTCCAAAATAAAAACCATTTTTAGGCATACCCTGTTTATTATGAACATCTTTCTCTGGTGAAAAGAGATTCTGTTTTTGTTTTACTTGACTTTGCTTGACAATAACCAGTTCTATAGTGAGCTTTCAACAAAGATCAAGGTACTTTCAAGCTGGACAGTATGGGTTCTAGATTCACCGATACAGGCTCTGCTTATGAGCTTCTGTGGCTGCTGGTATGTTCTTGAATTTGTCCTTGGTGGAGCCTGAAGCGGACATTCTTTGGGGCAGGCCCTTCATTTTCTTGCCAATTATTTGAGGCTTTCTCTGCTCAGTGCAAAGCTCCTATCACTCCAGTACTTAATGGCTTGACAAGGTGGGAATGTGGTTAATTGGCCTTAGCAAGGGCTCCAGAGGCCCATGAGTTCTAAACTCTTTTGATACAGATTAGACTACTCCTTGTTTGACGTTAGCTTTAAACCAAATAAACCAAGATAGGAAACTCAAGAAAAATATGATGTGATTCTGAATAGGATAGAGGCACCAACTGGCTCAAAGAGCCAACTTTTTATCCAGGATATCACATGCTTCCTAACAACCCAGTGGAGTAGGTCACTATTACAACTGTTACCCTGGAGATTAAGGTATGTGCACATTTCACACTTTACTCTACAGTTTTACCATCAGAAACTGTCTTTTGGGCATTGTCATTTGCTCTTAGTAAATGCGATGGTTTAATATATTTCTAGCAGCTTTATCCATATGAATATACTTTCCAAAGGAATTATTTTAAATCTCATCTGTACCTATAAAATGATGGAATGATGGTTATTGTTATCTGAGATAAGCCAGAAAGACCACTTTTGCTTCAACCAGCAAAAGTATGTCTGAGCAAAAATACAATTTTGATAGAACTATTTAGACCGTTTCCCTCAATTTTCAGAAACACTTGGATCCAGCTGATGCTTTGGTAGTTTTAGCCAAATGTAGCACCGGATGATCCCACCCACATGGTTCTCCCGGTACCTGGAATCCGAAGGAAAAGCTTGCCGCCGAGGAGCTAGTAGCAGAGATGAAATCCACGCCACGCTGCTGTCCTCCATGACGCCCCATCTGAAGGCTGGCTCCTCTCTTTTGTTTCAGAAAGCACAGGGAAACTCTGTGCCTTTCCTAAATTCCTAGCGTCAGGATTTGGTGGTTCTACGTAACACAGCCCTCACCCCATCTTTCCCTTCGCTGCTGCTTTCCTCCTTCCGCCAGCAGCAGGCAAATGGTGGGCATCGCATTTCTCTAAACTCAGCCCCAAATAAATTAAATTCTGGTACCCGAAGCAGCCATTTGGTCCCCTTGCTGAAGGCAAGTCCAGCATCTTCTTTACTTACCACCTGAAAAGACCATTTGTAATAGGGATCCGCGAGTAATAAAGAAACAATACATGCGAATAGTTTCTTATGGGGAGATTTTGCCAAAAAGTTCTACGTCATTCTTCTAATAACTTCTGTGAGCTAATTTGTGAAATGAGAGTTGGGTTCTAGGCACAATTCTTGGAAGTGAGGACAAAATTTAGGTAAATATTATGCAATTTACTTTGAAGCTTACTACTTGGTATTCCCTTCACTATCAGTTTTAAAAAACTGTTTTAAAAATACCGTGTTTTGAAGGGAGCTTTGTTTTTCTCAGCTCTTTCTCCCATCTGCTACATTTTGTAACAAAGCCATAATCGGGTGTTTATGATATTAGTTGCTGTGGAAATTAATTTAATGTTATGCTATTCCTGTCTTACAGAGACAGCATGGGTCAGCGAAAGAGTTTGAAACATAAGTATTCAACTACAGTAGACATTTGAAAAAAGTAAAACATTTAATAAATAGAATCAATTTTAGAATTAATATGCACTTACCTTTGTACTCACATTATTGCTTAGTTGCAGGGACAATTTTAAAGGATTAGACCAAAGCAAATTCTATTTGAAAAGACCCATTATTGGGGCACCTGGGTGGCTCAGTGGGTTAAGCCACTTCCTTCGGCTCAGGTCATGATCCCAGGTCCTGGGTTCAAGCCCCGCATCGGGCTTTCTGCTCAGCAGGGAGCCTGCTTCCCCCTCTCTCTCTGCCTGCTTGTGATTTCTCTCTGTCAAATAAATAAATAAAATCTTTAAAAAAAAAAAAAAGACCCATTATTTGAAAAATGAAATTGCATACAAATGAAGAGATGAAGCTATTGTATTTTAAAGTGACCTCCATCTCATGTCCCAGCAGCAAGTATTTTTGCAAAGATAACCGCCCTCTCCCTCAGAATAGTAGATTAGTCTCTCTAGGTTGGGGGGAGGGTGACTAAGCATTTAATGCAGGGGAAATGACAGAGCCCTGTGATAGAAGACACTTCTACCTTAAAAAATCATTTTCTTAAAGCCTATTATTCCTTCCACTAGAGTGAAAGGAAATAACGTCTTTCTTTCTTAGCACCTGGCTGTCTTCTCCTTCACTCAGCTAGTTCCTCCTCACCCCCACCCCCCTTCAGGCCTCTAGGCCACATTGACACCACCCTACACCCGCTGTTTCCTCTCCAGGACAGCTTTCACCCAATTGAACTTTCCCACAGGTCGGATGAGACTAGAATCAAAGGAGACTTCTCATTAGCAACACTGTGAATTTTGGCTCATGGTAAAGGAGGAGACCAGACTGAGAAGGAAAAAGTCAGACCAGCAGCTTGCTAGGGCGGATGCTTATACAGTCTTTCTCCATCTTGCAGTTATGACCTTTCTGCTTTGATGCCTCCAACTTCACTCATTGCCTCATTCCTGTCCCAGATTTGGTACCCTGCCCCTTTGCCACCCTTTGTCACTTTGTCCTCTTAGTGGCTGAAGGAGAGGGGAAAGCAATTTGCTATTTGAGAGGTTTGGCTTGGACTGTTTAGCAAATGCTTTTATTAAGATGTATTTGCAGGTCTGACGTCTTATCTCCTTGTTTTCCCCAGTGAGCTTCTCAAAATAAGTTCCTATCTTCCAACATATCATTTACAGGCTGGCACTTAGCATGCCATAAGTGCATAATAAATGTTATTTTTTTGGTCCTATAAAGATAATTAGTGGGATGTATAATGTGTCCTAGCCTCTGAAGAAGCTAGGTCATCATTGAACTACTGTCAACTGGGACAAGTTGAGAAGTTCTGGAGCCTCTGAGCCAGATACTCAGATGGGTGAAATGTGCCCTAGGCCTCCAAGTGTGGACTGCAGGACCCACAGACACTGCTCATACTGTCTAGTGAGCTCACATCTGAGTCATATACCTGTCCACACCAGGTGCATGACTTAAGACTTCAAAGGGAGAATACAATAGTGTAATAGAGTTAAAATTCACAATCAACAAACAACTCAAGTTAGCTTTTTTCTCTATAATTGAATTCATTTTAACTCTAAAACCCCCATTTTCAATGATGGGGAGAGACTCGGTCTTGTCACTCTCATTGCCGTTTCAAAGTTAGTCTCTTGGAGTAAATATTTAGTCAAATTAAAGACTTAAGCTCAGTCCATTTGGAGCTCACATTCAACATAACAGCTGTTCTCCGCTTGCAAAGATTCTCTTCTTCTCCTCCCCCTCTGGATGCAGGGGAAGAACAGCAAGGATGCGTCTGGTTGTGCCCCACATGACTCCGTCCTCTCTCTAGGTGACAATTTTGCTGCTGCATAATTTGTAGTCTGATGTCTTAATAGAATAAAGTCTACCACCCGCACCCTCCTCAGCTCTTCCTGGCTCTAGTGAAGAAGCTTGGAGATGGGGCCTCATCTGGGTCCTTTGGGCTGCCCTCCCAAGATCCTATGCTGTAGGGGCACCCTGCCCCAAGGCAAGATGACCCCTGTCTTGACTGCTGCTGGAAACCATAGGAGAGCTCTCTGTTCAGGCTCTGAGCACTGTCTCCAGCCTTCTCTCTGCTTCACTTACCACACGCCGTCTCCACTCTCGGATCCAAAAAACCAAAGGTCAACCGTCTGCTCTAGGGTTTCCAAGCTTATCGAGAGGTCTACCTCTTACAGGGAAAGGGGAGAGGTGTCTGAAGCTTGGTGGGGGGAGGCAGAAAGAAAGCCTGGGGCAGTGTAAATAGTCTCAGCTAAACTCTCTTGCCCTCTTCTTTCCAGATTTCTTTTCTTGACTCTTTTCTATGACCTGGAGATTTTAAAAAGGCATCCCTTAGCCCAACCTGCTCTTTATTTCAAAATCAAGTAACTTTGTAACTACTTCTTTGAACACAGGCAGCAGATGGGTTGTAGAGCAATCTTATAAATAAAACAAACAATCTAATTGCTATCGGGTACCATATTTTAAAATACTATTATTATTCTTAGAAATAATAGCTAAGGGGTGTCTGGGTGGCTCAGTCGGTTAAGCGTCTGCTTTCAGCTCTGGTCATGATCCCAGGGTCCTGGGATTGAGCCCTGTATCAGGCTTCCTGCTCAGTGGAGAGCCTGCTTCTCCTCTGCCTGCTGCTGTACCTACTTGTGCTCTCTATCTCTCTGTCAAATAAATAAATAAAATCTTTAAAAAAAAGAAAGAAAGAATAGCTAAAATCTAAATTCTAAAATTATTCCTAGAGAAATCTAGTATTTTTTTTCATTGAGCTTGCAGATTTCTTCAAAGCTTCAAATTCTGTCATTTTCACCAGTATCTGATGACTCATGCAGTGACTGGTTCTTGCTGATCTCAGCTTCTTTTCTATGGATGAAGGGGCAGCAATAGACATGTCTTTGATCATTAATAATTTCAGCACCTCTAACCCATCAGTTCCCAAGCAATTTCTTCCCAGGGTGCTTCTGGAATAGAAAGCTATGATCTGGAAACTAGTCCTGAGTACTTCTGGTATGTGGGGATAGAGGCTAGTAGGGAGTATTTGAGGTCTGGAGGATACCCTTTGCTCAACAGTGAATAAGCTAGGTTGCCTGGGGAAATACACAGGCTGTGGTTTGGAAGACCCTCAAGTGTCACCGGGAGCTTTGTTTCCTGGGAGTGGTATCCTGGGAGCCTACACCCACTCACTAGCAGTTTTGTGGGGACCTCAGGAAGTATCTTTGGTCTCCACAGTTGGAGGCACACAACACTTGGGTCTTCTTCTCCCCTTCTCCACTGCCCACTCCCTCCCCCCAGCACCAGCAGCGTCATGCAGGTGACCAGCGATAGCAATGACACCAGCCTTACCACTGGTCTGCTTATCTGCACAGTATCCCAGGACTTCACTGTCATATCTGTGGGGTTTGGTAACACTGGACATGCCCGAGAGAAAGAATTACTGCAAGGATAGGCAGGAACCACTGCATGTGACCCCAGGGACTCTCACCTGAGTAGCTCAAGCATGAAACTTTCCACATCCACCTGGCTGACTGGATTCATTGCATACAAAGAAGAACTAGAAGGTGGCCCCCTACCTCTATGCAGGTATAAAGGCTTTTGTCTGCAAATGGCAACAGAACGCACACCAGCTCCCAAGCTCTGCCAAGAACACAGCATCTAGTGATGCTACTGCTGCTCCAGGAAAAACGACTGTAGATGAGAATGAACAGAAGGAAGCCTGAAGTTCTCAGGCATGAGGTACCGTGCTAGTTATCATTTTATCCACTCTCAGCTCTGAATTCACCCTTCATTGACGGCTTTGTGATATTAGAGATGGACTGTAACTATTTCTCCTCTGCCAGCTAGCATGATGTTTAGTCTGTCTGTGGAAGGGCTCATCATCTAAGAGCTTGTGGTCTAGTGGGGAACTCACGAGCACACACATGCACACATACACACACATACAGACATGCTTCCTACAGGACACAGGGGAGATGGGACAGGGCACGAATCTGGACAGGAGACAATGGGCGGGGGTGGTAGGGGGGTGCAATAGCAGCCCAGCTGTACAAAAAAAGTGATTTTCCAAAGGGAAATAGGAAGGACTTCAAAAGGCACGGTGGGTTGAGGGCGGGGCGGGGGGGGGGGGGAGAGCTTTTCTGGTTCTCTTCAGACTCATGAACAGAGGTACTAAGTTGCCTTCTGTGGAGACATAAGCAAAGAGGTCCACACTCATTGCTTTCCATTTCATAAGGCTATCTGAAGGTCTCCAAGTCAGAGGACAGAAATTAAAGCCCCAGACTTACAAATAAGCCATCAAAATATAAGCCCCTGGACCCGTTCTACTGGTAGCGGATATTGGCTAGACTCTTAATTCTGAATCCAGCTTGCTTCATCAGACAAGGGGCAAAGCCTCCAAGAACCCCCAGGCTGTCCTTATCACGCTATAGCCAAGGACGCTTCACCTTCCTCCTAGAGCTCACACTCGTGCCCCATGAGGATATTCCTGGGAGGTGACTCAACCCCATTTATCAATCTCTGTTCCTCAGTTCCCTATTTGCACAATCCCTACACTGTGAGTCTCAGGGGTTTTAGTGCCTTACTTTTCTGCACTTTTGACCGCCTTCCTGCCTGAAAGAGACACGATAAAATTCCTAGATATATTTTCTTTAAAAAGAAAGCCACTGTAAATAATTATGAGGTAGAACTCACAAATGCACGAGTGCAGAATGGATAAAAATGTCAACTACTGTAATGTTATGCAAATAGGTGCTTGTGGCTTGTGATAAAAATTGCTGAAGACAGCTTCATGCAGAGATGCAAATAGTACTGTATTTCAAATAACATAGAGGTGCCAGTGTGCTCTGAAGAAACTAGGTTAGATGACACAAGAAGTAGTTCTAGTATTGGCAAAGTTTCTGATAAATAGACATGTGCAGAACTTAAGTAAAACTATGTCATGATAAATAAAAGTAAAAAAATAAAGAAACATTCCTAAATGTATATATCATATTATATAATATGGAATTTTTATATATAATTGCTAATTATAACAAAGTTTTAAAAAGGAGATATTTGACTGTTTGACTGTCTTTTTTCTGTATCCCTAGGAGTATATATTACATTCAAGTTGACCTAAAAATGCCTTTAAAATTATTTTATTGGAAAAAAATGGAGGGTTTCCTTATATTCAGGATTGTCTTGTATTCAGACATAGATGATATACAATAAGCAGGGTAGTTAGTAAAGAACCAAAAACTTGTCTCCTCTAGTTCATGGTAAAGCAAAACCAGACCTGAACCTCCCTCCAACCTTCCTGCTTCAAGAATTTACTAAACCCTGAGAAAGTGAGGATAGTGTCTGTGGCCCTCTGAGTTACCCCCTTTTTTCCAGAAAACAGTCATTCATAGTCGCTGACAAAGAAGGTCTTATTTAAAAATTCTAGCATAACCTATAAACATACATGCAGTCAACTGATTTTTCAACAAAGAAGCAAAGACAATTCAATGAAGAAACAATAGTCTTTTCAAAAAATGATGCTAGAGCAATTGGACATACATATGCAAAAAGAAAAAAGAAAGAACCTCTACTTTATTTTGTATCACATGCAAAAATAGATCATAGACAGAAATATAAAACCTGGAACTGTAAAACTTCTAGAAGATATCGTAGAAGAATTGTGTGACCTTGGGTTAGGCAAGATTTCTTTAATACAACACTGAATGGAATTATTCATAATCACTCCAAACTAAAAGCAACCCAAATGTTCTTCAGCCCATGAATGAGAAACAAACTGGGGCATTGTACATTGCAGTCTGATACAGCGATAAAAAGAAATGAATTACTGATACGTACAACAAAAAGATGTGCTCCAGCAAACCATTATATAGTATCTCCACTATACAGATAAAATAGATGGAAACACACCAGGAACATACATAGGTAATAACAAAATGTACTAAAATGATGAAAAAGTGATGAGTTTTGAGTGTTTATTACCTTTGCTTTCAATGTAATTTAATTGTAAGTTTATATCATTTAATTCTTCGTAATGACTGTGTTTAATAACCAGCTCAGGAAATTCCTGAAACTTAACATTTAGACCTCTAGCACTTCTTTGAGCTGGCTCCAGACCAAAAAGGATCTGGGTGCGTCTATGAACCCCTCCTCCACCACCAGTTCCAGGGCAGCAGTAGCAACATGAAGGGAGAGTGGGTGCAAACATATGTTGTTTCCCTGAGCCCCACTACTCTCAAAATGCTGCCGGAACTGCTTCAACCATATGGGATATTTCCCTGAGCTATTCAGATTAGTTGTCAGAGCTGAAATATCAAGGTCAACAGCCACACCATCAATCGTATGAGGAAATGGCTGTGGATTTCAGTAGAATAAACGTCTTGGTGTTCTTCAGTAAATTTCATTCATTAAAACACCCTGTAGGGTTTTTTTTTAAATGAGGATTTGTTGTGAGGGAGAAAAACTGTTTTTCCAAAATGCCTTTTATTTTTATAGAAAAATCTGGAAAGATAGTCATCAAAATGTTAACAGTTATGTTGGATGATGAATTTTTTTTTTCTTCTTGTGATTTTCTGTAGTTTCCAAATTTTCTGCAACAAATATGTAACACTATGGTAACACGAAAAAATTTGAGACAAATCTTTGGTAACTTGATATTTAAAATTGCAGTGGTGCTCTCATTTTAAAGACAGGAAGAATAAATAGCATTTTCGGTAAAAGAATGCCCTGGGAAACAGACATTACTATGTTCAGTTTCATTTAAGAGCCAGATGTCCAGGAATTGGCTATGGCTAATTATCAATTTTCACCCAGATGGAGTGTTCTTTCTTTTTTTTTCTCTGTCATTAGACGGAAAAGCACAGCATCTCTGGCCACTTACTTCATTACATTCAGTTACTTTAGTTGGAAAGCTTTAAGGATAGGTGGAGCTTAGAAAAAGGGCATTTTATTCTATTGTGAATGAAAAGTTGAAGCAGGTACAAGACACAGAAGAAGAAGAATGAAAATGTGTAATTGGTTATGCGATGAAAGATTTTCAAGCCTGCTCTTTGCCCAATTCCAGTAGTGTTAAAAATGGAATTCATACTGTCTTATATCTGTCTTCTTATAGAAAGCAAATGCTGTATAGCAGATCATCGTAAGACTTAGCAGCTTGAAACAAAAAAACAGCTCTTACTTCACAGTTTCCTTAGGTCAAAGAGTTGAGCATGATTTATGTGGCTACCTGTGGCCTGGGATCTCCCACGAAGCAGTTAGCTGCCAAGACTGGGGTATTCTCTAAAGGCTTGACTCGGGAGGGTCCGTTTCTGGGCTGCCTCACGTGAGTGGTGGCAGAATTGCATTCCTGGAGAACCAGTGGAATGAGGACCTCAGTACCTCACTGGCTGTTGGCCTGAGACCTTCTCGGTTCCCTGCCACATGGGCTTCTCAAGAGAGCAGTTCACAACATGGGAACTGGCTTCTTCAGAACAAGCAAGAGAAACATCTAAGACATTCATTCCCTGCCTCTTGGAGCTCATGTTCTTTATTGCCAGGTGCCCAAGGCCTCAAAAACATAGCTTCACATAATTGTGTCTAGTTTGGGGGTTATTTAAAGCATGGGATATATGTGGTACTTGTTTCTCCATCTTAACCGGAAGTAAAAACGTCGGAAACTCTCTTATTAATAATCTTATCGTACTTCTCTGCTAGAAACAAATTTAGTCTATTATATTTTTATGACCAAAAGGCAATGTATTAAAAAATTTATTCTTATTGATTAAAGAAAAATTATTAGCACAAAAAGTAAAATGTATTAGAAATCAGTGTCTTAATTTGCATAATGAGATGGACGGGGGGACATTTATAAGGCACTGGTTAATGTTAAACTATTCCCTTGCTTGGGATCCAGGGTGATAAATCACTGAAGAATGTTTTTCTTGGTGATGTGATGGAAAGCTATTGGAAAACTAGAAATGAGAAAGGAGAATCACTTTGACTCAGGTTGCTGCTTTGGGCAATTCAGTTTTAGAGTCTGGCCATATAGAATTTGGGAGTCTGAAAGCCATTTCCTTAAAACAGTTCCCTTACACATATTCTTATTTTCCATGTGTGCCATGATCTGAAAATGGTTCACCATTTTCAGGGAACACCAGTGTTGACAATACTCAATATCCCATTCCTGTTTCCCTACCTGACTTGCTAACCCCAATCTTTACTGGACTTCTCCAAGAAGAACTAGCAGCCACCGCTGCTGCGAAGATGGTCTTCCTCAATTTCCATTCTGGACTGGAGTGTCTCCTCCACCTTATTTCTTCCATCACTTTCTGCCTTCCTGATATTTGTCAAAATCTTTCCTCAATTGATGGAACACTCTCCCATTCTCAATATTCACGGATGTATTCCCTCCTATGAGCATTTTTTGGCATGGCAGAAGATGCAGGTTTTGTCATGAGTAGGTGTGAGGTTTGGGTCTTGTCAAATGCTTTTCTGCATCAGTTGATATGATCATATGATTTTGCTTCTTTAGACTATTGACGTGTAAATTACAATATAGATTTATATGAATTGATTTTTGAATGTTGAACCTGCCATGCATACCTGGAACAAATCCTGCTTGGTCATGCATTATTTTTAATATAAAATTTATTTAAAAATACAAATAAAAATTTAATTAAAAGGTATTTTTTAATTGTTGGATTTGATTTGCTAATATTTTGTTGATGATATTTGCATCTACATTTATGAGAGATGTTGATCTGTAGTTTTCTTTATCGTACCGTCTTTTTCTAGTTTTCGTATCAGAGTAATGCTGGCCTTACAAAGTTAACTAGAGAAATATTTCCTCCTTTTCTGTTCTCTGCAAGAGATTGTATAGAATTGGTGTTAATGCTTCTCAAATTATTTTATAGAATTCTCCATTTCTTTTTTCCAGGGAATTTTGATGACAAATTCAGTTTTGCTAATGGCTATAGAATGATTCTATTTCCTCTTCTCTGAGCTTTGGTTGCTTATAGTTTTTGAAGAGTTGGTCCATTTCTTCTAAGCTGTTAAATTCGTAAGTTTAAAGGTCTGTTTTCCCTTATTATTCCTTTAAAGGTTGTGGTACTGTGATGATCTACCATTTCGTTACTGATATTGTTAATTTGTTTCTTTCTGTCAGTCTTGCTAGAAGCTATTAGCTAGCTTTTTGTGGTTTTTTAAAAATTGTTTTCCTTTCCAATTTCATTTATTTCTGCTCTTATCTGTATCATTTCCTTCATTCTACTTGCTTTGGGTTTCTTTTGCTCTTATTTTCTCTGGTTTCTTGAGGTTACAGACTTGAGACTTTTTCTAACATGATCTTTCCCTCTTTCCTGAGGTAATCACATAATGCATAAATTTCCTTCCTGACACTACTTTAGCTACAAGCCACAAATTTTGGTATTTTAATTTTACTCGGTTCTGTATGCTTTTTATTTTATTTTTTTAAAAGATTTTATTTAGGTATTTGAGAGAGAGAGAGCACAAGTTGGGGGAGGAGCAGAGGGACAAGCAAATTCTCCAGTGAGCAGGGAGCCTGATGTGGGGCTCAATCCCAGGACCCTAAGATTGTGACGTGAGCCGAAGGCAGATACTTAATCAACTGAGCCACCCAGGCACCCAAGTTCTGTGTGTCTTTTAATTTCCTTTGAGACTTCCTCTTTGACCAGGTATGACTTTAAAGTGTGTTGTTTGTATAATTTTCCTGTGGCCTTTCTCTCATTGATTTCTAATTTGATTTCATAATGGTCTATAAACCTACTTTGTATGATTTCAGTTCTTTTAAATTTGTTAACGTTTGCTTTCTGGCCCAGCATGTGGTCTATTTTTTTTTAATAAAATTTTTTAAAAAGATTTTATTTATTTATTTGACAGAGAGAGAGAGATCACAAGTAGGCAGAGAGGCAGGCAGAGAGAGAGGGGGGAAGCGGGCTCCCTGCTGAGTAGAGAGCCCGATTCGGGACTCGATCCCAGGACCCTGAGATCATGACCTGAGCCGAAGGCAGAGGCTTAACCCACTAAGTCACCCAGGCACCCCTGCATGTGGTCTATTAACCAGCACTCAAAAAAATGAAATGGGCATTCTGCCCTTGTGGATGGAGTGTTCTATAAATGTCAATTAGATCCTGTTGGTTGGTTGTATTGTTCAGGTCTTCTATATCTTTGCTCATTTTCTAACTCTTAGTTCTATCAGTTCCTGAGAGGGGGATGTCAAAGTGCATGATTATGATATCAGAGATCCATGTTTTATGAAAGATCCATTTTGGAGCCATGTTTAGGAGAAAAAAAATAAAATTTGAAGGCAGACTTAGGTAAGAAAAATGAATATTTATTAGAATGAGGAAATAAATCACAACAAATTACAAGTCTTGGAATGCTGATACAAAATCCATAAGCATTATAAAATCAAAAAAACAATATAATGTATTTATTATTCTATTGCCCAACATACTTTTTTTTAAAGCGGGTTCCATGCAGGACTTGAACTAACCACCCCGAGATCGAGACCTGAGCTGAAATCAAGAGTCAGATGCTCAACAGACTGAGCCACCCAGGCTCCCCCTCTCCCACCTGCCATAATTTTTTTTTATTATAGTTGATACACAATGTTATATTAGTTTCAGGTGTTCTGCATAGTGATTCAACAACTCTGTACACTGTGCTATGCTCCCTACAAGTGTAGCTACCATCTGTAACCATATAATGCTATTAAAATATTAATATCTATACCATACACACACACATACACACACAGAGTTTATGCTATACTATACTAATATACTTTTCCTCTGCATTTTGGGTTTTTTTGGTCTGGCTTTTCATATGAAAATGATTTTATTCTATCAAATTTATATAGATTGAACAGAAAGCTAATTCAGTCTTTCTTCAAGCATCATTGATCAAAAAAATTGTTATTACAATGGGTTTTTTTTTTTTTCAGCTTGACAACTTGTTACTAGTAATAGCTTGTAATTCAAAGAAATTGTATCTGAAATACAACTTCTCCTTAGCTGGATCCCAAAAATGACTACAGCCACTCTAATGCTACCTGACACAAGGAAAACTGTGCCAGAGCAGAAATCAGAAGAGACAATGACCTTAACCAATACAATTGAAATATATTGCTTCTGCAGATTTTAGAAAAACTTACAAATACGTGAACATATTGCTAAGGCACCTTCTGGGACCTTGAAAAAGACCTGTGCAAGCAGGGGCCCTTGAAGTTTAACCTCCACTAGTTTCATAGAAAATTAAGCCCTACTGCTGGCATTTTAATAGGATACAGAAAGAAATAAGCTTGTTCCACTGTCTTAAAGCAGAAATTTCTTGGATTTTTAAAAAAAAATTTTATTTATTTATTTATTTGACAGACAGAGATCACAAGTAGGCAGAGAGGCAGGCAGAGGGGGGGGGGAGGCAGGCTCCCCGCTGAGCAGAGAGCCCGATGTGGGGCTCCATCCCAGGACCCCTGGACCATGACCTGAGCCGAAGGCAGCGGCTTAACCCACTGAGCCACTCACGCACCCCAATTTCTTGGATTTTTAAAAAACTTTTTATAATGAGAATTTCCGAACAAACATAAAAGTAATGAGAATAGTAATAATGAGTGTTCATAGTACTCATTATCCAATTTCTAAAATTATCAAATTTCTGTCTGGCTCAGTTGGTGGAATGTGTGTGACTCTTCATCTCAAGGTTGTGGGTTCGAGTCCTATGTTGGGTGTAGAGATTACTTAAAAATAAAATCTTAAAGAAAAGTACCAAATTTTTCTGATCTTGTCTGTTTGGATGCTTCCAGTTCAAGAAAATATGGGGGGATATATACAAAGATGAATGAGGGGCACCTGGGTGACTCAGTCACTTAAGCATCAGGTTCTTGATTTCAGCTTAGGTCATGATCTCAGGGACGTAGGATCCAGCCCTACATCAGGCTCCATACTCAGCGGAGAATCTGCTTGAGATTCTATCTCTCCCTCTGCCACTCCCCGCACTCTCTCAAATAAACAAATACACCTTAAAAAAAAAACAAAAACACAAAGATGAATGACATGTGGCCTCTGCCCTCATGTATGTACCCTATGAAGAGGCTGAGGCATGAATCCAACAATCTGTTTGTCATATTACCCAAAGGGGAGCTCTGGACCATAGAAGGAGAGACTGCCCCTAGCCAGAAATGGCCAGTAATGGCTATAAGGAAGAAATGGGCTACTGAGGAAACAAGTACATATTTTTATTTAAGTTCTTAATTTTCATTCAGTATCGTTAATGTATAGTGCTAAGTTACTTTTAGGTGTCCAATGTAGTGATTCAGCAATTCTGTACATGACTCAGTGCTCATCATGGTTAAGTGCACTCTTAATCCCCTTCACCTATTTCACCCATCCCCCCACCGACCTCCCCTCTGATAACCATCAGTTTGTTCTCCAGAGTTAAAAGTCTGTTTCTTAGTTTGTGTCTTTTTTTTTTCCTTTGTTCGTTGAAACAAGTACATATTTTAACTGGTCCAAACTGAGGCAGAATTGAAATATCTGAAATACATATTTCTAGCTTTTATTCTAGAGTATTCCTCTTGGCTTTGGGGAAATAGTTCAACCTCCTTACTGTTTATCTAAATCTCCAACTAGATATTCAGATTCATTCAGATTCAAGTAACACTTATTGAGTGCTTGCTAGCTGTTGTGCATTTCACATACATTATTTCACTGAATCCTCACAAGCCCAAGAGATAGGTATCATCATCCCCATTTCTGAATGTGAGAAGATTCACAGAGGTAGCTTGCCTAGGACTTCATAGATAAGAAGCCTAACTAAAATCCAGGACTCCTAATCCCAATTCTAGTTTTGTTTTTTTTTTTTTAAGGGTTTTATTTATTTACTTATTTGTCAGAGAGAGAGAGAGAGAGAGCGCACAAGCAGGCAGAGTCAGAGGGAGAAGCAGGCTCCCTGCCGAGTGAGGAGCCCCATGCGGAACTCCATCCCAGGACCCTGGGATCATGACCTGAGCTGAAGGCAGAGGCTTAACCGACTGAGCCACCCAGGCATCCCCAATTCTGGTGTTCTTAAAGTTACATCTACATCCGTGTGGTAACTTTCTTAAACTTTTCTTTCTTTTTTCTTTTTTAAAAGATTTTATTTATTTATTTGACAGAGATCTCAAGTAGGGGGAGAGGCAGGCAGAGAGAGAGAGAGGAGGAAGCAGACTCCCTGCTGAGCAAAGAGATGGATGCGGGGCTCAGTCCCAGGACCCTGGAATCATGACCTGAGCCGAAGGCAGAGGCTTTAACCTACTGAGCCACGTAGTTGCCCCTCTTAATCTTTTCAAAGTACTTCCCCAGTCAGTGGCTCCCAGTCACTACACATTAAAATTAAGTCTTTCATTTTTTTCCTGTAATCCAGTCTTGGTTTTCATTCAAGTGTATCTTTCATCCACAAGATTGCCTCTGAACCCCATTCCTGTGTTAGGGAAATGGCCTTCCTTCTGAAGCAAAACCCACGTCTCACTGTGGAAATCCAAGTCCGTACACTTATTTTGCTGGGTTCCCTATTAAAGCTATACTATCAAATATGATAGCCACTGGCCACGTAGCTATTGAACGCTTGAAATGCAACTAGTGTCACATGTTGAAATGATAATATTTTGGATATATTGGGTTCAATAAAACGTATTATTAAAATTAATTTCATTTCTTTCTATGATTTTATTGATGAGCCTACTAGGAAATTTAGGATTATATATGAGGCTTGCATTACATTTCTATTTCTGTATTTCTATATTTCAACAGCATCCAGCTAGACTGTTAACATATGATTGGGCTGTGTCAATCATTTGCCCCCAGGCTTGGGACTGAAAGCAAGTGTGGTTAAGTCACAGTGACCCTTTTTGTTCTATTGAGAGTAGTGGCAACAATAGAGACTATATCTAGTTTCCAGGTGGGAATGGCATCAGCCAGTGTCAAGGGCAAGTGCTGTTGGTGGTCCTAGTTTTTGTTATCTGTACCTCAGAGTGGCTGCAGGGGTGGTTTCTTGGGACTACTTCTGGGCATAATGTCCAGTATTGTTCCTGAACACCCTGCAGACATCCAGTATTCTTCTAATCAATCCCTTTTTGGCTAAGGTCCTTTATGAAGGCTTTCTTGTCTACCCTAGTCCACAGTGATCCTTCCTCCTTTTGATACCAATAGGGAATCAGGTCCAAAGCACACACTTGGCCCTTGGCCTGTGCTGGTTATCTTATATAGGAAAGGATCTTTCAGCCAGAGTGTGAAATTCCCCATGGCACTCGTGCTGTCTCTTACATTGTTGGTTCTGTGTAGCTGTCAGGCCAACTTTGTCATAGCATCTCTGGTGGAAGACGTGGTAGTTATCACTGCAGATCTCTGAGGTAGACTCAGCAGCTGTCATTATCCCTGTTCACACGGATGAGGAAGCTTGCTCAGTGGGGTGGAGTGACTAGCCTCAGGTCTTGCTGCTGGTCTGCTGCTAAATTGGGACAGTAGCCCAGACCTCACTGCCCCTCCCACCCCTTCCTTGTATTTGGGGCCCCCGCTGTATACATAAGATAATGTATTCATTTCTAGCGCTGCTGTAACAAAGTGCCATGAACCCCGTGGCTTAAAACAATGGAAGTTGATTGTCACAGGACTGGAGGCCATTAGTCTGAAGTCAAGGGGCAGGGCCATCCTCCCTCTGAAACTTGTAGGGAAATTCTTTTTTTTTTTTTTTCCTTGAAGATTTTTTTCATTTATTCCAGAGACGGAGAGAGCACAAGCAGGTAGAATGACAAGCAGAAGGAGAAACAGGCTCCCCACTGAACAGGAAGGCCGGGACCCCAGGATCATGGCCTTAGCTGAAAGTAGATGTTTAACCGACTGAGCCACCCAGGTGCCCCATCCTGTAGGGAAATTCTTGCTGGCCTTTTCCTAAATTCTGGTGGTTTGCCAGCAAGCTGTCCAGTTCCACCTTTGTCACCACACAGCTTTCTCCCTGTGTGTCTCTTCCTTCATATGGCAATCTTCTTAGGAGGACACTATCTATTGGGTTCGGGGTCCATTCTACTCTATTATGACCTCCTTTTAACTTGATTAATAACATAGGCAATGACCCTATTCCCAAATAAGTTCATATTCTTTAATACTGGAGGTTAGGACTTCAACATATCCTTTTTTTCGTGGGGTTGGGGGAGAGCATGTTCAACCCATAACAGATGGTCACCATAAGAGGAGAGGACACCACAGAAACTGAAGACATCGTCTTGTTTCTGGGATTTACTCCAAGGAAGAACTACACTACAGCGAGGTGGAAGGTGAGAGAGTCTTTTCAGGTGTGTATTCCCACCTACTACTGGGTTTGCATATGGACCTGCTGGGTTCACTTGACAAGTGTCTATTGTCATGAGTTATAGTCTATTACTTCCCTCATACGAGGACTGAACGGCCGCAGATGTAAGATAGCAACGCCATCCTTTCCTGTAGTTCTCCCCAGCTGTCCTGAGGCAGCTATCCTGTTTAGAAGAAAATGATGGTGTGTAATTCTGATGAGTAAATGGGATAAGTGATTGTTGGGGTGAGCCTGTCATTCTTTGCCAGAGAACTGTCTTTGATGTCTAAAGTATTACTTGGGACCTAGAAGAGAGAGCTAGCCATACAGAAACAAGCCTAACCAAGGGGATGCAGCTAGCAGTTAGGATATGCACCCATTTTTCTGGTATCTCTCTCTCTCTCTTTTTCCTTTGATGAAATGTAGAGAGCTTATTAATAAAAAGAAAAATAAATATCTAAAAAAACATGAAAAGGAAATGGTAAAATGAGCTCTGCTCTAGTCCAAAAGAAAATAATGACGGCAATTTCCAATCAGGCCCTTTGCGGAGAACCTACGAGAATAGCAATACTACCAGGATTCGTAAATGGCAGTCGCTGCTGTCTCTGAGGAACGCATAAATGATAGAGTCAAATCACCAGACAGGCCCAGCTCCAAATCCAGTTTCTCTAGATGGCCAGAGCATGGGCTTTAGGGTCAGTACCGTCTCTTAATATGTGACTTTGGGCAAGTGACTTAATCTCTGGATTTTTCTATTTATCAAAATGAGGGTTACTACCTAGCAGGACTGTGGTGAGGATTAAGTACCCAGCATAGTACATAGCACATAAAACAGGCACTCCATTAAATCGAAGCCTTCCTTTCCCCAGTCCTGCAAACATAGGCAATACAATCTGCCCACTGCCCCACCATCACTTACTCTTCTCCATCTTATTCTTTCTCCCCCTCCTCCCCTTTAAAGTTCCTATCGTAAATCTAGTTGAGGAGACATAGAAATAGGAAATGACTTGCGTTTCATTTTAAAAACTGCCAAGTGAAAAGCAATATTGAATGCCACTGACTACCTTACCTAAGTGCTGACAAACTTTCATCAATTCAGCGAACATTTATTATTTTTTTAAAGATTTTATTTATTTATTTGGCAGAGAGATAGAGATTACAAGTATGCAGAGAGAGGGAGAGGGAGATGCAGGCTCCCCGCCGAGCAAGGAGCCCGAGGCCGGGCTCCATCCCAGGACCCCGAGACCACGCCCCAAGCGGAAGGCAGAGGCCCAACCCACTGAGCCACCCAGGCGTCCCACAGCGGGCATTTATTGAGTGACCATCCATGCCAGGCATGGTGCTAGGCCCAGGGAGTTCATGGGTAAACAGAACATTGTCACGCCATTGTCATGGAGTTCACACTTTAGTGGGACAGTGAATATATAATTTAACAATATGTTGAATAGAAGTGTTGAGAGTGGACATCTTTGTCTTATTCCTGATTATAGAGGAAAAGCTCTCAGCTTTTCCCCATCAAGATGTTAGCTGTGGGTTTTTCATATAGGGCCTTTATTATATTGAGGTATGTTCCCTCCAGACCTACTCTGATGAGGGTTTGTATCATGAATGAATAGTGTATTTTTTTTTGAGGTGTGTCTGAGTGGCTCAGTTGGTTAAGCCACTGCCTTCGGCTCAGGTCACGACCGGGAGTCCTGGGATCGAGTCCCATATTGGGCTTCTCCTGCTTTGCAGGGAGCCTGGTTCTTCCTCTCCTTCTGCCTCTCCCCCTGCTTGTGCTCTCTCTCTCTCTCTCTCTGTCAAATAAATAAATAAAATCTTAAAAAAAAATAGTGTATTTTTTTCAAATGCTTTTTTTTGCCTCTGTTGAGATGATCACATGGCTTTTAGCCTTTCTCTTGTAAATACGATGTATTACACTGATTGATTTGTGAGTATTGAACCATCCTTATATCTTGGAATAAATCCCACTTGATCATGATGACTGATTTTTTTTCTTTTTAATGTATTGTTGGATTTGGTTTGCTAATATTTTGTTGAGGGTTTTTTGCATCTATGTTCATCAGAGATATTGGTCTGTAGTTTTGTGGTTTTTTTGTAGGGTCTTTATCTGATTTTGGTATCAGGGTAATGCTAGCCTTTTAGAATGAATTTGGAAGTTTTCCTTCCTTTTCTATTTTCTGAAATAGTTTGAGAAGAATAGGTATTAATTCTTCTTTAAATGTTTGATAGAATTTACCTGTGAACCCATCTGGTCCTGGACTTTTGTTTTTTGGGAGATTTTTCATTATTGATTCAATTTCATTGCTGGTAACTGATCTGTTCAAGTTTTCTATTTCTTCCTGATTCAGTTTTGGAAGGTTGTATGTTTCAAGGAGTAAACTCTCACTACTTCTATTCAACTACTTCTATTCTCACTACTTCTAGCAACAGCAATCAGGAAACAACAACAACAAAAATAAAAGACATCCACATTGGTAGGGAAGAAGTAAAACTTTCACTATGTGCACATGACATAATACTACATGCAGAAAACCCTGAAGATTCCACCTAAAACCTCCTAGAGTTGATAAATGAATTCAGTAAAGTCACAGGATGCAAAATTAATATACAGGTATCTGTCACATTTCTATACACTATTAATGAAGTAGCAGAAAGAGAAACTAAGAAAACAATCACTTTACAATTGTACCCAAAATAATAAAATACTTAGGAATAAACTTATTAAGGAGGTGGAAGACTTGTACTCCAAACACAATAAAACACTGAGAAAAGAAACTGAAGATGATACAAACATATGGAAAGATTTTCCATGCTCATTGGAAGAACAAGTATTGTTAAAATGTCCATACTATCCAGAGCAATCTACAGATTTAATGCAATCCTTATCAAAATACCAACAACATTCTTCACAGAACCAGAACAAATAATACTAAAATATGTATGGAACCACTAAAGACCCTGTATACCCAAAGCAATTTTGAGAAAGAACAACAAATTGGAGGTATCACAATTCCAGATTTCAAGTTATACTACAAAGCTGTAGTAATCAAAACACTAGGGTACTGGCACCAAAACAACAGACACATAGATCAATGAAACAGAAGAGAGAGAGAAATAAACCCATATATGGTCAATTAGTCTACAACAAAGAGGACAAGAACATACAATGGGGAAAAAAAGATAGTCTCTTCAACAAATGGTGCTGGGAAAACTGGAGAGTTACATGCAAAAGAATGAAACTGGACCACCTTCTTACACCATCCACAAAAATAAACTCAAAATGGATTGAAGACTTAAGTGTGAGACCTGAAACCATAAAAATCCTAGAAGGAAACCTAGGCAGTGAATTCTTTAACATTAGCTGTAAAAACATTTTTCTAGATATGTCTTCTCAGGCAAGGGAAACAAAAACAAACTATATCAAAAGAAAAGGCTTGTCACAGTGAAGGGAACCATCAACAAAATGAGAAAGCAACCTACTGAATGAGAGGAGATATTTGCAAATGATATATCCAATAAGGGGCTAATATTCAAAATATATAAAGAACTTAGACACTTCAAAAGCAAAAACCCACAAATAATCCATATAAAAAGTGAGGAAGAGGACCTGAATACACATTTTTTCCAACACAAACATACAGATGCCCAACAGACACGTGAAAAGATGGTCAACATCACTAATCATCAGGGAAATGCAAATCCAAACCATAATGGTTTAATGCTATAATGGTATAGCACTTCACACCTGTCAGAATGACTAAAATCAAAAGGAGAAGAGAGAAGTATTGTCAAGGATGTGGAGATATAGGAAACCCTTGCACTATTGGTGGTAATGCAAACTGGTGCAGCCACTGTGAAAATAGCATAGAGGTTCCTCAAAGAATTAAAAATAGAATTACCACCATGTGACCCAGTAATTCCACTACTGGGTATTTACCTCAAGAAAGCAAAAACACTATTTTGAAAAAATACATGCACCCTTATGTTTATTGCAGCATTATTTACAATAGCCAAGATATGGAAGCAGCCCAAATGTTCCTCTATATATGAATGGCTAAAGGTGTGAGATATATATAAAATGGAGTATAACTCTGCTGTTTAAAAAAAAAAGAGAGATCTTGCCCTTTGCAACAACATGGATGGACCTGGTAAGGAAGTTAGAGACAAATACCACATGATTTCACTCATGTAGGATTTAAGAAACAAAACAGTTAAACAAAGAAAAAAAGAGACAAACCAAAAAAAACCCAAAAACAAAAACAAAAAAACCAGCAACAGATTTTTTTTCTTTTAGAGAGAGAGAAAGAGAGATAGTGAGCCTGCTCATGAGCAGAGAGGGAGAGGAAGCAAGATAATTTTAAGCAGGCTCCACACTGAGCACAGAGCGTGATATGGGACTCAGTTGGGGCTTGATCCCACCACCCTGAGATCGTGACCTGAGCTGAAATCAAGAGTTGGATGCTTAACGGATGAAGCCACCCAGACACCTCCCAAACCCAGATTCTTAAATACAGAGAACAAACTAGGTTGCCAGAGAGGTGGATGGGGATGGGTGAAATAGCAAAACAAAAATGTGTAGTGCCATGGAAGAAATGATCAGGTGCAATAGTGGAAACTAACTGGAGAGCAGGAGTGAGAGGTAGTTTAGGAAGGATACGGCCTTTCTGAGCTGACAGTTACACTAAAACCTGAAAGATGACAAGCTAGACATTTACAGAACAATATTAAGGATCTTCAAGACTGTGGGATCAACACATGCAAAGCATAGGCAGTCAGGAAGTATTAGTATTTGGAAAGCAGTTGTGACAGTGTCAACAAGGCAGACAGGGCCCTTGTGGTAAAATCCAACTCCTACCATGGCCTCAGTGCCCTACCTAATTTGACCCCTGACCTTATCTCCTCCCACTGTCCATGCCACCTATTCTCTTTGTCCCTTTTACCTCCTGGTCTCATTCCCACCTCAGGACTCTGCTTTTGCTGTTGCTTCTGCCTGGATGTCTCTGACCCAGATCTTCTCTTGGCTCCTGGCCCCTGTGGTCACCCTCAGATCAGATGTCATCTCCAGAGAGAGACTGCCAATTACCGCCCTTCACTCTCCTTCATCTTTTGGTGGTTTGCTCTCTTCCTATCCCTTATCACTGTCAAACGTTAATTCTGTGATTTGTCTTTTATTGTCCATTCTTTCCCACTAGAATGTAAGTTCCATGAATTTATATTTCTTCCTGCTGGAGCCTAGGACAATATTAAGTATATAATAGAAACACAAATATAATTTGTTGAATTAATGTTGAATGCAATTAAGCTAAAGAGGTAATTAAAGGCAAAGAATAGGTAAAACTGTGTGAGACAAACGAGGACCTCCCAGAATAGGTATGCTTTGAATTAAAATGGGGGTGGGTGAGAGAGAGGAGGTGGTACGTAGCTACAAAAGAAGAATGAGAATTACTCGTTCATCTTCGTCTTTTTCGCTAGACTATGAGCTCCGTTAGGCTGGAACCAGGTTTTATCAATCCATCATCAGCACTTAGCCTAGAACGGTTCACACTATAGGCGCTCGATAGGTGTTTGCTGAATAACTGTGGGTGTGTAGAAAGGTTTTATTAATTGGGCCGCTAACCAGTCAAAGAAAGGCCAGTAGGTCTGGCGACTGAGATTCCGCATCCCAAGTAGCAAGCCCACAAGGGCCAGAACCGCGAAGAACCAAGGGGTCTGAGCGCTGCGGCAAAGCGACTGCGCATTCCAGCTCCTCCTTGCGGGGCTGGAGGACGCCGGCGATCCCCACGCACGCATGCGCGCTGCATTCTTCCCGCCTCCAACAAGATGGCGAAGGCCAAGTAGCAAGGGGGCGGAGTGTGGCCGCCGGAAACCCGGCCGCTGCTGGGGGGAGCTGCGGGCGAAGGCCCGGGAGCAGCGGGCCGAGGCTGGCACGATGCTGTTCCCGGGAGGCGTTGTTAGTTACTGCTGAGGAAGGTAGAGCACCGAGTTGCCTTCCCGGACCCCCGGCGCTCCCTATGTACGCCTCTCTGGGCTCGGGTCCGGTCGGCGCTTTGCCTGCTTCTGCACCACCCTCTACTCTAGGGTCCTGGAGCTCCGGCAGCGGCAGCGGCTGTGTCCCCCAGGAGAGGAAGCGCCCAGGCGGCGTCCGTACTTCTGGCCGCGGGGCGAGCGTCTGGCAGGTGAGTGAAGCGCAAGCTTTGGTGTCTTTGCCTCGCCGTTGCTCCAGACCTTAGTGGTGTCTTTGCCTCGCCGTTGCTCCAGACCTTAGTGGTGCTCGGCAGGACTCTGCCGCTCTCTTGTCTCCACGTCCCACCCTCTCCCCGCCCTGTGCCCCCTTTCAGGCCTCCAGTTGGACCCTGGCTTTGCAAGCCCTCCATTCTCACACAGTGGGTGGGGGTCGCGACGCCTGCTGCCCTCCACACCTTTCCTAGTTCCTGGTGAAGCTTCACCCCTCCAAGCGGTCTTTCCTTTGCTTTAGGTGGGTGGGTCGTTGCCCCTCCTATTTTAGTCGCCTCCCCATCTTCCTGGTTTTGACCCTCTTGCTTCCTTTAAAAGTTTAATTGGGGAGAATACCCGGTAGCCTCGTATGTAGACTTAAAAAGAAAAAGGTTCACCTTGATGAGGGAATCAAGTCCCCAGGAAACGGGTGGTTTGAAGAGTTGGAGACTCCTTGGCCCATTGAACTCCTGCAAAGTAGAGAATGGTGCCTGTGATGCAAATGATTGTTCGTGGAAATTAATCTCTAACTATAGTAAATCTTTGGTCTCCGAACTTTTAAGGCGGGGACTTACGTTTTCTAGATCTAGTGAAAGAATTGGGAAGTGTTCGTTTTAAAAAAGAAGGCTTGTGATTGTAAGATATGTAATAGCACAGGAAAGGTTAAATGATTGATTCTTTTATTCAGTGTTCGCTCAAATTGCCCAGCGAAGCTTTAGAAACCCGTATTGCACACGCTCTTTGTTTTATTTAGAAAGAACTAAAATGGAGAAAAGCTTTTTAAACTCAAAACCTCTCAAATTTCTTGGATTCTCCTTTGTTTCTATTAACAGTCGCTATAGGACTTGGTATTTTCTGCAAAATTTAGGCTGTGCCAGTCTCAGTTCTCCCTCCTTCATTACTGGGGCAAGGGTACTCGGAATTAATGGTGTAAGAAACTGTCCTAAATAACCTGGTATCTTGCCAGAGTTTATAAGGGCAAACTGCAGGATTGAAATGGTAGTGGAGGAAGTTGCCATGGCTGTTTTTCCCATATTTTCTGTCTTTCTGCAGTTATCTCAACTCTTTCCTTCTGTTTGGGCTTCATGCTGGGACTAGCTTCCCTCCTAGTAAAAAGATGGCTATCAGCAACGTTCATGTGATAGCCTTTGTCATTTACTTCCAAAGGGAGAGAGAAGTAGTTGGATAATTTCTCAAGAACCCCAAAATTGTAAAAATGAGATTATAGATGTAATTGATAGCTTCTCCTTTGAGATTGTAAATGGGTGGTCTATTTTATTAACATTAAATTGAGTAGTATCATTTTGTTAAAGCTATGCTAAGTGCCCTCCCAAGTTATTAAACACAGACTATCCTTGCCCTATTGGAATTCTGTCCTAACAATCTTTAATATGTGGGTTGTATAATTGGCCTGACAGATTTGTTTACTTTTCATTCTGCCTCATGACACATAATCTCTTTCCCTTTGCTGTAGACTTAGACCTCTTAATGAATTTCCTTCTTCAAAAAATTTTTTTAATTTCTTAAATTTAGAGATAAAATTGTTTAGTTCAAAAAAATGGGAGATATTCTTATGTTTGATTCCTATGGGCTAGTTCATTCATTTGTTTTTAGCCTTCATTTTTCTACAATCAAGGGCTGTACGTTTTTAGAGGGGGTTATCTCAGTTCTGTGCTTTTGACTGAAGGGATAGTAGGACTGCTGAGCTCCAGTCAATGGCTCTCTACCTCTGGCAAAATAATTTGAAGGATTATGTCAAAACACATCTCTGATTACAAACTGTTATTAAAATCTCTTACTCTTCCTCTCTTAGGGAACCTGTTTTCTCCTTCTCACACACTGTCTTTATGAACCCCTCTTTGTCTCTCTGTTCATCTAACCCATTAGCCTACTGCTGATTTCATTTGCCTCTCTAAACCAGGATCCCACAGTCATCAGATTTTACTAATGATGCCCCAGCATGCTTTCTTTTCTGTGGCTATACCTTTCTAGTCCCCAATCCAGAATGAGCCTCATCACTAGCTCTTTCATTTTGACCCCTGAGCTCCTGAAGGATACAAGAGACAAGTTGTGTGTGGATATTGGTTGGTTTTCATACCAGTTGGTGCTCTGCTCTCTACTGGGTCTTTAGTGTGATTGTGTTCCTTACTGTCTCATTTCCTGAAGGTTTTTAATAGCAAATAACTTGATCTCTTCCTTTCCTGAGAAAAATGTCAGCTGTCTGAGGTATATTCTTTTCTATCCTCAGTATGATTTCCTTATTTACTCCTGTCTCAGAGGAAGAAATGTCCTTCCCCTTTTTCAAGAGTAGTCCCCTCCAGATGTGTCCACAATCATCCCTCCCTGTCTTTCTGTAGAACTGTCCTTTATCACTCCTTCTTCAGTCTCTCCCTCTCTAGCCTATACATATGCTTCCGTGTCAAGGCTGCCAAATACAGTGCTATGTGTAACTCAGTGAAGCCAGTCTGAATTTTGAGCCTGCTGTGCCATTGTATTTTTATTCTTTAATTCCAGAAGTCTGGTGTAGTAGGAAAAACATTGACTTTGGAGCCAGATAAATCTGGGTTTGAAGTCTATTAAAACCACCTAGTGGCTATGTGGCTGTGGGCAAGTTACTACTCACTCCATTCTTTATCTATAAAACAGAATGTTAAACTTGCTTACAGAGTCATAATTGAAGGAGTTTAACACATGTTAAATGTCCACCCAAGTGTTTGGTACATTATGGAGTTCCTAATAAATATTAATTATTCTTTCTTTGCACTCTGTAGTCAGAGTGCTACTTTAAAAGTGACCTATGACTTCCTAATCACCAAATCTAATGGTCTTTCCTCAGTTATCCTTGGTTTCCTAAGATCATTTGTGAAATATACTATACAGGAATAAGATTATCTGATTTCTTGGTTCTTCTGCATTGTATGTCCTGATTCTCTTATGTCTCTGAAAATTTTTTCACATTTCCTGCTCTACTTCCCTCAAAACATAGCAGTTCCTGCATTAGTTAAGATGCAAACTGAATTTAAAAGCAAAAAGAATGTATTGACTTATATAATTGGCATGTGCACAGATAGAATTGCTTTCAAGAATAGGCTTATGTCATCAGGGCTGAAGTTCCATTTTTCTGCTACTATGTCAACTTTGTCCTCCTGGTTGCGCTTTATGCTCAGACTGGCTTCCCTCCTAGTAAGAAAAAAAAAATGGCTATCAGCAATGTTCGTGTGATAGATAGCCTTCTTTATTTCCAAAGGGAGAGAGAAGGATTCTCTTCTAGCCTTTTCCCAAAAGTCCTAACCTCTATTCTGATTGAACAAATGGAGAAGGTCTTGCTGCCAAGTCGGTCATAGTATCTTTGTCAAGAGGAGTGGAATTACTCTACTTGGCCTAACCAGTGGATGAACCTCATCTAAAATGACAGGAGGTAATCAGTGTACTCAAGGATCTCTGTGCTTTTCACTGTGTTCTCTTGGTGGTTGTATCCTGTTTTTAATTATCTAAATCGTCATTTTTGTGTGGATGTTTCTCCATTCTGCAACTTGACTTCCCACATTGCTTGCTGTATATCTCTATCTTAGATGTGCTATCATAAGCTTACCTCATACCAAACAGAATCACATGGAATTTGATTTTAATGCACCTACCCTCACCTTGTGTGTTTACATGTGCATGTGTGTATATGTTTCTCTTCCTTCTAATTTCCCTTTTGTGAACACCTCTCTCCCAGCCAGCCACTCTAACCCTGCAGTCATCTTGGTTCTCCCACATCAGCAGCTGTCAGATCTTGAATATATCTTATATTAGTTTGGCCTCAGGTTACATAACACTGAACAACAGTAAACAGTATTTCACATAAAAAGAAGCGCAGAGTTGGAGGATTGCTGGTCAGTCAGTGACAATGACCTTATATCAAGGGTTGAGGTGCTCTTCATCTTTATCCTTAGTGTGCTGATCTTTGCGCTTAGGTTCATCATCCTACTGCTGCACATTACTCTTTCTGCTCCAGACATCACAGTCTCACATGGCCGCCAAAGAATCCAGTCTCTTGATTAGGCAAATAAACCTTTCACAGAAGCCCTATGTCAGATGTCATGCTGGCATGTTCATGTCCTACTATCAAGGGGGCTGGAAAAACCTTTATCTGGCATTTCAGTGTAGGAGGAAGTTAGGTGAATGGCTAAGGGAAGGTGACCAATAATATCGGTGACATGTCTCTACAGTATTTTGTGGTATTAAGTTTAAATAAATAAGAATTTTCCAACAGTGGTATTAAGTTTAAATAAATAAGAATTTTCCAATAGTAGGAACAAACTTATAGCACCACTTACCCCAACAGTTGATAATAAGCCATGCATAGGATTTTGGCCAAACACTGAGGTAGTCATAAATCACAGATTAAAATTAGATTATGTAAAATTAAGATTATGTAAAATTTCAGTGATACATCCCTGTTCTTCTAAGGTTGATGTTTCTCTTTACTTTTTTTAAAAATTAAATTCAAGGGTCGCCTGGATGGCTCAGTGGGTTAAAGCCTCTGCCTTCGGCTTAGGTCATGATCCCAGGGTCCTAGGATCGAGCCCCGCATCGGGCTCTCTGCTCAGCAGAGAGTCTTCTCTCTCTGCCTGCCTCTCTGCCTGCTTGTGATCTCTGTCTGTCAAATAAAGAAATAAAAATCTTAAAAAAAATTAAATTCAATTAATTAACATATATTATTAGTTTCAGAGTAGAGTTCAATGATACATCAGTCTTTATTTATTTATTTATTTGACAGAGAGAGACACATTGAGAGAGGGAACACAAGCAGGGAGAGTGGTAGAGGGAGTAGCAGGCTCCCCACTAAGCAGGGATCCTGATGCGGGGCTCGATCCCAGGACCCTGGGATCATGACTTAAGCTGAAGGCAGAAGCTTAACGACTGAGCCACCCAGGTGCCCCAATTCATCAGTCTTATATAACACCCAGCACTCATTACATCACTTGCCTTCCTTACTGTCCATCACCCAGTTACTCCTAAGGTTAATGTTAAGTACATTTATGTGTACCTCGTGGAACCACTGAGAGAAATGGGCACATATAAAACCATTAGAAAATAGATTTGTTTTTTTCCCTTAGGCATTTAGAAAATATATAGGGACATTTTTGGTTGTCACAGTGGTTGTAAGGGCCTACTGAGAATTAGTGGGTAGAAATCCCATATACTAAAAGTCCTGTGATGTCTCCCACAAAGCAAGATTCATCCCTTCAAAAATGCCAGTGGTGGCCCTACACCTTGAAATAAGCAAATGCTTTGCTTTTTGAAAGAATTCATAGATACTCATTTGTTTTCTTATATTGCAAGTGACAGAAAACCAAATTCCGACTGCTTAAACAATAGAGGGAATGATTAGATCTTGTAGCTGAACTTTATCTAAGGCTTTATCTAGCCTGAAATCATCAAGGACTTGGCTCAGTTTCTCTGTGATCTGTTCAGCTCTGTCATTCCCCTTGTTTTGGTTTCATTCTGAGGCTAGCTTATCTTATGGTAGCAAATTACTGTAGCACTTTAAGACTTAAAACCCTCGTTTCACATGTAAAGTAAACTGAAGAATACCTTCTGTTACTTGATTTTGTATTTGTTGAGTATCATCACTACTAAAACTTTCCCTAAACACCTACCCCTAAAATGTCAGTCACTTCCCCTGTTGTGCTACAATTTTATAATCTATATTTTTATCTCTAGTATATGTTATATTCTGTAAGTATTATTTTTATATGTCTCAAGGCATTACCTTGTCTTAATTATTTTTGTATTCTTAATGTTAGAATACTCTGGCTAAGAGGTACACAGTAACCATTTATGGAAAGAATTAATGAATGACATAGGAAGGATGTGGGAAGGGATAGAGAATTGTAAGAGAGCCCCATTCCTTAGTTGTTATTGGACCCTGAATTATATACATTGTACTCCTTCTACCACCAAAGCATATATAATGCTTTTGTGATTAATAGAGTGTAAACTCATTTGAAAGCCTTACTGAACTCTAGTATTGTATTTTTCATTATTTTCTCAACAAAACTAAAAGCAATTGCCATCATTCATCCCATAAATATTCTTTTTATTTTATTTATTTTTTTAAGATTTTATTTATTTATTTGACAGAGAGAGATCACAAGTAGAGAGGCAGGCAGAGAGAGAGAGAGAGAGAGAGAAAGAGAGGAAAGCAGGCTCCCTGCCGAGCAGAGAGCCTGATGCAGGACTCGATCCCAGGACCCTGAGATCATGACCTGAGCTGAAGGCAGCGGCTTAACTCACTGAGCCACCCAGGCGCCCTCCAATAAATATTCTTGAAGGTCTCCTGTGTGCACGTAATGTGGCAATAATGGTGAACAAAACCGAGCCTGTGCTCTCTCTGAGCGTAAATATTGGTTAGGGATGACGACAATAAACATTATCCATATGAGCACACACACACACACACACACACACACACACACACACACACACACAGTAGTTAATAGGCTTTGACATAAATAAAAGAGATTCAATGGATAAAGAGTAACAGGATGCTACTTTATTTATTTATTTATTTAAGATTTTATTTATTTACTTGACAGACAGGGATCACAAGTAGACTGTGAGGCAGGCAGCGAGAGAGGAGGAAGCAGGCTCCCTGCTGAGCAGAGAGCCCCAAGCAGGGCTTGATCCCAACACCCTGGGATCATGACCTGAGCCAAAGGCAGAGGGTTTAACCCACTGAGCCACCCAGGTGCCCCAGGATGCTACTTTTGATAGATTGGTGAGGAAAGGGCTTTCTGAGAGGCCCTTTGAACTGAGAGACCTGAAGGAAGTGATGGGAGTAAGCTGCAGAGCTCTCTGAGGGAAAATGTTCAGGGAGAGGGAGCAGTATCTTCTGAAATGGAAGTATTTTGGCATGTTGGAAGAACAAAGGGAGGCTAGTGTGGCTGACGAAGAGTGAGTGAAGGGGAGAGTGGTAAGACAGTTGGTAGGATAGGCAGAGGCTAGATCAAATAGGGCATTGAAGGTCATTTGAAGATTCCATTTTACTCTGAGTGAAATGGAAATCATTATAGTGTTTTAAGCATGGGAATATCCAGATTTGAGTTGGTTTTGTTTTGTTTTGTTTTGGAGGATTATTCCAACTTGTGTTGAAAATTAAAGACAAGAATGGAAGCAGGAAAACCAGTTAGGAAAATCTTACAATAATCTGGTTTGGAAATGTGCTGCTTGGAGAAGGTAGTAGTGATTGGGGAGCAAAGAAGTTGTCAGATTTGTGATATACTCAGGAAGTAGAAAGGCACTTGACTGGCTCAGTCACGTCATGATCTCAGTTTCATGAGCTCAAACCCCATGTCGGGCTCCATACTCAGCCTGGAATCTGCTTGAGATTCTCTCCCTATGCCCCTCCCTCACTCGCACTCTCCCTCGCTCTCTCAAAATAAAAAAATAAAATCTTTAAAGAACAAAAGTAGAATAATTAGGATTTACTGATGGATTAGACGTGGAGTATGAGGGAAAGAAGTAAAGGATGACTCCCAAGTTTTTCAACATGATCAACTGGATGAAAAGTGGCACATTTTACTGAGATGGGCGCTGTTGGGTAGGGGGTAGGTGGAAACAGGTTTAGAGTTGTAAATCAGGAGTTTTGTTTTTGATGTGGCTATGTTTGAGATTTGTATCAAATATTCAAGACTTTGAATAGGCATATCTATTAGGAGTCCAAGGGAGAGGTGAAGCTGGAGGTATATGTTTGAAAGTTATCAGTGTCCAGATGGTATTTAGGGCTATGGGACCAGATGAGATCATCTGAGGAGTGAAAATAAGATTTGTGAAACATCTTGATATTAAAAATGGTTTCTTTTTTTTTTTTTTTAAAGATTTTATTTATTTATTTGACAGAGAGATCACAAGCAGGCAGAGAGGCAGGCAGAGAGAGAGGAGAAGCAGGCTCCCTGCTGAGCAGAGAGCCCGACGCGGGGCTCGATCCCAGGACTCCGAGATCATGACCTGAGCCGAAGGCAGCGGCCTAACCCACTGAGCCACCCAGGCGCCCCTAAAAATGGTTTCTTATATTAAAGGTTGGGAGCCATCATGTTAGATAGTAGTTACAGCATTCAGAATATGGCGAGGGTAATAAGTAATTCTTTGAGAAAGAAGTGGGACTCAACCCGGGCTTCAAAAAATAGAAAAGTCCTTTTCCTTCTCATTCGAAGCACAGTGCCTAGCATGTAGTAAGCGTTCTACAGGTGCTGGTGAATGAACAAAAAGCACTTAGGCTGGGGAGCAGCCTGAACAGAAGTTTGGCAGGAGGGAAGGCTAGAATATTTTAAAAGAACATCAGAGAACTAGAGGAAAAAAGTTTGTGCTGACAAGTAGTGAAAAGTAGGATTGGGTTAGTCTATTAAAAGCTTTAAATTGTAAAATGACAGTTATGTTTAACCCTGTAACTTAAATAATAGTTTTCAGTTCTGTTTCTGTTGTTTGCACAGTGCCTGGCCTCAAATAGATGCTCAGAAAGTATTGAATAAGTGAATGTGGAATTCCCAAGATGTAAGATTTATCTCTATTCTTTTCCTCTCACTAAAGTGTACTGGAGTGCAAACTACGTTAAGTCATATAGGGATGATCTTACGTTTGCTTCAGTTTATTATTATTTCTAATGCTAAGCATTAAACACATCTATACTTTATGATTGATAACAGATTACTTAAGACATACCTCACAACTGGTCAGAAAATACCAGAATATTGGCAAAACTGAGGTTCAAAATGGTTGCACCAGCAAGTGAGGAGCCATAATAATCTTTTTTTCAGAGACTGACGGTTATTTTGCTTTTACAAATAAATTTATTTATGATAAAATTTGTGTCATAAATATATTTATGTCAAAGCAGAAATGACTGCTTGAAGCCTGTTTATAGATCATTTTCTCTTTTAGCTGTTAGGAGCAAACTGGTTTAGAATTTTAGCCAGAAAACTGGAGATGAAATATCCAAATATTTGGAGATTGAATTTTTATTATTTTTATGGTTATATGATTTAGAACACTAAGTATAATTAGAAATCATTATAAATAATTAGCAAATTATAGACTTACACAGTTTAATCATTAGAAAATAGTTTACCTGAATAAAACCATAGTGAGGTAAAAATTGAGATTTTAGTTATATTTTGAAGTAATTAAAATAAGATACATAGGTTTGTGATTATTTTCTTCATTTCTTATATACCCCATTATTAAAGCTTTATATAGTCATTATAGGAAATTCAAGAAATAAAATAAAAAGTACAGATAATATGCAAAAGCTCATCATATAAAAAAACCAGTATAGCTTTTGTCTCCCCCAACCCATCTCTCCCTCCGTCTCATTTTGTCTTTTTTCCATGCCTAAGACATAACCCCCATTAGTTGTAGTATACATGTTTGTGTGTGTATATTTCCAATTTAAAAAAACATTAGGTTATGTACATTTCTTAGACTCCTTTGTAAATCTTATTTTTATTGACTGTATAATAATCCCATTATAAGAATTATTTTTCTTTTCTTTTTTTAAAATTTATTTATTTAAGATTTTATTTATTTGACAGACAGAGATCACAAGTAGTCAGAGAGGCAGGCAGAGAGGGAGGAGGAAGCAGGCTCCCCGGTGAGCAGAGAGCCCGATGCAGGGCTTGATCCCAGGACCCTGAGATCATGACCTGGGCTGAAGGCAGAGGCTTTAACCCACTGAGCCACTCAGGTGCCCCAAGAATTATTTTTCTTAACTACTCCCTGTAGTTGGTTATTTAGTTGTTTTCCATTTTATTTTCATGTGTGATGAACATCTTAGCATGTTATGGATTTCTTTTTTTCTTGGCCTTTTTCCTTAAGATGGGTTCATAGATAATGAAGTCACTGGATGATAGGCTGTAACATCTTTAAGGTTAATAGTTCATGTTGCCAGATAGGCCCAATAAATATTAATTGGTTTGAAATTAATCATAATGGGGGGAAAATTAGGACCTACAGAGTTGCTGAGCTTTAGTGATAGTCTTAATCAACCTTTTGTTCATCTCCAAGTATTTCTTTTTTTCTATAACACATATTCTAGATTGTACATAAAATGAGGAAGTTAATATGTTATTGTAAACACATATGAATTTATTACCCAGGTCAAGAAATAGAATGCTGCATCATCCCAGGGCTGCCCTCCCTGTCTTGTTCCTGATCTCAAAGAGAAAGCTTTTAACATTTCACTCCCAAGTACGTTTGCTGAAGGTTTGTTTTCTGTTTCGTTTTTTGTTAAAACCTTTAATACATTAAAGAAGTTCCCTGCTCAAAATCAATCTACAGAAATCTGTTGCATTTCTTTGTACCATAATGAAGCAGCAGAAAGAGAAATTAAGAAAACCATCCCATTTACAATTGCACCAAAAATAGTAAGACACCTAGAAATAAACCTAACCAAAGAGTTAAAAGACCTGTATTCTGAAAACTATAAAACTCTGAATAAAGGAGTTGAAGACAACACAAAGAAATGGAAAGACATTCCACGCTTATGGATTGGAAGAACAAATATTGTTAAAATGTCTCTACTACCCAAAGCAATCTACACATTTAATGCAATCCCTATCCAAATACCAATGGCATTTTTCACAGAAATGGAACAAACAATCCTAAAATTTGTGTGGAACCAACAAAAGACTTGAATAGCCGAAGTAGTCTTGAAAAGCAAAAGCAAAGCTGGAGGCGTCACAATTCCAGACATCAAGTTATATTACAAAGCTATAGCAATCAAAACAGTTTGATATTGGCACAAAAATAGACATGTAGATTTATGGAACAGAGTAGAAAATCCAGAAATAAACCCACAATTGTGTGGTCAATTAATCTTCAACAAAGCAGAAAAGACTATGCAACAGGAAAAAGTCTCTCCAACAAATGGTGTTGGGAAAATTGGACAGCCACATGCAGAAGAATGAAACTGGACCATTTCCTTATACCACACACAAAAATAGACTCAAAATGGATGAAAGATCTAAATATGAGACCAGAAACCATAAAAATCCTAGAAGACAGCACCGGTAGTAATTTCTCTGACACTGGGTGCAGCAACTTTTTTTCTAGATAGGTCCCCTTGCCTCAAAAGCAAAAGTAAACTATTGGGACTCCATCAAAATAAAAAGCTTCTGCACAGCAAAGGAAATAATCAACAAAACTAAAAAGCAGCCTACTGAATGGGAGAAGATACTTGCAAATGACATGTCCGGTAGAGGGTTGGTATCTGAAATATATAAAGAACTTGCACAACTCAACACCCAAAACCCAATAATACAATGGAAAAAATGGGCAGAAGATATAAACAGACATTTCTTCAAAGAAGACATACAGATGAGCGACAGATACTTGAAAAAATGCTCATCATCACTTACCATCAGGGAAATGCAAATCAAAACTTAACACCTGTCAGAATGGCTAAACTCAAGAACACAAGAAACAACAGGTGTTGTTGAGTTGTGGAGAAAAAGGAACCCTTGTGCATTGTTGTTGGTAGGAATGCAGACTGATGTAGTCAGTGGAAAACAGTATGGAGTTTCCTCAAAAAGTTAAAAATAGAGAAATACCTTACAATCCGGTGGTCACACTACTGGGTATTTACCCAAAGAATACTAAAACGAATTCAAAGGGATACATGCACACCTATGTTTATTGCAGCATTATTTACAATAGCCAAGATATGGAAGCAGCCTAAGTGTCCCTCCATTGATGAAAGGTTAAAGAAGTGGTGCATATATATATATATATATGCATATATATATATACATATATGCATATATATATATACATATATACATATATATATATGAATGATGAACTGTTATTCAGCCATTAAAAAGAATTAAATCTTGCCACTTGTAATGACATGGATGGAGCTAGAGAGTATAATGCTAAGCAAAATAAGTCTGAGAAAGGCAAGTACCATATGATTTCACTCATGTGTAGAATTTAAGAAACAAAACAAATGAGCAAAGGGAGAAAAGAGAGACAAACCAAGAAACAGACTCTTGACTATAGAGAACAAACTGAGGGGAGGTGGGTGGGAGGATGGGTGAAAAATTGTTGGGGATTAAGGAGTGCGCTTGTCATAATGAGCACCAGGTAATTAAAATAAAAACTAAAAAAAAAAGTTCCCTGCTGTATCTCATTTACTAACAATTTTGTGTTTTGTTCTGTTTGAATTTAATGCTTTCCTTTTTTTTTTTTTTTGCAACTTTTCATTGCCATATGAATTTTCTCTTACTTGTTAATATGTTGTATTTTATTTAACTGTTAAACCTAATCTGATTTCTGGGTTACATCTAATTTGGTTTTACTGTATTATCTTCTAAAATTATTCCTGGGTTCAGTTTATTAATATTTTACCCAACAGTTTGTTTTGCATCAGTGTTCATAAATGAGGTGGCCTATATTGTTCTTGTCAAGAAATCAATGTTATGCTAGTTTCATAAGGTAAACTGACCCTTATTTTCTGTTCTGGAAAAGTTTGTGTATGATTAGAATTTCTGTTCCTCAAATTTTTGCTGCAGTCTGGCAGGGAAGCCATCTGTGTTGGGAATTTTTTTGTGTGTGGAAAGGCTTTTAATTAATTGGATTTCTCCTTTCTAAGCCTATTCAGGTTTTCTGTCTCTTACTTATTTTGGTAATTTTTCCTCTAAGAGGTTGTCTTTCTCATCCACACTTTTTAATTTACCTTCACCAAATTATATACTATTGGCTTCAGGAAAGAATTCCTTTCTTATCTCTGATACAGGTATAAGAACCTTCTCTTTTTCCTTTATCAGTCTCAGCAGAGATTTTGTAGTCTTTCAAAAGAACTAAATTTTTGAATCTTGCTGATCTTTTTATTGCATGTTTGTGTTCTAGTGTGCTGATTTCTGCTTTATTTCTTTCCTTCTATTTTTTGGGGGGTTAATTTCTTACAGTTTTTTTGTTAATTTCTTATATAGTTCTCTACTTTTCAGCATTTCTTCCCTTTAACTGCATGCATTTAAGTCCAAATATTTCCTCTTAAGCACTGTTTTAGCTGGCTATATTATTCAAATTATGATATATAGTATTTTTATAATTCACTTAAAATGTTTTCTAATTTTTATTGATATAAAATGTTGACTTTTGGATTAATTGGAAGTATTATATTTCTTAATTTCTAAACACGTGGAGATACTCTAGTTATTTTTTAATTTGTTTTTGTTTTCTAACAACTGTACAAGATAATTAGAGAATACATTCTGTTTCAAGGGTCTGTGATTTCACACTTTTAAAACTTGAGATCTGCATTATGGCCCAGTATATTGTCTTTTTCCTTTGCAGTTGAATGCAGTGTTCCAGATGTTTTCATTGTGTCATGTTTGTTAATCTTGTATTTCATATCTTTAGCATCATTAATGATCTTTTTTTTTTTTTCTTTTCTCAGTTTTAAAGAAGGGTATGTTAAAATATCCCATTCTGATTGTGGATTTGATTTTATTTCCTCTTGTAGTTCTCTCAGTTTTTGTTTAATGTATTTGATGCTGTGCTAGTAGATACATGAAATTGCATAGTAGTCATATCTCCTTAGTGACTTACTATTATGAAGTGTTCCTCATTTATTCGGGTAGTGTTTTTTTGTTTTTTTTTTTTTTGTTTTTGTTTTTGTTTGAATTAAAGTTTAGTTTGTCCGAGATTGCTATAACAACACCAGCTTTTTTTAAATTATTGCTTGTGTGGTATATCGTTTTCTATTCTTTTATGTCCAGTCTTTTTGCATTCTTCTTTTTGGTGTGTCTCTTATGTGACAAGGTTGGATTTAACTCTCCCATCTTACTGTGTACTTTACCTTTGCCCTGTTTATTCCCTTTTCCTGTCTTTCTTGCCATTTAGATAAGTTGACTGTTTTTTCATTTCAGATTTTTTTTCTTACTATTTGGAAGTTACAATCTCTTTTTTTCCTCTTTTACTAGTTACTAGAATTTTTATTTGGTTCTTTTTCATATCTTCTGTGTTACTTTGTATAGTTTTCAGTTCCATGCAAAAATAGTTAAGTTTGACTTTTATCCCCTTGAATGTAGTATTTTTCAGTCTGTATCTTGTAATTCCAACATGTCAACTCTCTGTGGGTCTGATTCTATTGTCTGTTGCAGAAATAATTTGATGTATAAAATGAAGTTAATTTTTCTCTAGAGAAGTTTTCATTTGCCATTGCCAAGTGCCTTGGAATGTGAGACTACCTTAATCCAATTTCAAATCTTTAACTTTTCTGGGCCACCTTCCGGTTCCTTCTTTCTTGTCTTAGGATGCCTCCCTGTGGAGTCCAAGCCCAAAGCCAGTGGTGTTTTTATTACAGTCTTTACCATTGGTGGGTCCCAGATTCTGATCTTTGTTCCCCAGTCCTGGAAGTCAGACACAAATCAGAGTTCGGACTCTTAAATATTTTTGTTGACAAACCCATGGAAGACAAAAGTTGAGCTCACCTTTCTGGGTTTCAACTTTTGGTGGATTTGAGCTGGTTATTCATTCTTCACTATGTTGGTAGTTATTTGATGCTTTTAAGACTATAGTTTTAATATTTCGTCTGGCTTTTTAAATTGACTTCAAAAGGATAACTGTTTGAATTGCATAGTCTGCTATTCCCACAATCAGGAGTCCAAATATTTCTTTGACTAACTTGTTCAAGGAGGACTTGACATTTCTACAGTAGTCATTTCTTTGTGTTCAGGCCCTTTTTATGTCACGAATGAGATATCTGGAAAGGGTAAACGTTAAAGTATGGTTGCCTTTTAATACTTTAGCATTGTTTATCATATTATTCCATTACTTTGCAAAGCCCCAAGGGAAGGAGGCAGAGGATATTTTCTTTGGCTGGAGAAGTCAGAAATGTGTAACAAGGTAGTACATTGTGATAAGTATTGTCCTTTCCATGAGCGAAGAGATAAAATGAGAACATTTTTTTGAAGTGGACATATATGAAGAGGGAAGGAGAATGCACTGAGCTGAGGCAGGACTGCAAACATCTGTCCTTTAGTATTTTTGTTGGAAGTAGGGTTCATTTCCAATAATTGTGACAGCTTTCTTTATGCCATATGGTTGTTGTGATTTCTGTTTTTATTTTCCTAAATATTTTTGGTGTATCTCAGGGACTGAATGTGATTTTTGAACCTTTGAGCCCACATCTTTTAAAAGTATTATATGTATAATTTGCATTTGATTTCAGAAATTGAATCAATTAAATAGGTTAAACACACAAGTTAGAAATTTTACTAGGCAAACTAAACTGTAGTAGTCTTTGGAAGTTGACATTCTGTGGTTGGAGGGGTGTTGAAAATTTTGTGTAACATACCAATATATTTTTATTTTAAAGACATTTAACCTGATATTAATCACAGCTGTTCCCATGAAATGCCGTCTGTCACTTTGTGATTACTTAATAACAAAATATAAAAGCAGTTCTTTTTTAAGGAAACCTAGAATTCTTGTATTTGTTTACTTGATTCTTTTTTCTCTCTGCTAAAAGGAAATACTAAGTTTCTTGTTAATTATAGTTCCCTTCACTTCCCTTCTATGTCAGATTTAAACAGCTTCCTTGTTTTAGATTTGCTCATTTCCGTTCAGTGAACTGACGAATGAAGTGACAGAGAATTTTAGAACTGGAAGAGATTCTAGACAGCGAGTCTTTCATGTGCCGTCTGTTCCTGCCCCTCTCCCATTTTAAACATGTTAAAACAGAAGCCCAGGGAAGTCTGGGTGACTTGATTAGGGTTCCCTAGAGTTATACTGACCTAATATCCATATCTCTTCCTCTTTATAGTTTCTTGAGGTTCTTTTCAACCATATGATACTATAGCTATACCAGACACAGCTAAGATGATGATTTATCACCAACTATTAAGATCTGATAAAATATTAATGCATCTTGAATATCTATATACTTACTACAAATACCATTAATTTTATACTTTCTAAATTTAATTTGTGGAGTGTGGTGTTTAATTCCTTAGTTTACTGGCTATGACTAAATTCAGATATGAATTGGTCTCAGCCATTCAGTCTCAATATTTGTTAATGTCTGTGCTGTTCCTAAATTGGACTTTCATATATGTTTTCTTAAGATTTTTATTTCAATAATATAAAAAAGCAGCTCTTATGTTAGAGTAAGTACCTCCAGACAATGATGAAAGATACCATTCTACCATAAAAATATTTAACATACTTAGCAGTGTGCTTATTAACTCTTGTTTCCAAAATCTTGCAGTGCTTCCACGTGACTATAACACACATTTCCCCTATTATATTCTTTTATGTTCATTAGAGTTGGATTTTATTGCATCTATTTAATTAGGCCCATGACATTCTATTCTTCTTATTCTAGTCTTTTTTTTTATATTCTAGTCTTTCTTTAATTTCTTGTCTTTTTCTTTGTTATAGTTTCATTTCAGAGACTCTATCTTTTCTGATATTTCAGTAGTATTTCTTTGATAGCTCCTTAATTCTAACACCAAAGTTCTTCCCCTGTTTTCTCTAACATCAGTTTACACGTTAGCATCACTGAAAGGTGTAGCTATCAGTTAAGATAATAAACTTGGGGAAAAAGGTCACACTGGACAAAACCTACAAATGTATTTCAATTATTGTGCTCATTTGGTTGAACACTCATATCACATATATCCTAATGAATTACAGAGTGGCCTGAGTTAAAACAAGTTACAAATTTTCACAGGAAGTTAATGCTTACTCAAAAAACACTGAGAAAAATCTGTTCTGTTATACCAATATAATGTATTATGCCAGCTTTAAAATCCAGTTATTGCTTCACTTTAATACAGAATTTATATACTGTCTTTTGGAGGTATGTGTTGGTAGGATTTTCTCCCTACAACTTAAAGATATTTTATGATGAGTTACCACATGCTATGATTTTATATTAGTTTATATTGTACTAATGAGATTTTTGATTTAGTGTAGAATTAGGTCTTTGACAAAAGTTTAGTATCTCAATTCAGATAACTGCCTACTAATTAAATATTATTATTAGCACCATGAAGTCGGACTTAAACCGTGACAATTTTCTTGCCAAAATGTTAAATGTAAGGAACAGAAAAGAGTAACTGAATGGGGGGAAAAAAGCGTTCTCATTTTCTGTGACTACTCTTTGGTATACTGCTTTATACGCCTCAAAAAGCAGATTATTATATTCTATTCCTAATGTATCTCACTGTTATTGAGTTGCGAATTAAAATCTTTCACTTGTTTTTATTGGATGTTGATGAAGTTGTTGAAGGCCCTCTGTAAACCTAGTAGTGGAGGCTTCTGGTTTTATTGTGTTACCTATGTTCATCATTTAATTACCCTAATTTAATTAGGGTATTTTACATGATTTTTACCTAGCACATATGTCCTCATTATATTTGTCCAATTTTTATTGAAATTAAGGCCCAACCAGTGGTATAGGACAATATTTCTCTGTCAAAGATAAACAGATTTCTAAATCAGAAATAACTGACTTTGGTTCAGTGGAGAATGAAACCTGGAGTCAAATATTTGGCACTGTCTTTAGCTAGATCAGGACGAATCACTTAACCTTCTTGTAATTTAACTTATGTGTCTACAGAATGAGGGCATTCTATGTTTCAACTATGTTTTTGTTCCAAATATTTTTCTGAAATGGTGTAAGGAGCAACCATCTCAGGCAGCTTTTCTAAAGCTGATCTACATGTGAAATTTAAAAAATCATATGGTGTTTTTATGTTGTCAAAGCCAGATTGTTTCTTGTCATATTATTTTGGTTTCCAGAGTCATAAAAAGGCAACTTGCTTCTAGGCCTCAAACTTAAATGTAGGCACTATTAGGATACCCAGATAATATCTTACTTAGCAGGCTTTGAAAGAAAGGTATTGAGCATGGTTTTGAATAAATACTAAAGTTCTTTCAGGTGTCTCTTATTTTAAACAAAAAATAGAGCTTCGTTAGGAAAAGAGACTTTTTATTATCTTTGAGCAGTATTGTCTTGGAGTAGATATTACATGCATATAGCACACATTTTAAAAAGTGCAAGAGAGTATGTAGGAAATGAAAATAAATCTTGCCCTGTCCTTCAGCTGCCTGCATCCTCTCTGCAGAGGCAAACACTGTTAACATTTTTTGTTTAGTCTTTCAGATTATAGTCCACAGAAACCCATAATTTCACAAACACTATCTGTGGATATTCTTTAAGAAGACAAATACATATGCTAATATGGTAGAGTGATTTCTGTTTTCATCAAAAATTAACATTCTGGAACATAATACACTTAAGAATTTTAAATCAAAATAACTCTTATTTGAGCTCCAGAAGGATTTTTTACTTTAAAAGGTACTTTTAAAGTACTTTTAAGATACTTTTAAAAGGTACTTTAAAGCTACTTTTTTACTTTAAAAGCAGATACTTTAAGAGGATAAACAACTTTCTTTTAAAATCTGATTATCTGATATTTCAGTGTGAAAATCCTGCTGGTTTAGCGTTTAACAAAAGTGTTCCCAAGATTAAAAGTTAATTTGCGAAAATCTGACTAGAGTAGCTCATTTGCTAACCACACAGAAAGGTGGTTGTTGGGAATTTCCATTGTGGATTACAATTAGATGAGAGAATCTGTATATTCTGCTTATTCCCTCTCCACGTGAGCAACATTTGTTGACTTTACTGGGGCTAGAGGTTCTGCTTCCAAGGTCACTCACTCATTTGGCTGACAGGTTGGTGCTGCTTTGGGCCCCAGGTTGGCCTTTCCATAGGGTTACCTGAGTATCCTCATAGCATGGTGGCTGGCTTCAAAGTGAGTGGTCCAGGAGATCAGGTGGAAGCTGCAATGTCTTTTTTGTGACCTAGCCTCAGAAATCACTTCTACAGTATCTTATTCATGTATAGGTCAGATCTATTAAGCATGGGACAGCAGGTTCCAAAGGCTTGAAGACCAGCATTTTAAAGATTATTGGGGATAATTTTGGAACGGATCGAAGTACTTCCCAACCATAACACCTCACCCCCATTTAAATAAGGATTGGATCAGCACTCTTACATTTGATGTTTGTGGTAATCTCAAGGTGAATTTATACAAAAGAGCCTAAGGCTTTCAGAATGCTGTACCCCTTTCTATTATTTATGTGCTGTTCAGGAAAATGCATGTTTGTTTGCCAAGCTTTTTGTATTTTTTATTATGTTTGATGTTTGATGAGAAGGAAAATCACGTATAATGGGACTATCTAAAGATACTAACACTAGCTTCCTCTTAGAAATTATAGGATATATCCCTTACCTTTAACATATTGCTGAAATCTTTGCTATACCATCTATAGATGTAAATACTTTCATCTAGCCTTTGAATCCAGGTGTTGTCTGGAAATTGGAGTGGATATAGGGCATCTTGCACTCATAAAATAATGAAGCCTGACTATAAAATGCAGAAATTTAAGGTTTTGGCATATTTATGCCACTGGAATGGTATGGAAGAGTAAGGCTGCTACTATAAGATAAAACAGAAGAAAATTTTCCTGTGTGTAATGTTAGAGGAGTGAGAATTTGAAGATTTAAGTGTGGCGGGGTGGGGGCAGCGGGTGGGTGGCAGGGAGATTTGTGGATAAGTGTCTGTCTAGTTTAAATATCTCGGATGGGCACCTGGGTGGCTCAGTTGGTTAATAAACATCTGCCTTCAGCTCAGGTCACGATCCCACAGTCCTGGGATCAAGCCCAATATTGGGCTCCCTGCTCAGTGGGGAATCTGCCTCTTCCTCTCCTTTGCCCCTCCCCTGCTTGTGAGTTCGTGTGTGCTCTCTCTTTTATGAATAAATAAGTAAAATCTTTTAAAAAAATAAAAATGTCTCAGACATCCAAGTGACATATGAGATAGTTGGATATTCAGAGGAGAGGATTAGGATAGAGTTATAAATTTGAGATTTAGCATCATATGAATGTTGGTTAAAACCTTGGGACTAGGTGAGAAAACAACAAAGAGAAAGTAGCCCTAAAATACTCGCTGAGGCATTCCATTTTTTAGAAGACTAGTGAAAAGCAGAACCATTGAAGGAAATTAGAGGAAGGAGAAGCAGGAGAATGTCATACAGGCCAGAAGACATTATTTCAGGTAGAAGAGAGAGATCAAGTTTGTCTCCTGTTACTAAGAGATTGTATTAACAGTGGAATTTGGCTATATGGTGGTCATTGGTGACCTTGACAGTTGAGCTTCAAGATATTTTTTAAGATTAGGGAGGGTTAAAGAGTGAATTAGAGTGAGAAAATAGAGACAGGAAATGACAGTCACTACATCAGGAAGTTTCTCTGTGAGTAGAAAAGAAAAAGGGGCCATATTCAGTGTATGTGTGGTGGACTAAGGTCAAGAGAGGGGTTTTAAAGATAAGTGATACTAGAGCATGTTTGTGTGTTCGTTAGAATGATCAAGTAGAAGAGGAGAAACTGGTTATGCAGGAGAGAGAGGGGTTACTCAAAGACAACTTCTTGGAAACAAAGAGTAGTTGGAATCCATTGCCCAAGTGAAGGTATTGGTCTTTGATAGAAACAGGAGTGCTTTATCCATTTTAATAGGAGGGAAACAGTGTAGACTTGGTAGGGAAATATGAGAGAATTTCTCTCTAATGGAGTGAAGTAGGTCTTCAACTGAAAGTGGCCTGGGTTGGAAAATTTGTGTGTTACAGGTTTAAGGAGAGAAAAAAAGGTTTGAAGAAATTAACTCAGAGTGGGAAAGCAGGCTTTCTAGGAAACCCAGTAATCCTGCCAGGCAGTGTTGAGTATCTTAGCATGTTTAGAGTTGTAAATGTATGTATTGCTTCTCGACCTTTTGGCTAAGATCAAGTGTAGAGTTGTAAATGTAATGTGAAATGAGCCAGCTCCATTATCCCACCACCATCACCCCAAACACCACCCCCCCCAACCCCCACCACTCCACCACCTCAACCCACCCCCACCTAAGGGGATATGAAAGAGGAAAGAATCTCCCCTTGAGAAAGTAGCAAAGAAAGTGGTGTCATCAGATTTAAACTAAGATAATAAACTAAAATAAATGGGTTAAGATGTGCACTGAAAAGCTTGAAGTTTAGGGGAAGTTATTTGGTTAATTTGTTCATATATTTTTGACATAGTAGTATTAAAATATACTGTTAGACTATGTGAGTTAACATAAATTTCTGTGCTGTTATATTAAATATGTTAAACACTATATCAAACCTGCTGTGATGAGATTAAGATTTTTTGTCAGAGGGAGGTGGGGGGAAAATATTAAGAGAAGAGTATCTAGTATTCAAAAATCTAAACCTCCAGTATGGACCCACAGAAATAGTGTTGGCTGTTGTTATGGTTATGTTCCAGCTCTGCACATCACGATTTATTTATTTTTATTTTTATTTTTTTAAGATTTTATTTATTTATTTGACAGAGAGAGATCACAAGTAGGCAGAGAGGCAGACAGAGGGAGAGGAAGGGAAGCAGGCTTCCCGCCAAGCAGAGAGCCTGATGCGGGGCTCAATCCCAGGACGCTGGGATCATGACCTGAGCTGAAGGCAGAGGCTTTAACCCACTGAGCCACCCAGGAGCCTCATGCACATGACTATTTAATCCATAGGCAGTGTTAACTCGCATAACTACCATGGATAACAGTGAGTACCACTATTTCTATAGGAAAATGCCTTCAGCATTTCAATTTGGCATGCCAGCAACACCCTTATATTTTGTTGCCCTGGGGAAAGTTTCTCTCCTTCACTTACCATTCGCACCCCTTCCCCAAGTCTTTGCAAGGCATTTAAAGTGGGACTTTTAGTGGCTGCCTATCCCTAATCATAAGCAAGTGCAAAATGTTTTTAGAGCTTTATCATAAATATGGAGAAATAAAAAATGAGCAGGCCGGGGCACCTGGCTGGCTCATTTGGTTAAGTGTCTGCCTTTGACTCAGGTCTGCTGAGTGGGGAGTCTGCTTCTCCCTTTGCCCCTCATCCCATTCATGCTCGCTCACTCTCTCTCTCTCTCAAATAAATAAATAAAATTTTTTTTAAAAATGAGTAAGCTATCCTATGCTTGTTATTTTTTCACTTGTACTTTTAAGGAATATTCATTTCATTCACTCAACACACATTTGATTTCTGCTAGATACCTGAGACAATGCTTGTATAGTTAGGAAAATGAAAACAGAGATTGTTGTTCAGAAGCTCATGGTCTAATGGGGGAAATAGATCTAATTTTTTTTTTTTAAGATTTTTTTTTTTATTTATTTGTCAGAGAGGCAGAGAGAGTACAGGCAGGCAGAGTGGCAGGCAGAGTCAGAGGGAGATGCAGGCTCCCCGCGGAGCAAGGAGCCCAATGCGGGACTCGATCCCAGGACGCTGGGATCATGACCTGAGCCAAAGGCAGCTGCCCAACCGACTGAGCCACCCAGGCGTCCCGAAATAGATCTAATTTAAGTTGACAATTGATTTAACTTCTACAGGAGTTTAGAGGGAAGAGCATCTGATTATTTGGAATAAAGATAGCTTTACAGAATTGGATCTTGCCATATGAGAGGTAGTTCACTCATATTCCACAAACATTTGAGTAACTACTTTGGACCAGGCTACTGGATATTGAGAACACAGTGTTGAAATACAAGATGAGAGTCTTTTCTTGAAGGAGTTGGATCAGTAAATAAATAATCCCAAGTGTATGGTAAATGAAATAGCTGGTAAACTCAAGAACCTCTGGAAGCATATTGGAGAAGAGGGGATTCGACTCTGATAAGAGAAGGTAGAGAAGGCTTTTGAGAGGTGCCATCTACACTGAGTCCTAAAAATGGGTTAGCATTAGGTAGGTGAAAAAGTGGGGTTGAGTTGGTCATAAGTGCCTAGGAGTCTAGTTGGTTGGAGTATAGCTAGAATAGTTGGGTGCCCTGGAGTGGTATGAAGGGCTCATATCATAAGGGCCTTACACATATGTTGCTGATGAGCTTGAATTTTTATTTTGTCACCAGTTGAATGCTATGAAAGGTTGAAAATAATAATCTTGAAAGGCCTTTATAGAAGCTAACAATTATGGATTTTTGTTGTTGTTAAGTGTAGCTTAGTGCTTTTTTTGTTTGTTCATGTAGAAGTAGTACAGATCACTATTAAAAATTTAAGCAGTAAAGAAGGTGCTAGGCCAGCTCAGTTGGTAGAGCATGTGAGTCTTGATCTTGGAGTTCAAGCCCCATATTAAGTGTAGAGCTTACTTAAAAGAAAAAAAATTAATCAGTAAAAATGAAAGCACCACTCAATTTGACTCCCCAGAGGAACCACTGTTAAGTTTCTTGAGTAGTTTTTAAAACATTTCAAGCAAGATAGTGTTCTTAATACTAGAGTAGTATTAGACGAAAAAAAAAAAACCAAAAAACTGTTTCAAAAGAAGTGTCCAGGGACTGTAGGAAGAGGGTGAGAATCAACTGTCGAAGCTTCCAGGCAAAGAATATTTTATGTAGACTTTGCATAAAATAAATGGTTGATAAATCCAACCAAGATGTCTTACCACCGCGTAGGAGACTTTTTGTAAAGAATTTTGTATTCTTTTTGTAAAAGAGTGAATATCAGAGAGATCTCTTTTCTCTGAATGCAGTGTTTTATTGAGCAGATCTAACTGTTTGAATTAAATTACAGACCTTCAGGAAAAGATAAAGAAAATGCCTTTTCCATATTGTATTAGGTACACACTGGTTTGGGGTCAAGATGCTTATTGATTAATGCTGGTGTCTACTGAGAGAGGTAGTGGAATGTGCAATAAAATTTGGTCCAGTTCTTAAGAAATCTTACTTTTTGCTTTCATAAAAGCTATATGACACTTCAGATAATTCTACCCAATCTTGGAGGACTTGGCAAAGAAAGTTTTAAAAGACTTAACAAAGTGAGTGCCTGGGTGGCTCAGTGGGTTAAGCCTCTGCCTTCAGCTCAGGTCATGATCTCAGGGTCCTGGGATCAAGTCCCGCACTGGGCTCTCTGCTCAGCAGGGAGCCTGCTTCCCTCTCTCTCTTTGCCTGCCTCTCTGCCTACTTGTGATCTCTCTCTGTGTGTCAAATAAATAAATAAATAAATCTTAAAAAAAAAAAAAGACTTCCAAAGTAAATGTGAAGTTCTAGTTTTAAAAACATCATATTGAAGGAGGGGATTACATTTATTCATTTGCCCTGGTTTTCTTTTCTCTCTTTCCTCTTTTTTTTTTATTAGATTTTTTTTATTTGTTTATTTGACAGAGATCACCAGTAGGCAGAGAGGCAGGCAGGCAGAGAGAGAGAGAGAGAGAGAAGAGGACCAGGCTCCCTGCTGAGCAGAGAGCCCGATGTGGGGCTTGATCCCAGGACCCTGAGATCATGACCTGAGCCGAAGGCAGAGGCTTTAACCCACTGAGCCACCCAGGTGCCCATTTTCTCTCTTTCCTCTTAAAACGTAATATTAGGTATTTATTTTGAGTTCTTTTATTAGGTGATTCATTATCCTAAATCTTAAAATGAATCTATATGTTAGGTTCTTTTGGGGGTAGTTTAGGTGACCAGAGATTTCTGACTTGACTGACACAGTCCAGTAATTCTTGGACAATTTTTTTTTTGCTTTACTTAATAATCATATGTTTGGGTTATTTAACCTATAATAGCAAATATTTATCCTCAGGTATCCAGAAGTAAAATAATTTTATAGTCTGTATTTGGCTTTACATGTTTAAGATTCAGCATAAAGCAAGAGGAAGGGAATATTTTCAAAAAGGAAGCAAATTTTCAAAAAGGAAGCAAATTTAAAACTAGGCAATACTAAATGCAGTTGGTATATAAGGTGTTGAAAAGTGATTATTTCTTTATCTAAGGTAAGGATTTGGGGATATTAGTATGAGAATAAAACTCTTGACTCAAGGATTTGGTTTAAGGTTGTAATAAATGAAGTAAGTGCCATTATTAGGCTGTAACTTATTCTTTTATGTACACCAAGTTTTGTTTTTAACATCAATAAAAATTGGGTTTTTCCTTATTGATTCTGATGTATTTCAAGGTCCACTGTGTATATTACAAATTGATAAATGATCCATCAACTAATCTAGGTATTTTATGATAATTTAAATGTTAAAGTGATATTAATTTTTAATTATGTTTCCCTTGGAGAAAGTCTATTTTATTTATTTATTTTAAAGATTTTTATTTATTCATTTGAAAGAGAGTAAGAAATCACAGGAGAGGCAGAATCAGACTTGCCACTGAGCGGAGAGCCACATGTGGCGCTGTATACTGGGACCCTGAGATCATGACTTGAGCTAAAGGCAGACACTTAACTGACTGAACCACCCAGGTGCCCTGAGATTTTTTTTTTTTTTAAAGATTTTATTTATTTGAGAGAGAAAGCATGAGCAGGGAGAGGGGCAAAGGGAGAGAAGGTCAAGCAGACTCCCCACTGAGTACAAATGCTGGAGGGCTAATCTCACAACCTTGAGATCATGACCTGAGCCAAAATCAGGAGTCTGATGCTTAACTGATTGAGCCTCACAGGCACCCTAAAGATTTTTTTTTTTTTTTTAAAGTAATCTCTGCATCCAACATGGGCTTGAACTCATGACACTGAGATCAAAAGTCACATGCTTGACTGACTGAGCCTGCAGGCACCTCATGAAAAGGACTGCTTTAAAAAACTCATTCTGTGTGCTTCTTTTTCTTGAATTCATAGTGATAACCCTAAACATTTGGTGCTGTTTTGGTAACTGAAGCCCCTGAGGTGTTAGTGTTAAAATGTTACCTTTCTGAATAGGGTTTATAAGTTTGTATTTTAAGTTGTATATTGGGGAGCAATCTATAGTTATTTTTGGTTTTTGGTAAAGATCCAAGTTAACAACATTAAATAAGACATACTTTTTTAAGGGGGAAAAAAAAAGAGAAAACATGAAGTCTTATTTTAAACACTTAGTCTTAAAAAATTGATCAGAATTTTTTTTTCCCAAGGTGATAGTTTAAAACATTGGATGCCCTAAACCTGGAACTTTACCTGATTAGGTCATGTTAAGAATTTAGAAAATGGGGTGCCTGGGTGTCTCAGTCAGTTGAGCATCCGACCCTTGGGTTACAGCTCAGCTAGTGATCTCGGGGTTGTGGGATCGAGCTCTCTGTTGGACTATGTTGGGTGAGGAGTCTGCTTGGGATTCTCTCTCTCCCTCTCTGTCCTACCCCCAACCCCAGCCCCACACATGCTGTCTCTCTCTCTCTCTCTCTCTCTCTCTCTCTCTAAAATAATAGATAAATAAATCTTAAAAAGAATTTAGAAAACAAAATATCCCCCACTTATAAGCACATATTTCAGTATTGTATTAGTTGGATAAAATGGTTACTAAAGAATGGTTGCTAAAGATGACTTTGTGGTTTTTTGTTGTTCTGTTAACAACATAAAATTAATAAATAACAGTGCTGTCAAAATTGCTAAAATAATACCAAAAAAGCAAAATTAAATTTCTTGTAGACTATAAAATTTAATGTTTTTCCCTGCCATTATATTTTCCAATTGAAAAAGTCTTCGGTCATTAAATTGAACTATAAGTTAGTAGATATATATATATATATATATATATATAATTTCTGATTATCCTCTTGAGTAAGAACTAAAAACTAGTCTTCTTAATTTTTGTGGCTCTCGCCTCTCATATGTATTGTAATTTATTTGAAACACCTATATTTTTAATTGCCCATAAAGTCTAAATTTTTTAACCTAACAGACAAAATAAAAATCTTTGCCCTGAAGAATCCCTAAACACCTTTCAAAGCTAGTTCTGTTGCTATTTTCTATTTGAAATCTTTCTTGATCACCTAGCCAGAAATCATCTAATCTCTCATCCTTTGATACACTTTGCCTTGTATTAAAACTTTTGTTGTAGGGGCGCCTGGGTGGCTCAGTTGGGTTAAGCCTCTGCCTTCAGCTCAGGTCATGATCTCAGGGATCGAGCCCTGGGATTGGGCTCTCTGCTTGGCGGGGAGCCTGCTTCCCCCCCTCTTTCTCTGCCTGCCTCTCTGCCTACTTGTGATTTCTCTGTCAAATAAATAAATAAAATCTTAAAAAAAAAACCAAAAAACTTTTGTTGTAAATGCTTTAGGTCCCCTACTTGATTCTAAATTGATGTCCCACTCATCTTCATTTCATCTACATTAACACACTCAACAGTATGTATTGAATGTGTACTGTGCACCAAATACTGTTCTAGGTGTGAAGGAAACAGCAGTGCACAAGAATCTAGGTTCCTGTGCTCATGGAATTTATATTCCAGTTTGGCAAGCAATGAGGGAGACAGAAAAATAAATACATAGATACATGGATAGAACCTTTCAGATCTTAAATGATTTGAGGACAAAACAACATGCTGTGGTGGAAAATTTCAGTTCAGTACCCATGTTGATAAGGTAATCATGGAAGGTCTCTTTGAAGATAGGACACTTATGCTAAGATCTGAATGATATGTTGGAGCAGTCATTTGAAGATTTGGGAATAGAGTTCTTGAGGTTGAAAGAAAGGCCACACAAAAGCATAAGACAGAACAACAAGAGGGTGATATAGGGGAGAAGAGTGGGAATGGAAGCGGGAGCTAAGTTACATGATTTTATAAAGCAAGGTAAGGAATTTGAAATTTATTTGAATTTCATTGGGAAGTCATTAACTGCTTTGAGGCTTTTGAGGACCCATTTGATTACATTGGGCCTACTCAGGATCATCTTTTAAGTTTTTTTTTTTTTTTTTAAGATTTTATTTATTTATTTGACAGACAGAGATCACAAGTAGGCAGAGAGGCAGGCAGAGAGAGAGGAGGAAGCAGGTTCCCAGTCGAGCAGAGAGCCCGATATAGGGCCAGATCCCAGGACCCTGAGATCATGACCTGAGCTGAAGGCACAGGCTCTAACCCACTGAGCCACCCAGGCGCCCCATCTTTTAAGTTTTTATTTTAATTTTTTTAAAAGTAATCTCTATACCCAACATGGGGCTCAAACTCACTATCCCAAGATCAAGAGCTGCATACTGTACTGACAGCCAGCCGGGTGCCCCTATGTGTCTGTTTTTATGCCAATACCATACTGTTTTGATTACTATAGCTTTATAATGTTGTTTGAAATCAGGAAGTGTGGTGCCTCCAGCTTTGTTCTTCAAGATCACTTTGGCTATTCAGGGTCTTTTGTGGATTCATACAAATATATTAGCATTGTTTATTCTATTTCTGTGTAAAATGCTGTTGGAATTTTGATGGGGATTTCAATAAATCTATAGATTGCTTTGGGTTGGTAGACATTTTAAAATATCCTTCCAGTCTATAATCATGGACTATCTTGGTATTTGTGTTCTTTAATTTCTTTCATCAGCGTCTTATAGTTTTCAGTGTCCAGATCTTTCATCTGTTCAGTTAAATTTATTCCGAAGTATTTTATGCTTTTTAATGCAATTGTATATCTGACATAATTTTAATCCTCTTTAAGTGTACCACAAGTATAACTAACCTAGTTGTCGTTATCAATCATTGAGGTTGTTTTCTAACATTTCAGTAGTGTAAACAATACTAAGTATCTTTGACTATAACTCTTTGTGCATGCGTGTAATTCTATGTAGGATAATTTGTTTTAACTGGACTTTAGTATAAGCATTTTAAACATTTTAAGGACCTTTGAAACTACTGCCTATTTTCATGTATCCTCACTGACCCACAGTATTATTTTAATTTAAATTTCACCTTTAAAAAAAAAGAAAAACTTTTTCTCCTGTAAGCAGATGTCTCAGGCTGTATAGCACTCTAAATTAAAAGGCATTTCAAAAATGGCCTCCCTCCCATCATGCAGTAGGAACTTTGGCAGCAAAAGCTAAAGTAGTGCTTACTATTTCTCAGTCTTGGTGGCACATATTAATGCCTGGACCTCATTTTTTAGAGATTCTGACTTAATGATGTTTTAAATTCTTCCAGCTCTTAAAGTGATTCTACTGTGTAGTCACCTAACTTTAGAAACTTAGTCCCAGGGCTACATCACATTTTTTCCACCAACAGCGCTCAGGGTTTTTTATTTAAAGTATTCTGTTTCCTCTGTAGAAAGTTATATTTTGCAATAGTATTCATTATTCAGCATTTGCTCTGCTTTTATTCCATGAGAATGGCTGTATTGATGCCTTTTGGAGATTATTTTAAATCATTCCTTATACTAATATTTAGTGAATACCTATAATGCACAAAATATTGTGGTACACACCATGAGACATACAAGATAAAATCCAGTGTGACTCTTCTCTCAAGATTGTTATAGTCAGGAATGGGAAAGGAGATATGCATACAAAGGTGCAAAATGTGTGCCACAAAAGAGATGGTATCAATGGAGGAAGAGGAGGTGAGCTGATTCTAGATGGGATGGTAGATTACTTCATGGAAATATATATTTAACTTTGATTTGGACCATAGAACAATAATAATCCTTTACTTTAAAGTATTTTACAGTTTATAAAATTTGTTCAGAATTACACATTTGATCCTTAAATAGCTCTATATAATAAGCCAAACAGTTATTCTTCATTTTACAGAAGAAAAAGTAGCCACACTTTAGAATAGTTAAATGACTTATCCAAAGTCGTAGAGCTACAAAATGAAAGATTCAGAACTCTGAGACTTAGTCTTCAATCTCTATATACTGGAACCCTCTACTGTATCAGATTAGAATAAAGGCAAAAGTCCTACATGTAAGGTGACAGTATTTAGTTTGATTGAACTATTATTAGGATGCAAGTTCTGAAATAGTTAAAGATTAAGCTGTAGTGTGGTAGACAGAATAATGGATCCCGAGAGATGTCCACCTCTTAATCCCCAGAATTTGTAAATATGTTAGATTACATAACAAAGGGGAATTAAGTTTGCAGATGGAATAAAGTCACTAAAGAGGTAACCAGAAAATAGGGAGATTGTCCTGGATTGTTGAGGTGGACCAGTGTTAAGAGTCCTTGAAGTGAGTCTTTAAAAATGTAAGAGAGAAGTAGAATAAGAGTCAAAGAAAGAAATGACAGCAGCAAGATCAGAGTGCTACAAATTGAGGACTTGATCCACTGTTACTAGCTTTGAAGATGGAGGAAGGAGGCTTTGAACCAAGGAATGTATTTGGTCTCTGAAAGCTGGAAAGGGCAAGAAAACAGATTCTGCCGCAGGCCTCCAGCAAGGAGGACTGCCCTGTAGATACCTTGATTTTAGTTTAGAGTGAGACCCATTTTGAATTTCTGAACTGCAAAAGTGTAAGATAACACATTTGGTTGTTTTAAGCCATGGACTTTGTGGTAATTTGTTATGGCAGCCATAAGAAACAATACAGGTAGGAAGCCTTTTAGTGTAGGAAGTATAGGAAGACTAATTAATGTGCCATTCAGGGCACTCCATGATTAAACTCCAAGCTGTTTCAATGCCACTGTTAGCAGTGGAAAGCCATGAAATGTTCTTTGGGTGTAAAAAACTATTTTGGTATTTGCAGATTAGAAAGGAGAAAGATTAGAGGGAGAAAAACTACTTAAGCTTTAAATATTGGTGCTAGGAAAATTTATTTTGAGAAATTTTTCTCTTGAGGTGACAGAATATACAGATAAGTAGAAGATTTACTCTTACCTCCTACTTATTTTTTACATCACTAAAAATTCCATTGCCATTGTAACAGTTCAGCTCCTTCCCACATCCAGTGAAAAATATAGAAAAGATGGGAGAACTGGTCTTCGTAACCTATTAGGCATTTGAAATCTCATTTTATTCTCTTTTTTTTTTTTTTTAAGATTTTATTTATTTATTTGACAGAGAGAGATCACAAGTAAGCAGAGAGGCAGGCAGAGAGAGCCCGGGAAGCAGGCTCCCTGCTGAGCAGAGAGCGGATGCAGGCCTGGATCCCAGGACTCTGGGATCATGACCTGAGCCAAAGCAGAGGCCTAACCCACTGAGCCACCCAGGCACCCTCATTTTATTCTCTTATGCTTTTTCATTTTACTATAAACCAGTATAAATCTAAAGACCTGAGATTTCTAAATGAATCTGAGCTTTATCTGATTACTTAGCACCTGGAGAACTTAGATTTACACTAGTGTGTGCTTTTTCAATACATAGTTATTATATATTTTTTTTAAAGATTTATTTATTTATTTATTTGACAGATCACAAGTAGGCAGAGAGGCAGGCAGAGAGAGAGAGAGAGAGAGAGAGAGAGGAGGAGGAGGAAGCAGGCTCACCGCTGAGCAGAGAGCCCGATATGGGGCTCGATTCCAGGACTCTGTGCGGGGCTCGATCCCAGGACTCTGGGATCATGACCTGAGCTGAAGGCAGAGGCTTTAACCCACTGAGCCACACAGGCGCCCCATACATAGTTATTATTTTTAAAGGAAAAAAAAAACTTGTGTTAATATCTGCATAGGCATAAATCTGTTCTATTTCAGTATACTTGAGGTCTCCAGTAAAGAGAAAGAGTTAAATATTGATAAAGCACAAGAGTGGATTAAGATAACAGGAAGGAGCACAAATTTTAACTCCTTTATACTAGTTAATAATGTTGCCCATATTATTCTTGTCAGTTTTGGAAATCACAAGTCTTTTTTTTTTTTTTAAGATTTTATTTATTTACTTAACAGAGATCACAAGTAGGCAGAGAGGCAGGCAGAGAGTGGGGGGGGGAAGCAGGCTCCCCGCTGAGCAGAGAGCCCTATGCGGGGCTCGATCCCAGGACCCTGGGATCATGACCTGAGCCAAAGGCAGAAGCTTTAACTCCCTGAGCCACCCAGGTGCCCCTGAAATCATAGGTCTTAAAATTAGGCCAAATGTGTTAAAATGGAGTGCAAGATTTAAGACATTAAGAATCCTATTCATTTATTTAGTCATTAATTTTTTTAAGCTGCAGAAGATTTTCTTTATTTAAGATGAACCCATGTGTTCATATTTATAACATTTACAAAAACAGTCACATCTGATCATAAATGAACAAATACTTGAAATCACGGACATGTTTATCAGTGCATTCTTGCAATAGCCTTAACATACATTTATTTCTGTAGTATTTCACTTTAATCAGTAAATATTTTTAGTGCATACATATATATGTAGTCTTAATGCTAACATGTTTATTTAAATAGGAATGGCAGGAGCTGTATTCTGAGGTACATACAAACAAACTTGGAACACCAATTAATGTTTTAATGATCATTGTATTCAGACTTGGCCCAATACTTTTTGATTGTATATGTTTTTAACTGTTTTTAAAATAGCTAAATACATTTTAAAAATAAAATTCAAATCAGGGGCATCTGGCTATCACAGACGGTTAGGCATCTGTCTTCCACTCAGGTCATAATCCTAGGATCCTGGGATTGAGTCCCACATCTGGCTCCTTGCTCATCTGCTCATTGGGGAGCTTGCTTCTCCCTCTGCCTGCCACTCCCCCTGCTTGTGCTTGCTTTCTTTCTCTCTCTTACAAATAAATAAATAAAATCTTAAAAAAATAAAATTCAAATCAAACTTTTGTGCAATACTTAAAGAGAAAAGCTTACTGAATAATTCAGTTGGCAATAGTGTAAATGTGAAGTTTTTAGATTGGCTTGCTTTTAGATTTGAATTATGATTAATAGACATGTAATGGTCAGAGTTTTCTTTAAAATTTTGTCATTTGAATCACTGATTGACTTGAGCAATACGTAACAGTAAAAATTTAGACAAATATTTTAGCTACAAACTGGCTTACTAAATAACAGCTTGAATCATAGTCTGAGTCAAGAGTAATAGAATTGTTTCTTAGGATACTAAGAAGTTATTTTTAGGAGCTTCTAAAGTATATTCTTTGTTTTGAAGGGTACTTTTTCTTTCCAGAAGTTTAGGCCTTATGAGGAATTATCTATTCTGAATTTGTCACAAATGGTCAGTGACTATATAAATAATTAAGTCTTGTTCAGTGAATCATGCACTTTCAGTAAGAGACTCTTGAAAGCCTTTTGTAAAACTAAGTCATCCTAACGAAAGGACTATTTGAGATAGAGTCAAACTGATTCACATTTCCTTTCTTTCAAATATGAGGGAAATTATTTCTAAATATATTTAAACTTTTAATATATAATTTTTTCTAATTACTAGTAATATGTGGTCAGTGTTTGCTCATGTGTTCATCAAATACTTGGAAGTTATTTGCTATATATATGATAGCAGGATATCAAGATATACAATCAGGCATTATTAGATAGACACAAAGAAAAACTATTGAAAAGCACAAAGGAAAAAGAGAAAACTTGAAAATCCCAATTCCCAAGGATGACCACTGAGCACTGGTTATGCACACATCTATGAGCATTTTGCTATGTCTATTACTAATTCATACATTTTTTAATAAAATGGAATTACTCCAAATAGGCTGTTTAATAGCTTGCTTCTTTTTATGCTATTAGTTTTTAAAAATGAGAAAAGGTTATCATAAATAACATTTCCTTTAAAAACCTGAAGTTAAATATCCTTTTAAATTTGAAATTAGATCACAGACACCCTGGTCTTCCCCCATTTAAACCAGAATTGAAATCTACTTTAAATTCTTGGCAGTTTGAATTTGCCCTTCCAACTTACACATATTAGTAATTTAAGCTTCACATGGTTTGATTTCAATGAAATGTAGAATTTGCACTAAGAAGTTTCAAGTTGGTAGTAGCTGACAACACTTAACTGTGTCAGGGACTGCTCTGAATACTGCATCATTTATATTAACTCCTTTATTCCATATATCTCCCGTTTTGTAGAGGAAATTGAAGTACTGAGCCTTTAACTAAAGTCCACACAACTACTAAGTGGCAGGAGCAAACTGTGTGACTCTATGATTCTGATCTTAGCCACTGTATGCTTTTGTGGTGACTGTATTTTTCGAACATAGTTCAAGTGATTTACCCAACAAATCAGTGACTTGAAATGTAAATTTATTTGTTGTAATGCATTTAATAGAATTTTTTCTCTCTGTGCTGCAAATCTCAACAAATGAGATATAATTTATTAGTCACCCACTGACCTCCAGCATCTCATGCTAAGCTTTCTGCCCTGTAGACCTCCCCCACCCCACCCTATTATACTAGTCAGCTTCCTTGGCTTCGGTGGGTTGCCTAGGGACCCGGGCAGTGAGGGCTCACCCACCGCAGTGGATGCGGGCTGGGGTTCGACTGCTGTGCGGTGGGGCGGGGCTTGGTGCTCTATTGCGGAGTGCGGGTCGGGAAGCCGAGTGTGAAGCAGCTGTGTAATCCACTGGATGCGGACCAGGGCGCTCCCCATTCCCGTCGGGGACCCGCCGATTGGCTGGACGCAGGCACACGTGACTGACATGTGGCTGTATTGGCGCAGCCCGCCTGGGTGTCACTGGAGACGGAATGGAGGTGCTGCTGGGCTCGGAAATGGGGTAGGTGCTGGAGCCACGATGGCCCGGCTTGCTGCGGGGAGGCGGGGAGGCGGGGGGGGGTGGGAGGCGATTTTCCCTCGCACAGTCTGAAACCGGTGGCCTTCCCTTGGCACAGGGTCTGTTGCCACAAGTCAAGCCAGGAGGCAGGGGCGTCTCCCCCCTCCCCGCCTAATGCAGCATAGGAGATGGATTTCCTGTGCTTCTGATCCAGGGTTTTTGACAGAAGAGGAAGAAGGGGGGAGGGGTAGGAGTGTTAAGGGGAGTCTGGTGAGAAAGAGCTGTTTTTGAAGCTAGAAGGAGGTTTTGTTTTTATAATGCCTGTTGACAGAGTGCAATAACAGTATCTAAGGAAACGGGTAGAGGACAACAAAGAATGGAGCATATTCATGGCGAGGAGCAAAAGCTGTAGCCCATTGAAAGGCTTTTTTTCCTCCCTGGCCACAAGGACATATGCATTGGTAGCCAAGAGAGAATACAAAGCTGCTGCTGATGTCTTATGTGAACCTAGTGGACAGGGCTTCTTGGGAGAGGAGGAAGAGGAGGCGGCAGGTACTGCAGAGCTTGAGAGGTGGTTTTGGTTGATTGGAGAAATTTTGGTTACCAGAAGTGCCTGCTTTTGCAACACATCTAAATGAACTGTCTCTGAATAGGGTGGCAAAAAAAATTTACCAGCGTCTTTGTTAGTTACAAGTCGAAATGGTAATGGCTTTTTGTAGATGACTGCAGCAGTGCTCTTCTCCCTCTGTGAGGCTGAAAAGACAACTGCAGAGGAATAAGAAACCTTGCAGCAATGCTGGTGGTAGAAGTCCATTTACAAGAAGCCATGGTATATAACTGCAACCTAGTAGGAGGGAAAAAAAACAAAACATTTTTTTAAAGTAGGAAGAGTACCAGGCTCAAGTGTTTTGACAGTGGAATGTATGGGACACTTTGATTCTGCATCACTAAAGAGATGTTAAAATTCTTTGCTTTAACATAAATCCTATAGGAAATGTTAATAAATTATGTATGAAGCAGTGTGGCTCTTTTCCTTTGTTAGTGTAGCTTTATGCCATCTATTAGGTTATTCAGGAGTAAATCACCATAATGTGAATTACTTTATGAAAAATTAAAAATTATAGCTACAGATTTTTCGTAGGCTTAATATTTAAGATCTATATTAAGTAATTTTATATTGTTCTTTAGTTACTTTTAGATATTATTGAATAAACTCTAAAGCAAATATTTTAAATTAAAGCACCAAGATTTCTTTTTTTAGATACATTTCTGTTTAGTAAATACTCATAAGATATACTCTTGATACAGTGTTTTCATTGCACTTATTTTTTTCTTTTTCTTAAATATCTAAAAACATATGTTTTCAGATTAAACATGGTTTTCAATACTTTATATTTATGCTTATTATTGTAGCCAGCCTGCCACACCTCCCTACTCCCTGAATAGGATGACAGTGGCTTTGTAAAGCCCTCCAGGATCGGTGACAGTGTCTCTTAAATTGTGTTTATATAGTGGAAAGTCTTTAGAGAACCTGGAATTTTGTTTCAGTAATTTTTTTCAACATAATAAGGAATTGATCTTGAATAAATTAGGCTATATAGTGTTTCCACTGATAATTTTATTCTTTATTTAAACAATTATTTCTGCTTTAGGAATTACTTGATCATGGATATCAGGGTAATAGTCCTTAAGATCTCTTTTTAAAATCTGATAGAAACTGAGGCAAGAATTAAAGGTATCACATTAAAATTGCAAATGAAGTTTAATAGCTAATACTATTTAGTTCTTTGACCCTCAAGTTAGGATAGTCTTTGAGAGTTTATGATTATCTTCTTTTACTGTCTAAATAGCTAAGTGTAGCATTATTTTCATTTTAAATGTTAAGAGTATTATTATGTTGTGACTTTATCCAAGGTCATGTATCGCATAAGGATGTAAAGAATATAGGTCTATAAAACTATTTCATAATATATCTCATTACATAATGTACAAAATAGCATATAATAGAAATTATTTGAAAAGCAATATAAGTCATCAACAAATTATTAATTAAATGAAAAATAAATCTTACTTGGTATTGAGTTTTTAACCATGCTATAAGAATGCTTTGTAAAATACCTGATAGCAAGCAATTAGAGAGACAGCAGTTTTCATAATGATGTTTATAACATACTTTTTTAAAGATCATCTTATTAATTATATGCACACTTCTAAGTAGAATAACCCTAGATTGGGATATTTTCTGGAATTAACTAAGAAATAACTAAAATAAGAAAAGTTGATTTCTTTCCCCTTGTGGTATGAAATACCTAATAGAAGACTGAACTATTGGCTTTTATGGTCTTGGAAATTGAACTATTAAGGAATTCAGAAGTTAAATATTCGTAAGTGTGCCTATGAACTGAAAGCTATTTATTGATGTTCTGTGGATTTTTGTCTAACCATTTTTCTCTGTTTTTTTGCTGTCATTAATTACACATAATTTAGTCAGCCTTTTTATATTAAATGTTCTCCTTAATTTCTTAATTTTCACCTTCTCTCTCTCCTTTTTTTTCCCTTTATTTCTCTCTCTCACTCTTTCTCTCTTTTTTGGTATTATGATCTGAGTGAAACATTACATAGTACACAAGATGAGATAGGGCATTTTGGTATAGTACCTGAGGCTGTACATTCACTGTGTATTTGAGTAATTAAATGCCAGACCTATAAATTGTTTTGGAGAGTCAAATAAGACATGGAAATTTACCTCTAAGAAACATAATAGAACTAAGTGAAATGTTATTGCTAGTTAATTGATTGTTCATTGCTTTGGCTACTCCTAGGATCTTTAAAGGTTTGTATCATATAAAATATCTTCTAATTTAGAGGAATGTAGTAGTTTGCTATCTGAAACATGGTGCTTTGTAAAAATCTGCTTAGAATCACAGATAATTCTGAAAAGCAAATTATCTTGAAGGGTCTCGAATGTAAAATGAGAAGATTAGATGAAGTGATTTCTAGATCTTCTAGTGCTCACAGTCAGTTATCTGTGGCTCTTGATTTCTGCAGGGTCAACTTCTAGAAGGAATGTTATACCAGCTCTTTTTTTGGTATTAGTGGCATGTCTCATATTATGTATTAGATATGTTCTTGAAGATTGTTTTTTGTAAATCAAATCATGATGTCATCAGTTCATGTATGGCAAGCCTTATCTCCTTTAGTCTCACACCGTACTCCCACTCCCTTTTTTGGCACTCGTTCAAATGTATTCTTAAATATGAATCAGTTCTGGGGCATCTGGGTGGCTCAGTCACTTAAGCGTCTGCCTTCAGCTCAGGTCATGATCCCAGAGTCCTGGGATCCAGGTCCATGTTGGGCTCCTTGCTCAGCGAGGAGTGTGCTTCTCCCTCTCCCCCCTGCTCATGCTTTCTCTCCCTATCTCTCTGTGTCTCTCTCAAATAAATAAAATCTTTAAAAAATGTATGCATCAGTTCTTATGAAATATTTAGCATCATTTTGTGTGCCTATTTTTTCTGTTAATGAGGATTTTTATTGTGGTAAAATACACGTACATAAAATATACCATCTTAACCTTTTGTGAATATGTAATAGTTCTGTGGCATTAAGTACATTCATATTGTGAATGTACCGCAGTCAATCTCCAGAACTTTTTCATATTCCCCAGCTGAAAGTGGAGCCATTAAACACCAGCTCACCATTTCCCCCTGTTTACAACCCTGGCAACCACCATTTTTCTTCCACTTTCTATAAATTTGACTTCCCAGGAACTTCATAAAAGGGGAATCATACAGTATTTGTCCCTCTGTGACTGGCTTATTTCACTTAGCATGTCTTCAGGGTTCATCCATGTTGTAGCATGTGTCACAACACCCTTCCTTTTTAATGCACATTTCATTTATCTCTTCATCTGTGCATGGAATCTTGGGTCACTTCCACTTTGGCTGTTGTGAATAATGCTGCTGTGAATGTGGGTGTACAGATAATATCTATAAGTCCCTGCTTTCATTTCTTTGGAGAATGTATCCAAATTTGGCTTTTCTTTTTGGGGGGGGCGGGGGGGGAGAGAGAATCTCAAGCAGGCACCACAAACCTGCAATCATGTCCTGAACAGAAATCAAGAGACAGATGCCTAACTGACTGAGCCACCCAGGTGCCCCATCCTAAGTTTTTTTAATTTACATAATTTTAGAACATTTATGACTCAATATTATTTTTAAGGTCCATGTATTTTACTTTATATCTGTCTAGTTTTTGGTACTAACTCTTCTGTGTAGTATTATGTGATATCTGTGACTGTTCCTCTAGTGATGGTCCTAGATTTTTTCCAAACCTCTTTTTACCACAAAGGATAAGGTATACATCCTTCTATGTGACTTTTTTTAGACTATGCTAGTTACAAATCCACATAACAAATTACCTTAAGTCTTAGTGACTCAAAGAACAAATATTTATTATGTTAAAGTTTCTGTGGAGCAGAAATTCAAGACTGTCTTAGTCGTGTGGTCTGGCTCAGAATCTCTGATGAAGTCAACATGTCAGCCAGGGCCGCAGTCATCTAAAGGCTTGACTAAACTGGAGGATCCGCTTCCAAGATGGCTCACTCATGTAGTCTCTTCCCCTTGACTGTTGGCAAGAGGCCTCAGTGCTTTGCCATAGGCCTCTCCATGGAGCTGCTTGAATATCTTCATGACAGGGCCGCTGGCTTCTTCTCCTGATCTCAGAAAGAACAAGAAGTAAGCCATCTATGACATAGTCTCAAAAGCCACACTGCTACCATATTTTCTTTATTAGAAGTGAGTCATTATTAAGTCCAGCCCACAAGAAAGGAGATAAATTAAGCTCTACCTTTGGAAAGAATAGAGTCAAAGAAATTGTGGGTATATTTTTTTTTTAAAGATTTTATTATTTATTTGACAGAGAGAAAGATCACAAGTCGGCAGAGAGGGAGGCAGAGAGAGAGAGGGGGAAGCAGACTCCCCACCAAGCGGAAAGCCGGATGTGGGGCTCGATCCCAGGACCCTGGGATCATGACCTGAGCTGAAGGCAGAGGATTTAACCCACTGAGCCACCCAGGCGCCCCAATTGTGGGTATATTTTAAGATCACTACATGGCCAGTAAGAAGTTTCAGTGGAATTTTTTCCTAGGAAAGAATCACTGGATCATAGGGCATTTTTTCCCATTGCTGTTGTAACAAATTACTACAAACTTGGTAGTTTAACACAGCGCAAGTTTATTTTCTTATAGCCCTAGAGGTCAGAAGTCTGAAATGGGTTTCAGTGGCCTGAAATCAAAATAGCAGCAGTACTACATTTCCTCCAGAGGCTATAGGGGAGAACCTATTTTCTTTTTCTAGCTTCTAGAGGCCACCTGTACTGGCCTGTGGTCCCTTCCTCAGTCTTCAGTGCTAGCAGCATACTAAATCTCTCTCTGACCCTTTGCTTCTGGTTGTTACATATGCTTCTGTGACTCTGACCCTTCCATCTCCTTAGAAGAGCCCTTGTGATTACCTTAGGTCCAGCTATATAATTAAGGAGAATCTCCCCCATGTTAAGACCCTTAACTTAATCACATCTGTGAAGTCCTTTAATCATGTAAAGTAACACATTCAGGGGCTTCAGGGATTAGGATGTGGACATCTTCATGGGGTCATTACTCTGTCTACTATAGGTGTATATATACACAGTTCTTTTTTTTTTAGGCTGAAGTTTTTGAGTTTTGGTTTTGGTTTGGTTTTTTGGTTTGGTTTTTGAGTTAGTTATACTTTGGTGAATAATGTTACTTTTTTTTTTAAGATTTTATTTATCTACTTGACAGAGACCACAAATAGGCAGAGAGGCAGACGGGGCGGGGGGAAGCAGGCTCCCCGCTGAGCAGAGAGCCCGATGCGGGGCTCGATCCCAGGACTCCAGGATCACAACCTGAGCCGAAGGCAGAGACCCTAACCCACTGAGCCACCCAGGCACCCCGAATAATGTTACTTTTTTAGGTAAATTCACATTTTCATTTATCAGATTTTTTTTTTAAAGTATAGTATATAATGTCATTCACATGGTAAATAAATAGAACATTGAAGAATATTAAAATATATTTCCACCAGCTATTTTTAGATTCTTGGTTTTATTATCACTTAATCTGTGTCAGTATATTAACTAGTTCTGAGATAGTTTATAACAGAAAGTGAGAAACTTTAAAGCAACATGGCCTTATACCTTTTAGGCTTGTTGTCATACTATTTCTTTAGCTACTCTATCCAGACCTCCTCTTCCTCACATTGCAAAATCACCTAGCCACAATATGGTTTCAGTCCATATTTATGCTCTTACCCCTCCATATTTTCCCTAATTCCTCTATACAGAATTTCAGCTAAATTAAACTGCCATCTATTCCCCCAAATGTCATTTTTCCAAATTCTGAACTTTGATTTTGCTGTTTTCTGAAATACTATCCTCACATTTATGTTTATTAGCATTTATGCCATCTTTCAAGTCCCTTCTTGTTTTTTTGTTTTTTTTTTTAAAGATTTTATTTATTTATTTGACAGAGATCACAAGTAGGCAGAGAGGCAGGCAGAGAGAGAGGAAGGGAAGCAGGCTCCTCGCCAAGCAGAGAGCCCAATGAGGGACTCGATCCCAGGACTCTGGGATCATGACCTGAGCTGAAGGCAGAGGCTTTAACCCACTGAGCCACCCAGGCACCCCTCAAGTCCCTTAAATGCTTTTACATTCTTAATGCTTTCTCTAATTTTCTCAGGAAGGTGTAACTCCCACAGCATTCTCTCAGATGTTTTTAAATATAGATTTGCCTTTGAGTTATAGGTAATTTGTATCTTAGCCTGTGTCCCCTGTAAGTCAGAATCTTGAGACAAGGCTTTAGGTGAAATACTGTCCTTGGAAAGTGATCCAAGAGTAGAGGACTAGAAGGAATTAAGTAGTGAAGAGGGACAGCCAGCATAAGCATATGTCCTCAAGTTGATCATCACTTTGGACAGCTGTGGCTTCATCTGTCAGGACTTTTTGAGGAACCACATAGAATTGTCCAACTATAGGAAAGAATTAGATATACTAGCTTCCATCTCCTTTTAGTCAAGGATTGCCCCATCAAATGTTCATTCTTTTATAGGTGTGCATCCATGAATGTTGTGGACCCATACTGGGGTATCTTTAGGACAGAATGCAGAAGATACTTGGTGCAGCTAATGTGCCACTAGTTTACATCTGCAGTGAGCTGCTTGATGTACCAATGACTAGAGTTAAAGGAAGCCGAGAGAATGTTAGGTGGGACACAAACATCTGATATATTTGTATACTGACCCAATGTACTCTTGCTACTGTAATATTAGTCCTTTGCTAGATAATAAGATACTTGAGAATAAGGAATGTGACAACTTATCTTTCCCCCTAGTCTTATAAGGCACTTGTGATAGAGTACAGACTGATGGCTTAAAGCTATGGAAATCTAGTTCTGGAGGCTAAAAGCCCAAAACCAAGATTTCCTTAAGGTTGGTTCCTTCTGGAAACATTGAGGGAGAATCCGTTCCATGGCTCTCTCCCGAGCTCTTGGTGGTTGCTGGCAATCTTTGGCATTCCTTTGCTTGCAGCTCTCACACTCCGGTCTTTGTCTCCATTGTCACATGGTATTTTCCCTAGGTCTCTGTGTCCATTTCTTTACATAGCCTTCCTTTAAGGATACCAGTCATTGGATTTAGGGCCCACCCTAATCCAGTAAGACCTTATCTTAACTTGATTACATGTATAAAGCTCCTGTTTACAAATAAGGTAACTTTTCAGAGATATTAGCTACCTGTGACTCAACATACCTTTTTGGGGAACACAATTCATCCTACAGAGTCTCCTTATAATATGCGTATGATGTCTTGTGAATAGTAAGTTCTCAAATGTTTACTGATTTGAATTGTATAGCCACAGAGAGAAATCCATCATCTTACTATTTTAATGGGAAAGTCATCTTAGACATTCTTTGAATTTGTACCCTCATTTTCTCTCCTTTGCCTCCTGTGGCTGATAAAGCACTGCTTCAGTTTATTCTTGCATGTATTTGTCTTTTTGTGGCTGTCACAGAATAAAGCGTTTTGGGAATTACAAAAGCTAAGAATTCAATAATAAACCTTGTCTTAGAGGTGGAGAAATAAAACTCACTAAAGTAAAATGGAATAATTAGAGAATAGGTAAGCCAGGTTTTGTAGTATTTACTGTGTAGTCAACAGAAAGGCTCATTATTGGCTGGAGGGGACAGAAAGGTTTTATATAAGGCAACAGAACGGGGCCTTAAAGGATGGAGATACATTAGCAAAGCAGAGGGGAAAAGGAGGGGGTATTCAAAAAGTTGAATTGTGAACAAAAGTACAAAATAGTCTGCATGGAATAGTGATAAGGGACTTGAGGAGGGACTTTATATTGAGACCTAATAGAAATTAAGTTTGGAAGGTAGACGCTTATCAGGTATAACAGGTCATGAAAGACACATAATGGTAGTGTTATGTTATATTGTCTTTAAAAGCAGGAACATTAGAAACATGTAGGAGTTTGAATTCTGGCTTAGCAATTTGATTCGTGTTCTTAGGAAAGTTATTTAGCATTTTGAAATCCCATCTTCCTTAACTCTAAAATGGTAAGTGAGACCTGCCTCTTTTTTTTTTTTTTTTAAGATTTTATTTATTTGACAGACAGAGATCACAAGTAGGCGGAGAGAGGGAAGCAGGCTCCCCGCTGAGCAGAGAGCCTGACAGGGGGCTTGATCCCAGGACTCTGGGATCATGACCTGAGCCGAAGGCAGAGGCTTTAACCCCCTGAGCCACCCAGGCATCCCGCTGCCTCACACTTTTAAAGAATAAATGAGATATATATATATGACATATATGTGGGACACTTATACTACATAGCATATTGTAAGTATGCAATAAATGGTAGGCTTTCTGAGTTTCACATACCAAATACACAAAAAAAGCACATTATAGAGAATTTAAATGATAAAACTTTTTACACTTTTTCCTTTTTTTAAATTCCAGTGGGATATTTATGAAAATTAATCATGTTCTTGGCTACAAGACAAACCTTAAAAAATTTTTCCAGATAATAGCAGTTTATAGGCAGCAGTTGCCAATCAGTCTAATAAATAAGAAATTAGTAGCAATTAAAAAAATGACTCAAAAGTCATCTTATATACCTAATAATTAAGAAGGATCTTCCATGTACCCCCAGACCAAAGAGGAAATCTATTGAAATTATAAATTATCAAGAAATAAAGAGAAAAATACTTCTATGTAAAATGTGAAAAATGAACAGACTAGTAAAATCATAAAACGTGAACAAGTATGGTTTATTGCAAGAATGGAGGAGGATGGGTCAAAATGAGAAAATCTTATAATTGACAGCAACAAATTAAAAGAAAAAAATGCATAATTCTATGTTATATCAAAAGGTGTTATAAAAGCATTTAGAAACTACTCCTAATAAAAACTTAAAGGAAGGGGCCCTTGAATGGCTCAGGTAGTTAAGCCTCTGCCTTCAGCTTGGGTGTGATCCCAGAGTTCAGCTCCCTGCTCAGTGGGGAGTCTGTTTCCTCCTGTCCTTCTGCTCCTCCCCCTGCTCATGCGCGCGCGCTCTCTCTCTCTCTCAGCCTTTCTCTCAAATAAGTAAATAAAATCTTCAACAAAAAACCAAAAAACAAAACCCAGCACAACTTTGGGGCACCTGGGTGGCTCAGTGGGTTGGGCCTCTGCCTTCGGCTCTGATTGTGATCTCAGGGTCCTGGGATCAAGTCCTGCATCAGGCTCTCTGCTCTTCAGGGAGCCTGCTTTTCACAGCCCCCCCCCCCCCCCCGCCTGCCTCTCTGCCTCCTTGTGATTTCTGTCTGTCAAATAAATAAATAAATCTTAAAAAACCAAACCAAAACAAAAAGGAAAATACCTAAAAAATATTTACAGAAATCTTGAGTAAGACTATAAAATGGTGAAACACTAAACCATTCCTATTAAAATCAGGGATAAGATCACTACTCAACATTATTTTTGAAGTTTCCAGCAAACAATTAAGAAAAAGAAATGAGGTATAAATACTGGGAAAGAAAAGACAAAATATAATTTAATTATAAATTACATGATTATACCCAGAAAATCCACAAGAAAAACTATTAGAATTCATGGGATAATTTGAAAAGGTGGGTACATAAGGAATATGTATTAAATAAAATCAGTAGCTTTTATCTGTACTTAGCATTATCTGGCATGGAATGGTGGTGTTTATTCACAATTTTAAAAACCCAGGAATAAATTTGATAAGAAAAGACATAGAACCTTCTCTTGAAAAAAGCTAGAAAATTTGATTGAAGGACCTGAATTATTTATGACACAGCTAAAATTTAGCATCATAGAAATGTAATCTGTCTCAAATTAATATTAAATGTATACAGTGACTGTTTTAAGTATACATGAGAATATAGCATATGATAAGAATATATTTCTGGGGTGCCTGGGTGGCTCAGGCGGTTAAGCGTTTGCCTTTGGCTCAGGTCATGATCCCAGGGTCCTGGGATCGAGTCCCACATCAGGCCCTGTGCTCCACAGGGAGCCTGTTTCTCTTTTTCTCTCTCTCTCTCTCTCATAAACAAATAAAATCTTCAAAAAAAAATACATTTCTGTTCAATGGAAAATAAATGTTTTGTTTAATAAATAGTGCTGGTGTAATTGGTTATCCATATGAGAGACAATAAAGTTAAAGTACTATAGTCATACCATATATAAAAATAGAAATTCTATATGAATTAAAGATCTTAATGTAAAAATTGAATTTCTGATGCCAGCTAGTATACTAACCACTTGTATTTATCACCTCTTTCTCCTAAGACCCGTTTAACTGGTGGTAAAAAAAAATTTTAAATATATATACTTATAATGTCATAGAGTGAGAGGGAGCCAAATAGAGATTTGCAACAAGTTTCTGAAAGATGAAGAAATCATGGAAATTAAAAATGATTGCTGAAAATTAGTCAAAGACCTAAGACTTCCTAGTTCTCTGTTCTGTCCGCATAGCAGGTTACTTCCTGTTCTTTAAAAGTGAAATACTAATCTTGAAAAATTTTAATAGCCTTTGAAATTGTATTACCTTGGGGTGTTTAAAAGCCAGACTTGGGAATTCATGCTCTGGGCCAGGGCCAAACCATCACTGTTTTTGTAAACTAAGTTTTGTTGGAATGTGGTCATGCCCATTTTTTTAAAAGATTTTATTTATTTATTGAGAGAATGAGAGAGCATGTACTTGAGTAAGGAGAGGGGCAGAGGGAGAGGGAGAGAGAATCTCAAGCAGACTCCCTACTGAGCACAGAGCCCAATGCCAGTCTTGATTTCCAGGACCCCAAGGTCATGACCTGAACCAAAATTATGAGTTGGACACCAAACCAACTGAGCCACCCAGGTGCTCCTGGTCATGCCCATTTATTTATGTATTATCTGTGGCTGCTTTTGTGTTAGAAGCAAAAAGGTAGTTGTGACAGAAATCACTGGGGCCAAAAAGCCCTTTTTATTACCTGACCTTTGCAGAAAATGTTAACCAGCTTCTGTTTCACATAATTTTGGTGGCCATCTAGGAGCTTCATCTCACTTAGGATGGCCTTGGATGGAGCCTAACCAAATTAAGTAGCCATCTACAGAATGTAAGGAGGAAAGAAGTAGGCAAAGAATATAGCAGATAAGAAACTGAACATCATGACTTATTGGGTCTTAGTAGAGAATAGGAAAAGAAGTAGAATTCAGGATAAGAACCTGCATTGGTTGCTAAATAAAGAGAAAAGATTTAAAAATAGGTGAGGGGCTCTGCTTGGAATTAAAATTTTTTTTTGGTATATTGATTTTTTAAACTGACAAACTTGTTAAATTTTTATGTTTAGGATTTTTCAGGGGTGCTTTGGTGGCTCAGTCAGTTAAGCATCTGCCATCAGCTCAGGTCATGATCCCATAATCCTGGGATCATGTCCCATTTTGAGCACCCAGCTTCTCCCTCTCCCTCCGCCACATCCCCCTGCTTGTGTCACTTGCTGGGTCAAATAAATAAAATCTTAAAAAAAAAAAAAAGATTTTTCTGCTTTGTTTCTGCCTTTCTAGTCATTATTCTTTATAATAATTTACTCTGCTGATTAGAATTTCCAGGATTGTGTTGAATAAAAGTGTTTACTAGTAGACATCCTTAACTTGTTCTTGATTGTAAAAAGAATGTCTCAGATGCCTGGGTGGCTCAGTTGGTGAAATGTCTGCCTTCTGGTCAGGTCATGTTCCCAAGGTCCTGGGATGGAGTTCACCATCTGGCTCCCTGCTCAGTGGGGAGCCCACTTTTCCCTCTGCCCCTCCCCCCCACTCGTGTGCTCTCACTCTTACTCTTTCTCTCTCAAGAATAAATAAAATCTTAAAAAAAAAAATAAAAAGGAAAGTAAAAAGAATGTCTCTAACATTTCACTATTAAAAATGTTTACTGTACCTTTTTGGCAGTTTCCTTGTTCGCAGTTTAATATAATTTTTACCTTGAATAGCTAATGACTTTTGTCAAATGTTTTTTCATTGTCTATTGAGATGATCCTGTGATTTTTCTTCTTTCGTGTTTTTTTTAAAGATTTTATTTATTTATTATAGAGTGTGTGCACATGAACAAGCGCAAAGCAGGGGGAGGGGCAGAAGAAGAGGGAGAAGCTTACTCCCTGCTAAGCAGGGAGCCCAAGACAGGCCTCCATCCCAGGACCCCAGCATCATGACCTGAGCCGAAGGTGGACACTTGACCAGCTGAGCCACCCAGGCACCCCTTTTCTTTAGTATTTTAATGTAGTGAATGACACATAAATGATCTAATGTTAAACTATCCTTGCATTTGTAGAATAAACTCAGCTTGCTTCTACTGTAGTTTTTTTACTGTATACTTAATATATGCTGTTTCCTGATACTTCGTTCATGATTTTTATGGCAACATTCATGGTAATATTAGCCCTTAATTATTTTCACAGTACCTTTAACTTTCACATCTTGATTACATTGGCCTCATTGAATGCGTTAGGGAGTATTTCCTATTTGATTCTATTCTATTTAATTCTATTCTAATAATTTCCTATTTAATTCTAGGGAAAGTTTTTAAAGGTCGGAATGATTTGTTTCTCTAAATGTATGTGTTTTTGTGTGTTGGGAGAAGGGAGAAAATATTTAACTATGTTCTAATTTTTCAACAGTTATAGAATTATTAAGATTTTCTATTTCTTTTTAAATCAGCCTCCCACCCCCCACATTTTGTTCAAGTTCTTTGGTCTCTTCTCTCTGTGTAATCATATTTAGCCTTTTCAAAGAACCACCTTTTTGCTTTGATCTTCAAACTACTAAAGAGTAATCAATAAAAAGGAAGGCTGCTTCTCAACAGACCTCAAAACTTTTATTTCTAGAGGCAGTGACTATATTTTTGTATATCTTTTCAATGACATTTTTTATCCTTATATAGTTCTTTTATTTAACAGGATGGAGCATATGAGATGTAGTGACCTACACAGCATGCATGGTTGTATCCTACTTATTATGCTTTTGGTTTTTTGTTTTTTTTAAGATTTTACTTATTTATTTGACAGTGAGAGAGATCACAAGTAAGCAGAGAGGCAGGCAGAGAGAGAGGGGGAAGCAGGCTCCCTGTTGAGCAGAGAGCCCGATGCGGTGCTTGATCCCAGGACCTTGAGATCATGACCTGAGCTGAAGGCGAGGCTTAACCCACTGAGCCACGCAGGCACCCCAAAAGTTGTTATGCTTTTATACCAAGTGAAAACCTTCCCACTTGCTTCAAGTAACCTGTCATAGTAACAGACATCACTTCAGAGAACTCCTTGAAAGAGAGGGTATATTCCATTTAAATATCTTGAAAAACAAAACTGTTTTCATAATTTAAATGCCATGTAGTGTTCTTAAACATTTAACTCTCTTTTCCTTTTGCAGTTTAACTTAGTATGTAGTATGAGGAGTAGATGTAATTTTATCCTGTTTCTTATGGCTGCCCTTTTCCCTAATGTCGTTAATTAAAGTCCATCTTTTCATATGTATTTGCGATGCTACCTTCATTGTGATTAAATTTACATATATTTATTTCTGGATTTGTGTGTGTGTGTGTGCAGGCGTGTGTTCCCATGGTTGATCTATTCATATGACAATATCATAGGTTTTAAAAACTTTAGTAATTTTGAAATAACTTTGGACTTACAAAAGAGTTAGAAAAATAGAACAGTAAGTTTCTTTATATCCTTCACTAAGCTTCCTGGCTTCCCCTAATGTTAACATCTTACACACCCACAGTGCAAGTATCAGGACTAAGAAATTAATTTATTGGTACAATGCAGTTAACTATGTACTGTTTTATTTATAAAGGCTTTGTATAGTATTTTAGTAAGTGATAGGTCTGTTCCTTCTCTTTTCGTACTTTGCCTTTTTTGCTTATTTTTCCAAATGTCTAGCTGCAAAAAACAAATGGAAACAAATCTTACATATCACATTTATTGGGACCGCATAAGATTTATAAATTAACTTGGGGAAATGACATCTTCATGATACTAAATCTTTAGGTACACGAACAAGATATGTTTATAGTTTTCCTCATATATGTTTTGGACTCTTTTTGTTCAGTTTATGCCTAAGTGTTTTATACTTCTAAAAATTATAAATAGGATCTGTCCTTCCATTTCATCTTCTCTTATCTCCTTGCATATAAAGTAAAGATTTCTGTATATTTTGGACTTTGCTAAATTACTCAATTACCTTATTATAGTAATATTTAGTTAATTCTTTCAGATATTCTAGGTATATAATTATGTCATCTGCCGATAGTATTCCTTTCTAACTTCATTCCTTAGTTGTGCTGACTAGTATAATGAATAATAGTGGTAAAAATGGACTTCCCCTGACCTTAGGAGAAGATCTACTGTTTCCACATGTATTTCCAGCTGATATGGATCATATTAAAGAAGAGTCCTTTTAAATTCAGTGTTCTCATCAAGAGTGGGCATTGACTCTGCAAAACATCTTTCACCATCTTTGGCATAATCATTTTTTTTCTGTGTAGATCTATTAGCATGTTGAATGATGTCAATTTTCTAATAGTGATTTTTATTAAAAATTTTGGATTTTCTATATCTTTGGGGTTTTGATAAATTACATTTTCTAGAAAATTTTTACGTTTTCAAGTTTATTTGCATGCAGTTGAACAAAGTTCAACTTTTGCTTCTCTTTCTGTTGATATTTTCCTCTTATTGCCATCTAAAAGTGCTAGCGAATACATATTTTTTAATCCATCAAAACAAAGCAATAAAAACAGTTCCGCTAATTTAAAAAAAAAGATCCCAAACTTCTTACATTATTGATAATAATGATTACTCCAAATTTAATTATAACTGAATATTCTCTTGCCAGCCTAAAACTTTTTTTCCTACTTGCATTAATTTCTTAGGATACTTGTAAATTTGCTTTTCAGTGAACATTTGAATAAAGGTCTAAATAAGAGTCCCTTTGCTTTCTTCTCCCCTGCCCTACTCTTATGGGGTGAGGGTCTCTTTAGTGGACACCTTGACCCTACAGAAAAACAAATTGGGATGTTTCCATACTCTTATTAAAAAGTGAAAGATTCAGGATTGGCCAGTTAGCTCAGGTGGTTAGAGCATGGTGCTAATGAAGTGAAAGATTCAAGTTTTCCCCATTCATGAGTTAAATTTTGATTTTTTTAATGTTGAGTGACTTGCATGAAATTCTAATGATTGCATAAAAGGCTAATGTAAATTTATGATTTCTCAAATTTTGCATAAAGCAGTTTTGAATTAGGGAAGGGTGGTTGCAACACATTTAAAGTATACAAGGAAGTATTACTCCATGAAACATCTTCATTTTCCCATCAAATAATATGAAATACCATGCTTTCTAGAGCAGAAATGACTTAATGCTTGTGATTCTGGAGGGGGGAAAGAAAAAATGTTCAAATGTTTTGTCAATTTGAAGGGTTGGGTTTTTCCCCCTCAATAAAGAGTACTTCGTCTGCTCATTTTGCCCATTTGTGATTGTGTAAGGTAATAACCTACATATCTTAACATACCTGCGTATATCTCTTTCTCTGTGTTATTACCTTTTATATTGTCTTACTGTTTTAGTGTAAAATTGCCTGTTAAAATTTTACTTGAAGTAAGGAATTTCAGGGCTTGGGCCTCCTGGGTGGCTTAGTCTTCAAGCCTAAGCGTCTGCCTTGGGCTCAGGTCGTCCTGGGATGGAGCCCTGCATCAGGCTCCCTGCTCGACGGAAAGCCTGCTTCTCCTTCTCCCACTCCCCCTACTTGTGTTCCCTCTCTCGCTGTGTCCTCTCTCTGTCAAATAAATAAATAAAATCTAAAAAAAAAAAATTTTTTTTTTCAGGACTTTCATTATTAAATTCTGTCAGATTCCCCACTTCTGTTACATAGCTTATAATGTGCTGTGTATTTTCAGAACTGTTTGTTAATGGGATGACTTAAAGAGGATAAATGATCATACCTATGAATTTCTCCTTCATTTTTGAGATGTCTCGGTCCTTCTCAAGTAGCTGAATTACTTCTTTACCTCTTGTGCCTTGGTCAGAGGGCAGAAACTTATAACAATAGATTGACATTAGGTCTTACTAAGGAAGATATGATACATGTGTATTTTTATAACATAATTTATATTTACATAGCACTTTTCAGCCTGCCTTTTCTTCCTTAGTTCTAACAGTATCCCTGTAAATTATATTTGTGCAGGTAGCAGATAACCATTTTACAAACGGTGAAATGAATTAAAATGAAGGGAGAAAGTAAACCATGACCAACCCTGAATTTAAGACCTAATTTAGTTTAAGTACAAATCTAGTTCTCATTGTTTTCAATCATAAAGACTTTTGTGAGTGATTGCCCACCTCCCAGGACTCACTTTCCTCCCCAGATGATAGTGGGTTGCATCAGATTTATCATTAACTCATTGGAGAAGTAGCTAGACCTGAGTCCTTTGATTTTCCCTTGTTAAAAGTTCTTCCAGTTGCTAAGCTCCTATACTGTTGTGACTAGCCAGTAGTGCTAGACCTGTCTGCCTTAGTGTAGTGGATTTTATTACAGAAGCGTTTTCTTATGTCAAGATCTTTAAATATTATTTATAAAAAAACTTTTGTAATGCTTTTTAGTATTTATTCCAAATTGAGTTTGGGATTAAACTAAAAAGAGAATCTGGGTCTTCTGAAATTGTTTAGTCTTAATCTAACTACTAGCATTCTCTAATTCATTCTAAGGACCTCTTACTACCTGGCTATCTTCTCTTTCTTTTCTCCTCTCTTCTTTCACAGTGATGTAGTTAATTGCCAGACTCTGCCTCACATCTCTTTGATAATTTCTGCTTCTAAACTCATCCATTTTCTTTAAGACTCTTCTGGCCTCAGTTCTGAGCACAGTGGGTCCCAAGACCACATATGCTATAGCATGGCCTATTCATCTTTTTGAATAACTGTAATAGAACTTTATATTAGTAATTCTTACCATCTTCCTGTCAAAAAGATTGAAGTCTCAAGTTAATGCTCTCCTTTGTATCCATTTTGTTAAAGGCTGCATTTTTAATGAGGCCTTCTTGGAAGTTCAGAACTACTTTACCATGGATGATATTTAAGACTAGCCTTCTAGCAAAGTGATAGAATGTAATACCCAATCTCATTAATTCATTCTGGCTTTAAAATTTTGTAACTATTGAGCAAAATCCATAAGTAATATTACCAATATGAGCTTCTTATCAATGATTACATTTCGTTACATAAGTTTTACCTGTAAGACCAGTTAAAGTATCTTTAAAAACTTGAAAAAAATTCTAGCCTAACAGACATCTCATGCACCTGTGAAGAAGCAAATGTAGTCAAGCATGACTGAGGGTCTCTTCTATTTTAGTTCTCCTTGTCTTCAGCTTAGACTCTAGTGTTTCATCCTCTTAGAAGGACAATGCTGCTTGAACAATATTGTTATTAAATGTCTCCAGAGTTTTGTTTCTTTATCCCTTTCTTTGTAAACAAGCAGCCACGATATTTTTAGTAGTGAATTTCAAAATCCTTTTTAACCTTATAGGTCCAAGGGTAGCCAAGGATGGCTGCAGCTTCATATGATCAGTTGTTAAAGCAAGTTGAGGCACTGAAGATGGAGAACTCAAATCTTCGACAAGAGCTAGAAGATAATTCCAATCATCTTACAAAACTGGAAACTGAGGCATCTAATATGAAGGTATCAAGACTGTGACTTTTAATTGTAGTTTATCATTTTTATTCAGTATTCCCTCCTGTAAAGTTGGGGTTAGATACTTCACTTACTTAAAAGTGTATTTTAAATTAAGCAGCAGTATGTAAACTCTTTCTTGCAAAGTTAGCGTGTGTATTTTGAACAAAATGTATTAAATTAATCCAGTGAATCATAGAAAGAAAATAATTGTAAAAACCCAATGGCTAGTTAATTTGTTCTTAGTTATTTTTAAGCTTAAAAATAAGAGACCAACTTTAGTATCACTGTACTGAGGCTGGGTGTTCTGCATAGTTCATAGAAACTAGTTTCACAACTTTAGAATATAACTCAGTTATTAAATATAGTCTTCCTCCCAACTCTCCCAAATCTTGTCTCCACTTAAGTGCAGCAGTGATAAATGATCAAGAAAAACAGAATGCCCTACTGGGAGTAGTCCAGAACTGAAAGTCAGTACCTGGTTGTATTCCTTGTTTTGCCACAAGCCGAGATGTATCACCTCTGGGTACCCTTCTGGGCTTAAGATGCCTTATTTGGAAAATATAAAATATAAAATATAAGTGTCACACAAGCCTAGATGATTTCCGTGGCTCTGTCCTGAAATTAGTTTGCCAAATAGCGTTGAAAAGTTGTGATAACCTCCAAGAAAAGTTATAAAATATTCAGTCTGCAGTGGGGAAGATATGTTCTAATTTCAGAATAATTGAGGTTAAAATTTTTGCTGTTTTAATTTCCAGTTACTTAGGCAGATTCCCTTCTCACTGAACTTAACAACTTTATAGATTTGGAGATCATCGACAAAACTGTTAACCTCTTAAAAAGTCTTCCTGCTTTGTGTTGTTCTGCCCCTTGGCTGTTTAGCATCTGGGTGCCTGATGCTGTTTTTGCTGTCTGTTCACTACTCTTATTCCTTATTCGTTGCTATTTTCTTCTTGTTCTTTTTCTATGCATTTTGAGGTCTCTCTTATTCTTCAAGCTTCTGTACATCACTGAGCTATTTTTGCTCTCCTTTTACTCTTTGTTGTCAATATCATAACAGTTCAGTCTTTTACTCATATGTACTATTCTGTCTTTCCATAAAGATTTCCATAAATCTTTTCTACTCTAATTGCCTATTTCTGTGGTTAAAAACTGTCCTCAGTGAGGACAGATCTCCAAGAGATACCTATCTCCAGTCCTTTCGGAAATAAGGTAGACTTTAAGCAAACATGTTTTCTCACCACAACTGTGGGTGACCTTAAAAACAGACAAATCAGTTATCTAATATTAAAAAAGAATAGTTTGCTATTTTAACACTGACCAGCACAGTATATCTAAAATTATTGTACATGGCATGTGGTTTTAAAAGTTTAAAGATACAAAATGTGTAATTCCCAACAGGACTACTCTTTCATCTACTTTGGGAGGTATATTTTGCAAAGAATTCCTCTTGGTGGGCCTATCTGGATGTTTCATAGTGCGTGATTTTGAGATCCCTTTTTAATTTTTGCTTAATTACTTGAGCAAATGCAAAATTTATTTTTGGGAGACATTTTAACCTACCTTAGACCCATCTCCATGCTGAATAGGAATGTCTTGGAGTAAAAATACAAGTCAGACCCTAAAATTTCTACAGTGGAATATCAGGTTGACCACTTATCCATGTGGTGTATCATATTGTACATCATGAATATTGGCACTTAAGATATGTCTGAATTCAACCATGAATTGATAATTACTCAGCAAGTGCTTCTGCAGACATCCTTGAAAAGCCATCCACTTATTTCTTTGGGATTCGACATACGGTTTCATAGCAGTTACACCTTATAATGAAATTTTTTGTGTATCTCTCCTTAAGAGGATTTAAGCTGTTCAAAAGCAGGAACCAGACCATTTGTTTTGTCTTAGAATATTGATTTGGAAAAGATACTTGGAAACTTTGGCAGTTCCCACGTTGGATTAAAGTTAATCCAAACCAGTGGTTATTTATGCAAAATCACTTATTATTCTTTTGGAATACATTATATAATCTTAAATCCTATTTCCTGCTCATTAACCTGTTTACCCCAAAGAAAGGCAAGGAGGGTCCTCTTCAACTGGGTAATTTAAGGATTTCTGAAATTTATGCAGTAGTACCATCTAGTGGCAAAAAAGAATACTGTTTTGCTGTGGATTACAAGGCATTGATAAAAATAAACTATAAAATATTTTGTGTGTGTGACAGGGAAATATGTGTACAACTAATTAGGGAAATATGTACCCTGGCTATGTATTTGAAAACATAAAGGAAATGTTAATTTTTTAGGTATAGTGACGGCATTGCAGTTGTGGTTAGAAAGAATTCCTGTTTAAATATATATCTGAATTCTTTATGGATGAAGTAATACGATGTCTGAGATTTATTCCCAAATGAATTTGAGTCAGGGAAGAGAATAGAGGAAGTGGGTATGAATATACATGAAACAAGATCATGAGTCAATCATTACTATGGTGGGATGTGAGGATACGTGGAAGATTGCTATCATGTTCTCTATACTTATGTTTATATTTAACATTTGCTGTGGTAAAACTGTAGTAAAATAAAATAGAGATTTAATGGAAGTTAAATGACCCGGAATTAGATAAATGCAGAAACTGTAGCTAAATCTAAAAGGAATTACATATTGTACTTTTAATTCGGGGGCTAGAACTCAACTTGATTTACTTTAAAATGCTGAGCATAGCAACAAGATAAATATGGTCATGTATAGATGTTAATCATTTAAACTGAAAGATTGTGGTATTAAAAAAATTATCTGTAGATAAATTATTAATGAACCACTTATGTCTTTGTTGTATTTTTGACAATGAAGTTTTATAAATTGTTCCATAACTGCAAAATCATATACATGTAGAATATCTTCTTTTCAGAGTGTAAGAAGAAAATAGAAATAAAAACTCAGATTGACACATTTCATAATTTATTTCAAAGATTTAATTATCAAATGTATTTGGTAATGAAAAGAATCTATAACTGATGTAATGACAAAAACAGAAGTGGATCAAGTAGCAGCCTCCTTGAAATGAGACAGCTGCTCACTGATATTTTCTTTTCACTGATATCTCCACAGAACATTTCATCTCTAATAAATAATCCTTTAATGTTTCTAGACTCTTAAAATATTTTAAAAAACAATGTGTAGTTATATAATATAAATAATTTTTAAAATCCAAACTTCCAGGTTGTATAAATACAAGTGAATATTCTCTCCTTTAAAATTACATATTAACGTTAAAAGCTGCTGTTTCTCTAAGCATTTTTAAAAATATTTTATTTGGAATTACTTTGCAGTTGTGTTGCATTTTTCTTTTTAAAAACTCTTTGAAATTAAGAACTACTTCTTTTAGATTGTATGCAATACCCAGCCCCAGGCAATCTTTCCTACTGCAACAACTAAAAAACACTAGATAAAATACAAAAATCATACTTTAAAAGACCTTGGAGAACAGAACTGTGGAGTCATCAAGGACTGTATTAACTAAAATTCATAAGAGGAAAGAGCCCTTTCTAGAAAAATTGACACTGCAGGTGATTTTCTTCCCCAGGGGTATTTATTAATTCTGAGCACAGGGGGCTGTTCATTGCTGGCACAAGCAGGACTCCACTGGAGGAAGGAAACCATTGCAGGTTTCAAACATGCGGGTTGACAAACATGTGGCCAGATGTGAAGTATTGACATTTAGAGAAACTCCAAATGCATGGCTAGTTTTTCCATGGAACATTGGTTGAGTCTTGTGAAGGATGCTAGCGACAGAACTAGGAAAGCTAAATGTTACAAGGCAAAGTCCTGCCATGGGAAAGACCCATTACTTTCACACAAGAGGTCTCCTCAAGATATTTGCCAAATTTTTAACTTTGTGGAGCAGGACGTTAAAGACCCAAGCCCTCTATCTCCACGGGACAGAACTTTTAGGGTCTAAGGAGTCAGGCACCACCTGAGAATAAGGCCGAGTGAAAACCTTCTATAGTCTTGCAGTGCTTGAGAGACATGGACCAGAGGGAAGGGGCCTGTTTTTCCTTTCAAGATAAATACCAGATTTGAGGGATGTATAGGGTAGTAGGTTAAGGGCTGAGGAGACAGAAACCTGTATTATTTTCAGTCTAAATTTAGAGGAGAGACACATTCATGGAACTTGGCAAGTCAAATCAAATGTGAATTTTGCTTAAACTACACCTGCAGCCCAGTTTTAGTTCCTGATTGGTTGGAGGACATAAGACCCCAGTGGTGGAAAGGGCAAACTCTAAAGGAAAATATGTCTTTAAGTCTGTCTTGTTCTGTATACATAATGATTGGCATACAGCTGAAATTTTCAAGAAATGCAAGAAACAGGAAAATGAGTGATCATTAAGAAAACAAATAGTTAATAGAAGCAAATCCAAGGGTAATCCAGATATTGAAATTAGCAAAAATTTTAATGTAGTTATTATAAATGTCTTAAAAAAAAGAAAAGATATGAATAAAATGGAGGAAAATCCAGAAAGGGTAGGCAAAGAATTATAGTCTATAATAGTCTAAAACTGATGAATAGTTTTACTAATAACCTATTAGATGGACTCGTAAACACAGAATTAATAAACTAGTGACAAGATAAAAATTAGTGAACATGTAAAAACAGTCTATAGAAAATATCCAAACTGAAGCACAGAAAGATAAAAAATGGGAATGAAAACAGGATGGGGCGCCTGAGTAGCTTAGTTAAGGGTCTGACTTTTGATTTCTTTTTGGCTCAGTAATCTCAGGGTGATGAGATGGAGCCTTGCACTCAGTGGGAAGTCTGCTTGAGATTCTCCCTCTCGCTTTGCCCCTCCCCACCGCTTGTGTAGCGTGGGTGTGTGTGCACATGCGTGCTTTCTCTCTCTGGCTCTAAAATAAATAAATATTATTTACAAACAGTATGTAAGAGTTATCGGGGACACAGGCAAATAGATAGGGCAAATCTGAAGTGTCAGAAGGGACAGGGGAAGAAAATGGAGCAAAAGTAATATTTAAAGAGATAGCGGCTGTGATAATAGATTGGACTAGTCAACTAGCAGAAATAGAGCGGAGAAAAGCTGCACCTAGGTGGTTAGTTGATTTATGACCAAGGCATCCCTGCATTTCGGTGGGGAAAGGGTAGTCTTTTCAGTAAATGGTACAGGGGCAGTTAAATATTTGCATAAAGAAAAAGAAAAAAAGGAGCTCAGAGCCCTACCTCATAATATATGCAAAAATTAATTCAAGATGGATTATAGACATAAGTGTGAAAGACAAAATAGTGGCTTCCAGAAGGAAACAGGGAACAGCTTCATGTTTTTAGAGTAGGCAAAAATTTCTTAAACAGAATGACAAAGCACTAAACATAAAAGAAAAATTGATACATTAAAACCCAGATCTTTTGTAATGCTTTTAAAAGAAGATACAAGATGACATCTTTGTGACCTTGGGGTAGGCAAGATTTCTTAGGACACATAAAGGACTAAACATAAAAGAAAAAAGATATAAAATGGGCTTCGTCAAATTAAAAACTAAATTTAAATTAAAATCTTTTCAAAGGACTTCATTATGAAAATGAAAAAGCAAGTCATAGACTGGAAGAAAATATTTACAATACATATATCCAGCAAAGATCTCAATACAGAATATGTAAAGAATTTTTGTAAACCAATAACCAGAGAAGGTCCAGTTTTTAAAATATGGCCAAAAGCTTATAAAGACAATTCAAAAAGGGAGACAAATGGCCAGTAAACACATAAAAGGGATTCTACATCCTTCAACATCAGGGAAGTACAAATGATATTTCTCTTTACTCAAATCACTAAAATTTAAAAGACTGATGATGTCAGCTGTGGAACATCAGGATGCTCATACATTGCTGGTAGGAGTATAAAATAGTTCAGTCATATTGGAAAACAGGCAGTTTTCTTTTAGAGTTAAATCCTTGACTTAGCATTCGAACTCCCAGATATGTACTCAAGAGAAGTGAATACATATGTTTACTAAAAAATATTTGCAAGAATGTACATAGTAGCATTCTTCATAATGGCCTCTAACATCTGACAACCAAAATGCCCATCAGGTGGATAAAGGATAAATCAGTTGAGGCATATTCTTACAGTGGACTACTACACAGCATTAAAAACAATTAACTGATAACATACAGTAGCATGGATGTATCTCATATTTGGTGAGCAAAAAACGTGGGATACAAAAGACTATATGTTATGTTTTTCCATTTATATGAAATTCACAAACATGCCAAACTAACTTTAAGTCTTAAAAGTCTTAAAAAAATTTTTTAAATCTTAAATTTCAATAATTTTATTTACCATTATGGTTACAACTTTTATCAATAGATTTCTAACAATATGTATAGAAACTTTTTTTAAAAACCCTTATTACTAAGTTGTGCATATTTAATATTTTTAAAAATTGGGAAATAGGGACAAATAAAAAGATACCAAGTCACCCATTAAAAATTCTTTTTTTAAATTCTTTTTAAATCAGAGGTAACCTGTGACAATGTACATATTTTTCTCTCTGCCCATTCTGTGCAGGCATGCATTTGATGGGATTTAGAAATTTAATATATTGTCATAATCTTTTCATATCATTAAATATTTGGTAATATTACAGCTGCATAGTATTCCATTGTATGGCCAATGCTATAAGTTTAATTGATTTTTATTGTTGGATGTCCAAGTTTACATGGCCTTTTAATTTGGTTTTAATGTTATTTTTGTTTTTTTTATTATTTTTAAGTTTTTGAAAAATTAGGTATATGTCATGGATATGCTAAGGATTTCCTTTTGTTGTTTTTGAACTTATACATCTTTGTACCTTTTCTAAAAACAGTACTTTTTGTAATACCCATTGTTGAAAAATTATAAAACAAAACAAAAAAAAATTTCTTGTAACTCCACCTTCTTAGAATACTACTGTTAACATTTTGATGATTGTTTTCAGCATCAGTGTCATTAGGAAATTTGTTGAAAATGAAGTTTTTCAGTCTCCATCCCACACTTAGTGAATGAACAGTCTGTATTGTAACTAGCACTTCAGGTGATTCTGATCCATACTGAAATTTCAACCCCACCCTTGTAGACTTTGGAGAAGAATCTTGTATGGAGACTTGATCAGAGCTATGGTTTAAAAGCCTTACTGTAAAAATAATAATAAAAATAAATAAAGTAAAATAAAATAAAAGTCTTACTCTGAACACAGAAGTCCAATGCAAGGTAGAAACATACAATAAGATTATTTTGGTAGTTTGGAAGATTAATAACCAGTATGGTGGCAGTAAGAATAGAAACGAGATGGTTCTAAGAGAAACACTAGAGGTTGAATACAGAATTTGAAAACTGATTGGTGATAGGAAGGAGTTCATGCTAAGGATTTGCGTGTCTGGGGAAGAAAAGGCTTATTTTTATTTAACTGACAAGATACAAGGCAAAGAACATATTGTAATGGCACAAAATGATAGTTCTGGACATTTACATAGGAAATGCATATCATCCAGATGTAAAGCATGTATCAGTGAAATTGGGAAAGTGAATCTGAAGTTTGCAAGTGAGGTTAGAATTAGAGACATATAATTTGAAGTTATCCGTGGAAGGGTAGTTGTTGAATTGCAAGGCTGGGGAGTATAATTATAGAAATAGAGATAAGATTAAATGATCATTGAAGGACTATAAGTAGTAACAGTGGATGGATGGATGGAAGGAGAATTGGGATCCTGAAAAACACAGATAGCTTAGAATGATAGTTCTCGAACTTTACTGAAGCACTGGTGTCCTGAAGTTTGTAGTAGATGTTGCAGAGTACTCCACATTCATTCAAAGATGGCATCCTGTATAAATTTGTTTCCTGTCCCACAGATGTGATATATTTCAGCCATAATAATCTGAATATGAGTATCAGTCAGTTTCATGTTCCTGTATCTATTTATCGAAGCCTTTCAACCTCCAACACGGTCTGTTATTTGAAGGTCAGATCTTAATACCACAGGCTAACATAGGCATTCTTTTTGTTGTTGTTGTTAAGATTTTTATCTATTTATTTGACAGACAGAGATCACAAGTAGGCAGAGAGGCAGGCGGGGAGGAGGGGGAAGCAGGCTCCCTGCTGAGCAGAGAGCCTGATGCCGGGCTCACGATCCCAGGACCCCGGGATCACGACCCAAGCCAAAGGCAGAGGCCCAGCCCACTGAGCCACCCAGGCGCCCCAAGACATTCTTTTTTTTTTTTTTTTTTTAAAGTTTTTATTTATTTATTTGACAGAGAGAGAGAGACCACAAGTAGACAGAGGCAGGCAGAGAGAGAGGGGAAGCAGGCTCCCCGCTGAGCAGAGAGTCCGATGCGGGGCTTGATCCCAGGACCCTGAGATCATGACCTGAGCCGAAGGCAGAGGCTCAACCCACTGAGCCACCCAGGCGCCCCAACATTCTTTTTTTTTTAATGCCGATCACATCACCGTCAAGATAAACCAGTAAAGTTGTCTTTGCTGCATTCACTCACTTTTTGCCAGATTTCCTTTTCAATCTGTTTATGGTCATTTTTCATTTTGGAGAATACTGCCCATAGTTACAGGTCATAAATGTTCAAGAACATTGTTTCGCATTTGGAAACCTAATTGGCCAATAAGGACTTTGCTGGAAATTTGAATGGAATGCCCCAGAATATGAAGGCTATAACATAAATTATTATTAAGGAACATGCAAAAAAACTGTTAGAAAATGACAGTTTCTAGAGAAGGATTTAGATGGGAAAGGAAATAATGGCATCAGAAGTCAGGAGGCTGTGAGCATAGTTATTTCAATATCTGCTGAATATAAATCAGTATGCTAATAGTATATACTTACATATGGTATATAAAAGCTTGAATATGTATTAGGGTGTTAAATAAAACAGCATATTATAATAGTTAATTTGGTTTTTTTCATGGTCATGGTGGTGCAAGCTTCAGAGACATGGATTCTAAACACATATCTAGCTTTTATAGCTTCTATAGGGCTTTGAGTCTTGATTGACCATATGAAAAATGAGAATAATTCACCTTGTTGTATGTTTTAAAAGTTAGGGATAATGTATCTTATGGAAACTCCCCATAATCTCCATTATCCCAAAATATCACTGTTGTTGGGATATAATTCATTACTCATAATTAATAATAGATAATATATATAAAGTGCTTTACAGATTCAGATATATTTTCAGATTGATCTGAAACTTTTTTCCCCAGCACACCTAAATATCAAGAAACTTAGACTCATTCTATCTAGAATAATTATGTAGAATTTTGTCATGGTAATATATTGTGTTCTTTTTTGCAGGAAGTACTTAAACAACTACAAGGAAGTATTGAAGATGAGGCTATGGCTTCCTCTGGACAGATTGATTTATTAGAGCGTCTCAAAGGTAGATTTTTAAAAGGTGTTTTAAAATAATTTTTAAGCTCCAGTTGTCAGCTTTAGGTGTGTATATCCAAATAGAGGTTCTCTTGATTTGAATGTTACTTTCAGTTTTCTTGGTATAACAGCCTTATCTATTAGGATTTAGTTGTTAAAATACAGATATGTACAATCTGTATTTACTTGTCATTCCTTCAGTTAAACATTTAACTGGCTTTAAATCAACTACTTTAAATTCCTTGTTTGATCATTTTCAGCTCTTTTTAAAGCTCATTGCTATTCTTCCAGTCACTAAATAGGCCTTTAGGAAGTTGTATGCCGTACACTGGGCCTCTTGCCTTTCTTGAAGGAATAGTATCCTTCTCGGTTCCATCCAAGGTAGAATTACTTTATCTTTTCAGTTACATAAGCTGATTATATGCAATTTTTGGTATAATTTTGAAAAAATAACTTTCTCACTTTATTGCTTAAAAATTCAAATACTGAAAAAACAGGGAAAGTGCTTGATTATTATAGTTGGAACTAGACTGAGAAATTATCTTTGAGTCTTCAAATATATTATTCTTTAGCAGGAATCTAAGGAAAGATATTTTGTCTGATTTTCCTTTAACATACTCCTTTTCCCCCTGACTCAAGCTACATTGGAGGGAAAGTTTAGTTATTCTCTTCCTAAATAATTGTTTGTTCAATCATGTGTATTTGTGTCTTCCTCTGTTAGAAATTCAAGTTGCAGTGAACATTTTTTTTTTTTAATGATTGGATATTTGTATTTATTGCAATTCTATCTGGAACCAGGAGTCACTGAAAATCTCACAGCCTTAGCATTTGTGATAAGGATTCTCTGTTCCCTACATAAATTTGCTGCTCTATAGGTGCCATAATTTAGTACTTCCACAGGCTTTATAATGTATATTTATAATGTATATTAAATTATAAAATGAGTTCAAATTTAGAAGACTAAAATGTGAATCTGATATTTTATTTTTAAGACAATATAATTGCCTTAGCAATATTTTAAACCACATAAAGCAACTGTTATATAAAAACTTGTCTCTCTTTCATTTAGAACTTAACTTAGATAGCAGTAATTTCCCTGGAGTGAAACTACGGTCAAAAATGTCCCTCCGTTCTTATGGGAGCCGTGAAGGATCTGTATCTAGTCGTTCAGGAGAGTGCAGTCCTGTTCCTATGGGTTCGTTTCCAAGAAGAGGGTTTGTAAACGGAAGCAGAGAAAATACCGGTTATTTAGAAGAACTTGAGAAAGAGAGGTAACTTTTCTTCATTAACTTGTAAACTCCTATGTTTACTATCATTTTGTCATTTTGAAGCATGTGTGGCAAATAATCAGTAATACATAAGAGCGAATTTTGTATTTATTTATTCAAAGATAGTAGGTTACTGATCATACTTATGTTAAATCTAAAGATGTAAAGAGGCAATATTAAATATGCAAATGTAAAGTAGACAATTCTTGGGCTTCTAAGAAACTTGTACTTTGTTATTTAAATACTTCAGATGCCCTATACATTGACTAAGTAAGCATGTGATCACAATAGTTATGTCACATTAAACACATAACTGATTTTTTTTTTAAAGATTTTATTTATTTATTTGTCAGAGAGAGAGAGAGAGAGAGAGAGAGCACACACAAGCAGGCAGAGTGGTAGGCAGAGGCAGCAAGAGAGGTAGGCTCCTCACAGAGCAAGAAGCCCGATGCAGGACTGGATGCCAGGACCCTGGGATCATGACCTGAGCGGAAGGCAGTGGCTTATCAACTGAGCCACCCAGGTGTCCCCACGAAACTGATTTTTTTTTTTTTTAAGATTTTATTTATTTATTTGACAGAGAGAAATCACAAGTAAGCAGAGAGGCAGGCAGAGAGAGAGGAGGAAGCAGGCTCCCTGCTGAGCAGAAAGCCCGATGTGGGGCTCGAACCCAGGACCTGGGATCATGACCTGAGCCGAAGGCAGCGGCTTAACCCACTGAGCCACCCAGGCGCCCACGAAACTGATTTTTAATTGAGCTTCTTGTTACCTTTTGGAATAAATTCAGTAACTAGAGAGCCAGTATGAGGTAACTGTTTCCGTTAGGGAAAGCCTATTACAAGTGGCCACAGATGTAACATTTCTTAATTTATCAGTTTCAGTGTTTTAAAAAACATTGCTTAATATATATTATCTGGTTTCTCGCAGCTTATTTATTAATTCTTCTCTTACTGAAGTTAAAATGATCTCACTACAAATACCAGAATATGTATCATTTTCAAGAACTTTGTCAAGTGTTGTGTAGAAGATTATGAATTCCTTAATGCGTGAATAATGTTTTTTAATACTCCTAAAATTCTATTAAACATTCAAGAATATTAAAATGTATAAACATTACATATTAGCTCTGGGACCTTGGTCATGTCATTAAATTTTCTGTCAGTTTCTTCTATAAAATAGGGATATGGTTCTACCTTGCCCAGTTGTACAAAGTGGTTATTAGTATAAAAAATGTCCAGCATATCTAAGTAAAAGGCAAAAGACCTTTTACTACTTTCTGGTTTTAGATGTGTCCATCTGTAAAAATGGGTAATCTTCTGGACCAGGAGTAATGTAAAGCTTTCTTTCATCTTGAGTTTACTGAGTCTCTGTATCATACCTTGAAGCAGGACTGTTTCTGTCTGACAGTATAGGAAACACTATTGTGAATAATAAGAAGCTAACTGGGTTCTACAGTCCATCTCTGTCCTATTTGAGCTCTATAAAGACACAAAGGATATGTGAGGGTACCCCCTTTTCCTAGAAACTTGCTTTGCTTCGTGTAGATAAAGTCCCAAGTTTATTAGCAGAGAGAGAAGAGAGTGTGTGTGTGTATAGTTCTGATACATCTTGGGACCTCTTGGTTCTCACTGTGTTGGAGAGAGGTAAATTGAGTCCTTGCATATACAACAGAATCATTACTTTGCTCTCATGCTCGATTGATAGTTTAGATAGGTCTAGGCTCAAACTTATTTTCCTTCTTCGTTGTCAATGTGTTTGATGAGAAATTTAATACCAATCTGATTCTCATTCCTTTGAAGGTTGCCATTTTTCTTCTTTAGAAGCCTTTAGAATGCCTCAGTATATGAGTTTTCTTCATTCATTGTACTGGGTACTCACGGTGTCCTTTTAATCTGGAAGTTTATTTTCTTCAGCTTTTGAAAATTCTGTTATGTTATTTCTTTGACGATTTTCTCCTCTGTTTTTTCACTCTTTCTTTCCCTCTCTTAAGTCAAAGATACACTCTCTGTCTCTCTCTTTTTTTTTTTTCTTGTTATCTGTATTGCCCGAGATAAGTGTTAGGAAGTAGTCAAGCCAGGGTTCAAACCCAGCTGCACAGCTTTATAACCATTTTGAACCTCAGTTTTCCAGTCCAAAGAGTGAGCCTAAGAATAACTACCTCAAAGGATGTAGTGAAGATTAAATTAGGTTTAAAAAAAAAATACTTAGCAGTATGTCTAATACTTAGAACATTCAATAAATGTAAACTATTATCATGTTAGCTATTTGCTCATTTAACAAGTATTTATTAAATGCTTAGTACATATGTGCCATGCTTTTTTAGGTGACCCTAAGTTAGCTCGAGGGCTAAGACAACACAAAACTTACATTTTAAAGAAGACTCTTAACAATCACTAAAAAAAGTCCAAACCCTAAAGACCTACCTGCCTCGGGATTTAGACCTGTTTTCATTTCTGAACCTTAAACACTGTGGCCAACCACTATCATCTAACCACTTGTTAACATTATGTCTCAAAACACTGTAACCTTGACTTCCCCAGAGCATTTTACCATAGTTCCACTTTAAACATGACAGTAACAGCTTGTCCCTGGTCTCAGCAGCCTCCCTATCACTCTTTAAACCACCACTAACATTGGCCTATCTGTTTAAGCACTTATGACACCCAGCTCTTACTTAATGAGCCTGTTTATTGGAGAATAATCAGAGGAAATAGTAGCATCACCATTTGTTCCCCACCTAAGTCCTGGTAGGTCCTGCTGGTTCTCACCAGGGAGCGCTGAAAAATAGAATCAGAGCACATCTTTGTGCCAGCTTGTGAAAGGGGTTTAGGCATCCTGTAGTGCGTTCTCCTGCTTCTATTGTCAGAAATGGGAGAGAAGAGGCAGCTTCCCATTGGTCTGCACTCCCCCCAAGGTTGCTATATCATAAGAGGGACTTACTGTCTTCCCATGGATCCCTCACTGCTGGAGTTGCCACATCAAAAATGAAGTCTTCTTTCTTTCTTTTTTTTTTTTTTTATTGTTTCTCAGTAAAGGAAAGGGAATTTTAGCAAGACTATAACCTTCCACATACTCACATGAATACATATTTTGCAAAACAATAAGATCAAACAGAATTTTAAAGTAACAGTATTAGAGTGGGGATCATCTCTGTAAATGAGCAAACTCCAGAGGCAATAGTAGAAAATATCCACAAATTTGACTACAAAAAAAATCAAAATTTTTTACATGACAGAAACATTATAAACAAAGTTAAAAGACAAGTGATAAACAGAGAAAATATATACCAACAAAGCAGAATCTTTTTTTTTTTTTTTTTTTTGAGTGAAAATTTAGGGCCTTGCTCTTTTTTTTTTTTAAGTGTTTTATGTTATCTTAATCACCATACAGTACATCATTAGTTTTTGATGTAGTGTTCTATGATTCATTGTTTGCATATAACACCCAGTGCTCCATGCAGTATGTGCCTTCCTTAATACACTTCACTGGGCTCACCCATCCCTCCATCCCCCTCCCCTCTAAAACCTTCAGTTTGTTTCTCAGAGTCCACGGTCTCTCATGGTTTGTCTCCCCTTCTGATCCCCCCGGCTTCATTTTTCCCTTCCTTCTCCTAATTTTCTCCATGCTATTATGTTCTACAAGTAAGTAAAACCATATGATAACTGTCTTTCACTATTTGACTGATTTCACTCAGCATAATCTCCTCCAGTCCCATCCATGTTGATGCAGATGTTGGGTATTCATCCTTTCTGATGGCTGAGTAATATTCCATTGTATATAGGGACCACATCTTCTTTATCCATTTGTCTGTTGAGGGGCATCTTGGCTTCTTCCACAGTTTGGCTACTATGGACATTGCTGCTATGAACACTGGGGTGCATATGGCCCTACATCTGTATCTTTGGGGTAAATACCCAGTAGTGCAATTGCTGGGTTATAGGGTAGCTCTATTTTTAACTTTTTGAGGAAACTTCACGTTGTTTTCCAAAGTGGCTGTACCAACCTGCTTTCTCACCAAAAGTGTAAGAGGGTTCCCTTTCTGCACAACCTCTCCAACATTTGTTGTTTCTTGTCTTGTCAATTTTTGCCATTCTAACTGGTGTAAGGTGGTATCTCAATATGGTTTTGATTTTAATTTTCCTGATGGCTAATGATGTTCAACATTTTTTCATGTGTCTGTTAGCCGTCTGTATGTCTTCTATGGAGAAGTGTCTGTTCATGTGTTCTGCCCATTTTTTGAGGTAATTATCTGTTTTGTGTGTGTTGAGTTTGAGAAGTTCTTTATAGATCTTGGATTCCAGCCCTTTATCTGTAGAATCATTTGCAAATATCTTCTCCCATTCCACAGGTTGCCTCTTTGTTTCATTGACTGTTTTCTTTGCTGTGCAGAAGCTTTTTATCTTGAAGTCCCAAAAGTTCATTGTTGCTTTTGTTTCCCTTGCCTTTGGAGATGTATTTTGAATGAAGTTGCTGTTCCTGATGTCGAAGAGGTTACTCCCTATGTTTTTCTCTAGGATTTTGATGCTTTCCTGTCTCACATTGAAATCTTTCATCCATTTAGAGTTTATCTTTGTGTATGCTGTAAGAGAATGGTCATGTTTCATTCTTCTGTATACAGCTGTCCAGTATTCCCAGCAGCATTTATTGAAGAGACTGTCTTTTTGCCATTGGATAATTTTTCCTGCTTTATCGAAGATTAGTTGACCCTAGAGTTGAGAGTCCATATCTGGGCTCTCTGTTGTTTTCCATTGATTAATGAGTCTGTTTTTGTGCCAGTACCATGCTGTCTTGGTGATCACAGCTTTGTAATATAGCTTGAAATAAGGCAACCTGATGCCCCCAGCTTTGTTTTTCTTTTTCAACATTTCCTTGGCGATTTGGAGTCTTTTCTGGTTCCATACGAATTTTAGGATTGTTTGTTCCAGCACTTTGAAAAATGCCATTGGTATTTTGATCAGGATGGCATTGAAAGTATAGATTGCTCTGGGCAGCATAGACATTGTAAGTGTTTTCCCATCTTTTTGTGTCTTCTTCAACTTCCTTCATAAGTGTTCTGTAGTTTGTAGAGTATAGATCCTTTACTTCTTTGGTTAGGTTTATTCTAAGGTGTCTTAAGGTTTTTGGTGCTATTGTAAATGGAACCCATTCTCTAATTTCTCTGTCTACAGTTACATTGTTAGTGTGTGTATAGGAAAGCAACTGATTTCTGTGCATTGATTTTGTATCCTGCCACATTACTGAATTGCTATATGAGTTCTAGTAATTTGGAGATGAAGTCTTTTGGGTTTCCACATAAAATATCATGTCATCTGTGAAGAGAGAGTTTACTTCTTCTTTGCCAATTTGAATACCTTTTATTTCTTTTGTTGTCTGATTGCTGTTGCCAGGATTTCCAGTACTACGTTGAACGGTAGGGGCGAGAGGGGGCATCCTTGTCCTGTTTCTGATCTTAAGGGAAAGGCTCTCAGCTTTTCCTCATTGAGAATGATACTCACTGTGTGTTTTTTATAGATGATTTTTATGAAATTGAAGAATCTTGCCTCTCTCCCTACACTCTGCAGAGTTTTAATCAGGAAAGGATGATATATTTTGTCAGATGCTTTTTCTGCATCAATTGAGAGGACCATGTGGTTCTTGTCTTTTCTCTTATTTTTATGTGTTCTATCACATTGATTTACAAATGTTGAACCACCCTTGCATCCCAGGGATAAATCCCACCTGGTCCTGATGGTAATCCTTTTAATGTAATCCTTTAATGTACTGTTGGATCCTCTTAGCTAGGATCTTGTTGAGAGTTTTGGCACCCATATTCATCTGTGATATTGGTCTGTAATTCTCCTTTTTCATGTTGTCTTTGCCTGGTTTGGGGATCAAGGTAATGCTGGCCTCATAGAATGAGTTTGGAAGTTTTCCTTCTGTTTCTATTTTTTGAAACAACTTCAGGAGAATGGGTATTATTTGGTAGAATTCCCCAGGGAATCCATCAGACCGTGGGCTCTTGTTTTTTGGGAGATTTTTGATCACTGCTTCAATCCCATTACTGGTTATTGGTCTATTTAGGTTGTCAGTTTCTTCCTGATTCAGTCTTGGTAGTTTATAGGTTTCCAGGAAGGCATGCATTTCTTCCAGGTTGCTTAATTTATTGGCATTAGTTGTTGATAATAATTTCTCATAATTGTTTCTGTTTCCTTGGTGTTAGTCATGATCTCTCCCCTTTCATTCATAATTTCACCAATTTGGTCCTTTCTCTTCTTTTGGATAAGTCTGACCAGTGGTTTATCACTCTTACTAATTCTTTCAAAGAACCAGCTTCTGGTTTTGTTGATCTGCTCTACTATATTTCTGGTTTCTAATTCATTGATCTCTGTTCTAATCTCAACTATTTCTCTTCTTATGCATGGCTTGGGCTTTATTTGTTGTTCTTTTTCCAGTTCTTTAAGGTATAAAGTTAATTTGTATATTTTGGATTTTTCTATTTTTTTGAGTGAGGCTTGGATGGCTATATATTTCCCCCTTAGGAGCTGCCTTTGCAGTCTTGGACCAGTGTGTTTTCGTTCTCAGTGGTTTCTGTGAATTGTTTAAGTTCTTTGATTTCCTGGTTGACCCAAACATTCTTAAGCGGGATGGTATTTAGCTTCCATGGGGTTGAATTTCTTTCACATTTTCTTGTGATTGAGTTCTAGTTTCAAAGCATTGTGGTCTGAGAATATGCAGGGAATAATCTCTGTCTTTTGATATCGGTTGAGACATGATTTGTGACCCAGTATGGGGTCTGTTCTGGAGAAAGTTCCATGTGCATTCGAGAAGAATGAGTATTCTGTTATTTAGGGTGGAATGTTCTGATATATCTATGAGGTCCATCTAGTCCAGTTTGTCATTCAAAGCTCTTGTTTCTTTGTTGATTTTCTGCTTAGATGATCTGTCTGTTGCTGAGAGTGGAGTGTTGAGGTCTCCTACTATTAGCATGTTTTTGTCAATATGTCTTTATTTTGGATGAGTTGGCTTATGTAGTTGGCTGCTCCCATGTTGGGGGCATAGAAATTCACAATTGTTAGAGTCTCTTGTTGGATAGACCCTTTAAGCATGACATAGTGTTCTTCTGTATCTCTAACTACAATCTTTAGCTTAAAATCTAATTTGTCTGTTTGGGGATTGCTACCCCAGCTTTCTTTTGAGATCTGTTGGCATGAAAGATGGTTCTCCATCCCTTTACTTTCAGTCTGGACGTATCTTGGGGTTCAAAATTAATCTCTTGTAGACAAATATGGATGGGTCATGTCTTTTTATCCATTCTGCAACCCTGTACCGTTTCATGGGAGCATTTAGGCCATTCATGCTGAGAGTGATTCTTGAAAGATATGATTTTATTGTCATCATGTTGCCTGTGAAGTCCTTGTTTCTATAGGTTGTCTCTGTAAATTTCAGTTCTTTATCACTCTTGGGGTCTTTCTCCTTTTATAGAACTCCCCCTTAGTATTTCTTGCAGGGCCAGCTTGGTGGTCACATATTTCAAGATCAAAATTATTGTACAGATGGAGGAGCATCAGAATAATGTCAGACCTAGGGACGCCTGGGTGGCTCAGTTGGTTAAGCAGCTGCCTTCGGCTCAGGTCATGATCCTAGCGTCCTGGGATCGAGTCCCACATCGGGCTCCTTGCTCGGCGGGGAGCCTGCTTCTCCCTCTGCCTCTGCCTGCCTTTCTGTCTGCCTGTGCTCACTTTCTCTCCCTCTCTCTCTGACAAATAAATAATAAAATCTTAAAAAAAAAAAAAAAAAGAATAATGTCAGACCTATCCTAATAATGCCAGAGACCTAGCAAGCCAGAAAGATCTGGCAAGACATATTCAGGATACTAAATGTGAAGAGCATGTAGCCAAGGATACTTTATCCAGGAAGGCTGTCATTCAGAATGGATGGAGAGACCAGGAGCTTCCAAAACCAACAGAAACTGAAAGAATATGTGACCACCAAGCCAGCCCTGCAAGAAATATTAGGGGGGTTCTTTTAGTGTATCATTATCCATGGCATTTTACTCCCAATATAATAGTGCATCACTTTATATGCTCTTATTTTCAAATGACTTATATATTTATATACAGTTGAGCCTTAAACAACATGAGGGTTAGGGACACCAATCCCCACCCCTCCTTTATACCTCAGGACCAACTGCTGGAGATACTCTGTCTGTAGAGATCCAGATATATCTTCTTACATCTCAGGCTGATTTTGTGGGTGTTCAGAATGGTCTGGTAGATATCCAGCTCACTTTAGGGGACTAGTTGAAATAGGGTCCCCTACTCCTCCACCATCTTTTCTCCTCCAGTACAGTCATTCTTAATATAGTTGAGATTCTATAAATAAGTAAGAAAAAATTATAGACAAGGAACACAAATGACATTTAAAGTTGAAAAAAATGCTTAACCTTACACTAAAAGAAATAAAATTAAAACCATATGATATACTGTTTTAAAAAACTGGATATGCAAAAATAAATTGATGAAACATTTATATTGGTGAAAATGGTAGGGGCATAAATTGGTACAATATCTAATAAGAGCAATAAGTTAAAAATGTACATACCCTAGGAGTTTATCTTACGTACATGCTTGCACATTTGTGAAATGGGGTTATGTATAAGCAGATGTAGTGCAGCATTGTTGATAACAGCAAAGGATTAGAAAGACCCTGAATGCCCTCTAAAATGAAACTAGTCATAGTGTATCCCATTATGGATTCGTGCACACTGTACAGCTATCAAAAATATGTAGGACCTTTTTATGTTCTGGCACAGAATAATCTCCCAAGATAGACTTTTTAAGTGAAAAACAATAGGATAATACATAGAGTAATATGCTACTGTTCCTGTTTAAAAATGTACATGTAAGTATACACATAGATCTTTGCCATTTTAATAGAATCTCTCTGGAATATACACAATAAAATAATAGGGGTCACTGTGGGAAAGAACCACATGATAGGAAATCATAGACTTTTTGTACCTACCGAGTCTTATCCCATGAACACTTCTATTTTGCATTTATATTTAAAATGGTAAGATATAGAGTAACTTGATATAGAATGTTATTGAGGACATTGATTGGGTTGTTTAGGAGTTACATAGCAAATCCATCTTCAAATTCCAAACTAAAAAAATTTCTCTCTCTCAGAATAACTTCTTATTAGTACACAGTGACAATACATTTTTTAAAGTTTCTGCAACTAATCTTTTCTTTTTTTTTTTTTAAATTCTAATATAGTTAACATATAGTGTTATGTTAGTTTCAGGTCTACAATATATAGTGGTTTGCCAATTCTGTACATTAGTCAGTGCTCATCAGGATAGATGTGCTGTTAATCTCCTTCACCTATTCCACCCATCCCCCTACCAGCTTTCCTTCTGGTAACCATCAGTTAATTCGCTACTATTTGTTTGATTTCTGTCTTTGTATGTTGTGTTCCTTAAATTCCACGTGAGTGAAATCATATGGTATTTTTCTTTTTTGACCAACTTATTTCACTTAGCATTATATTCTCTAGATCCAGCCATGTTGTTGCAAGTGGCAAGATTTCATTCCTTTTTATAGCTGAGTAGTATTCCATAGTAGTTATATGTGTGTGTGTGTGTGTGTGTGTGTGTGTGTGTGTGTGTGTGTGTATTTGGGTATGCCTTTATGTATCTATAAAGAAGGTGTGGGTGCATATACATATATATCTATTCTTCTTTATCCATTCATCTATTGATGGACACATGGATTGCCTCCATGATTTGGCTATCATAAATAATGCTGCAGTAAACATAGGAGTGCATATATCTTTTTTAATTAGCGTTTTCATATTCTTAACTTTTTGAGGAAACTCCATTCTGTTTTCCACAGTGGCTGTGCGATTTTGCATTCCCCCCAGCAGTGTACAAGGATTCCTTTTTCTCCCCATCCTCACCAACACTTGTTTCTTGTGTTTTTGACTTTAGCCATTCTGACACATGTGAGGTGATATCTTATTGTAGTTTTGATTTGCATTTCCTTGATGATGAGTGATGTTGAGCATCTTTTCATGTGTCTCTCGGCCATCTGGATGTCTTCTTTGAAGAAGTGCACAGTGACAAAGTATTTCTTATTATTTTGGCTCTGAGAAGTTGAAAGCCACATCTGTGTCCAGTGCAGTGATACCCTATACTCTAGGTTTATTTTTTGTGTAATTACTGCTTTTCCTTACTCCTCTATTACATTTTTTATTCTTATATTAATTTTATGTTTTGTTATATCTGTACTTTTTTCTGTAAACCATCATCATATTTTTAGACTGCAAATACAGTGAAGAAAGCCTTTGGTTGAAATGTAAATATTCTAGAAAGGATATTGAATATCTTAGGTAAAAAAGTAAAAATTTTTTGATATTCAAATTTTATTGATTATAATATTCTAAGTAGTACCTTCAAAAATCCACTTATTCATTATTAATACTTTGGTTTAAATAGAGAACAAGACAATTACAACTGTAAAGAATTACTGTTATGTACTCTATTAGCGTTGCATAAACTTACCTTTTTTTTAAAAAACAGATCATTACTTCTTGCTGATCTTGACAAAGAAGAAAAGGAAAAAGACTGGTATTACGCTCAACTTCAGAATCTCACCAAAAGAATAGATAGTCTCCCTTTAACCGAAAATGTAAGTAACTTAGCATTATGACCTATTTTAGGGCTTTAATAACTTCAGTCTTTTAAAAGTATCTGTTACTCATTAAAAATTCAGGATGATTACATTTTTTACTTATTTGTAAACTCTAATATGCTTTATCTTTATCTTAACTTTAAACTCAAATATATAATAAATAATTAATGAATTTTTGTTTGTAAAGGTGATAAAACTTCATTATGCTCAAGCAAATATTTATTTTAAGCCCCCAATTAAGAAAATCTGTTAAGATTGAATTCTGTAGGACTCAGGATTCAACTAGGCAGCTGGTTTTTTATTCTGTCCGTTGAATTACCAAACATACTCTGTAGAAATGTTTATTACCATCTATCTTTTGAACCACATTATATGCCATATAGTTTTGCAATAAAAGTGTCTTTGAGGATAATTTGAGTGCTGTTCTAGTTATTATAAATGACAAGATCTTTTGGGACTTAGGACTTTTTGTAAGTACTAAAATGTGTTTGTTTTGCTAATATAACTATGTGAAAAAGAATTTAGTCTTGGCAGCCTTTCCTTCCCCACCCAAACTCTCATGTCAGCCATTTTATTCATGGGGTGACACATGTAAGAACATTTCTGAATGTTCTGGAATACATTAATAATTTTAAACACAATTGTATTTTAACTGATTGTTGTTGATAAATATTTCTTAAAAATTTTAAAAAGAGAAAAAGTAGGGTAATTAAAATATATTGTACTCTGTTAGATGTTTCATTTTCTAATACACTTTTGAGAGGACATAATAAATGAAAAACAAAAGTAGAAAGAAGGAATACTTTGAAAACATGTACTTAGCCAGATTTCCTGAATGGGCATTGTCTGGCAGAACTAGAACCAGAAGCTTATATGCATAGTCTCCTAGAACAATCAGAAAAGGTTTTGGGAGGAAAAGAAAGGATCCCTTTTCCGACAATGTCCTTGACATCTTCCTGGGAGTTAAAGAGACCCAGATAGTGAAAGAACAGTTAATGAAGAGTTCTTGGATTAGGAAAATATAAAGATTAGGAACCCAAGAAGGTTTGGTGGGATTTATACTCTTAAATTTAAAAAATACTTAAGCATAGTTTTGCTCCCATTCACATTGATAACTAGAATATACAAAATTTAGAGTTCAATTGTCTGCATGCAATCAGGTTTAGGAAAGAGCTCAGATGTATGTGATAGCTTGAGAGCAGTTGGTTAATAATCTGAAACAAAGATCAGTTGTCAAATAAATTGTTCCCATATTTATTACATAATCACATTTCTTTAATAGGATGTATAAGACATTATAGCCCATTTGGCAACATTACCAAGTATAAACTGTTGTGTGTCATAAATATTTTTTAATTTCATGAATTTTGCATTTATATTGGGAAGCAAGTTTCCATATGGAAATATTATCAAGATATTAGACATTACTTTTAAAACATCAGATCTAAACCACATTATTACAATATACTTTGTCACATTCAACTTTTTTTTTTGCAGGGGTTTTGGGAAGTGAAGGGTAAATAAGTGGAGTTAAAGCTGGCTCACTGGGAATTAGAAATAACATACAGACTATTTCATCTGTGTTGCAACCATAATTTGGGTATGCCTATAGAAATACATTATCTGCAGGATGTCATCTGCATTATTGCAAGGGGAAAGGGTTAGAAACCCCCTGACTTAACTGACAGTGCAGTTTGGAATCCTTGGACCTACAGAATGTTACTCTGAGTCAGACACATATCTCACACAGCTGAGTTATATAGAGCATAAAAAATCTATTGATTGCACTTTCTCATTTCCTTCATGGCCCATTATAATTTAATCAGACTTTTAGGTATTATTACCTCTTGGTGCATGTGTTTATAAGTCTCATTACCTTGTCCTTTTCATCCTTTTGTATGCCTAGCGGTTATCTCAGTGCCTGGAATTTTAATTAGAGTGTTAATTGATTTTTGAATGAATTAACACCCCCTGCAGGAAGAAGTACTTCTTTTTGTTTATTTCAGCTTTGTTTCACTTTTGGATTTTTACCAAAAAGTTTATGTTGTTTTGCAATTTATGATTATCTGTATTAAATAAAAACTTTTCCTTATCCTATTTTCTTCATCTTACAAATGGAGAGGTTTTCTCTGTTTAGTCTTCACATTTATAACAACCCTTAAACTGAGTTATAAACTTAAGGATAATGGATTGTTTCTTGATTTTTCTATGTTGTCCACATTAATGTGCTAATTTTTAATAGAGTGGTACCTCTTCAGTGCAGAAGATGGGAACTGAGGAAGGCTTACCCTAACTGGACCAATTACATATTTTAAGTGTATCAGTACAATTTAAACGTATTTGTGAGTATGGGGCAATAAAAATGTTTCAGCTCAGCATTTCACATCAGGGACCCAGACTGAGCCCAACACCTATCATCAAATTTTAGGACTCCTTGAAGCAAAAAATAATCTTGTTATGCTCAATAACTTACATATTTGACATTCATTTCCTTTATTGGTATTTATATGCTTTTTTGCTTTTGCTGATAAATACATAACATGAGGTATTAACATTTCAATTTAATTTGTGGTTTTAGTTTTCCTTACAAACAGATATGACCAGAAGACAATTAGAATATGAAGCAAGGCAAATCAGAGTTGCAATGGAAGAACAACTAGGTACTTGCCAGGATATGGAAAAAAGAGCACAGGTAAATTATTTATTATTAAACTATAAAACAGGGGCACCTGGGTGGCTCAGTGGGTTAAAGTGTCTGCCTTCGGCTCAGGTCATGATCCCAGGGTCCTGGAATCGAGCCCCGCATCGGGCTCTCTGCTCAGCGGGGAGCCTGCTTCCTGCTCTCTCTCTCTGCCTGCCTCTCCGCCTACTGTGATCTCTGTCTGTCAAATAAATAAATAAAATCTTATAAACTATAAAACAGTACAGGCTAGAGAAGAGCTATTAAGAATGTAATGAATTATAGCTCTGTTAACACTGATTAAATTTTATTATTAAAGATATAAGTCTACCTTCACTTTGGCACTATTTCAAAATAATAATTTATCCTGGCTTCTGGGCAACATAATCAATGTTCACTTAATTCTGCCTCTACTATATTTCATTTCCCTGATATTGTTCTGCTCTGCAATGGAATTGTAAGAGATGAAAAGGGTTAGATGCTGGTCATCTGGTAGCTGATAGCTAACTTCACTTCTCCTTGAGATTTTTACTTCTTAAAATTTAAGTATGTGTAGTGACATTCAGAATATTTCACTGCTCTTTAAGTTGTATGCCAAAAAGGGAAGTCTTTATTTAAGGAAAGTAGAAAGGGAACATAGAAAATAGTCGGAAAGGTGAAATGAGTTGGATGGAGAACATTCCTGTATTCCTGCCCTCAGCTGATGTCAAGAAGGAATATTAAATAGCTTTGGTATTTGCTAAGCATTTTCATACATTATTGAATTTAGTGCTTTGTATTTACATAAGTATAATACTTGCTGATATTTTTAAGCCCCAAGGAGGCTTTGCTGTTTACCTTGTCTATTTCAGAGCAAGTGTAAGCATTTAAAAAAAAAAAAAAAAGGAAAACTTTAGGACAAATTGGTAAGAAAATATTATTTGGAAGATTTTATTTAAGGGAATGGTAAATAAAAGGGACTACATACATTTCATCTGTGTGCTATAAATACATTTTGTGTTATAAAATTTTTTTGTAGTTTTAAAATCACTAATACAAGACATTTTATATCCCCAAAGTATAGTCTTCACCTTTCATATGGTAGCTTCCTAAACATCATGTATATTCATTTTATGCTACAGTATGTTGGTAGACTAAGGAGATACTTAAACACAAGTACCATGGTACCTTTTATAGTCCATACCTGTTAGTTTCACGGTGGAGCTAGAGGCTCAAATAATATATCCATGTTAGTTAGTTATAATTCGTATATATAATACACATTTTGTTAATATCCTCTCACTCCCATTCCATTCATATTAACGTCTTAAATGCCAAAAGTAAAACTTTAAAAACAAACCTTTTGGGGGGCCTGGGCAGTTCAGTTGGTTAAGTATCCTGCTCTTGGTTTCAGCTCAGGTCATGATCTCAGGGTCTTGGGATAGAACCATATCATGCTCCATGCTCATCAGGGAGTTTGCTTGAGGTTCTTTCTCCCCATCTCCCTCTGCTCCTCTCCTATACCCACTCCTCTTTTTCTCTAAAATAAATAAATCTTCAAAAAAAATAAGCCTTTCAATAGAAAATATACATGAGTATCTTTCTAATATCGGGATAAAAAGAGATTTCTTAAGTCATAAAACACTTTTTTAAAATTTCACTGTATGAGAATTCAGGATATATCTTTATCATGTACCTTAAAAATATGTGAATTTGGGGAAGAATGGTAAATAATTCAGTAAATACATAGGTACAACTAGCAACCTATTTGGGAGAAATTAAATTAGATCCCTAATTCACATCTTGTACAAGAAAAATTACAAATGGATTAAATATCTAAATTTGAAAAATAAACCTAAAATTAATGGAAGAAAATAGAGGACAACAAATGTAAATTGTCATAAAATTTTAAAACATTCTGCAGAAGATAAACCAAGGGGAAAAAAAATTTTAAGATTTTATTTATTTATTTGAGAGAGAGGATAAGGTGGGGGGAAGGGCAGAGGCAAAGGGAAAAGCAGACTCTCCACTGAGCAGGGAGCCCAATGGGGAGCTCCATCCCTGGACCCTGGGATCATGACCTAAGCCAAAGGCTTATCTGACTGAGCCACCCAGGTGTGCCTAGGGAAAAAATTTTTAACGCATAAAAGGAAAAAGGTTACTATCCCTATAATGTAAGAATTCCTACAACTAATAAGGAAAAGACAATTTTCTTTAATGGGTAGAGGTTGTAATCTACTCATTGAAAAAAAAATGCAGATGATTAGTAAACACATACAAATGACTGGTAAACAATTTAGGGAAATTCAAAATAAAATCCATTCTTACCCATCCCTGTGTGAGATTTTCCATCTTCAGCTATTTTTGCTAACAGTTTGTTTATTGATTTTTTTTTTTATTTGTTCAGCACATATTTGGGCATCTAGTATGGTGGCCCCTACTTTCCTGTATACATGCAAGCAAAGGCTAGGAAAATGTACACCAAGTAGTTAATAGAGCTTACTTTTGGGGACTGGGGATTTGTAAGGTGAAAGTTCCTTACACTTCCATTTTACCATAATTTTTTGTAGTTATATGGATAATAGAGTTTATAGGTTTCCTAGTTGATGGACTTTTAGGTTGAGGGTAATTTTTCACTGTTAAAACAACTGATAAACATACTTATTCATATCTTGTAAATATGTGTAAACATCTTTTTCAGTTAAGAGTCACAATCTTCTTCTTAATTATTCATAAAAAAATAAATATATTATTCTTTGTGGGCCATATGGTCTCCGTCACAGCCACTCAACTCTGCCTATGTAGCAAGAAAGCAACTGTAGATCATATGTAAGCAAATCGGCATGGTTGTGTTTCAGTAAGACTTAATTCACAAAACAGATGGCTCATAGGCCCTAATCTGCCAACTTCAGCTCCAGGGTATATATCTACAAGCATCATTGCTGGCCATAAGGTATGAGTGTTTTTAACTAGTGTTGGCCAAATTGCACTCAAAATGATTTTAACGATTTACATTTCTACTAGTAGTATGTGAGAATCCTGTTTCTTCTGTATGTCTCCAGCCCTTGTGAGTCAGACTTCATAATTAACAGTTGGTGGGCAATGAAACATTAGCTTGTCATTTAATTTATATTTTCTTGAATACTACTGAAGTTGAATATTCTTTCATGTATTTATTAGACTTTTGGACTTTCTGTTATTCATCTTTTTCCCATTTTCTATTATGTTAAATGTCTTACTCTTAAATATTTGAGAAATGTATTAATATCCTCTTGATACCACTTTGTTATAGATAATACATATCACAACCCCTCCCTGCAAAATCCATTGCCTATTTTAGCTTTGTGATAACAAAAATTGAGTTTTTGTTATAGAGCTAAATTAAGTATATTACCATAGTTGTGCTTTCTATGAATTATACATCTTTTCCTATGTTACAATGTTTTATTTTTACAATTAAGTCTTGCATTCTTCTCTTAACATGCCATTATGTATGTTTTGGAGGTAGGGATCTAATTTTACATAGATATGCACAACTGTATGTGATTTTTATATGTGTGTATATGTAATTAGTTAATATATGACATATTTTAAATAATATTTTGGTTTTTATTAATATATGATCAATTATCTCTAACACCATATACACAGATATGTGCATATTTATGTTTTTAACTAAATTACTTGTTATCTTTATTTGATACTCGACTATCTCCCCATTGATTAGTAATGCCATCTCTGGCATATGGGAAGTTTATATTTGCTGGATATTTATAGATTCTATTCCACTAGTTTTTTTAAGTTTTCTCTGTGCCTGCACTGATACCACATTTGTTTTATTTGCAGTAGTTTTCTAAATCTTGGTACCTGATAGAGTGTGTTCTCCTATTTTTATTTGTAAAATTGTGGTTATATTCTTCTGTCTGAGGTTTAGTTTGTTTCTCTAATTCAAAGAAAAGCCTGATATATTTTTTATTAGAATCACATTGAATTTATAAATTAATTTGAAGAGAATTCCTATCTTTGCAATATAAAGATTGGTTCTTGGTTGAAGGATGGACTCTGGAGCCAGACCTCCTGAGTTCTAATTTCAGACCTGCTATTTATCAGCACTGGTTTTGGGGAAATTTTCTGCCTCAGTTTTCTCATTGGTAAAATAGAATGCTAAACTGAAATGTGAGGATTAAATGAGTTAATACATGTAAAAGCATTTAGAATCTGACACATAGTAAATACTCAATTTATATTAGGCGTTATTAATTTTGTATCTCCATTCATTTAGGGGTAATATTATGTCCCTCAATAAACTTTTGTAGTATCCTCTATAAAGATTTTATATATCTTTTTTATTATTCCTAGGTACATAATTTTTGTTACTATTATGAATGATTTGCTATAATTACTAAATTACATTTAAGCAGTAAGTATCTAGTGACCTTCCAGAACAGTTTTATTAAATCATCTCAGTAGTTTAAGATTTTCTTGCATTTTTCTTGCATTTTCTATATAAACTGTCAAATGGTAATTTTTTTTGCCCTTTACTGTTTTTTGTTTCTCTCTTTATATTGCATAAGAACTCAAATTCATCTTTGAATAAGAAGCAGTGATACTGGCCTTCTGTCTTATTATGACTAAAGGGACAACTCCTAAAATTTCAGTGTTAAGTGTGTTGTTTACTCAGTTTTTGATAGATACTGTTCCTCAAGTTAAGGAATTTACCTTCTATTCCCAGTTTGTTGAGAGTTATCCTGAATCTGTATTCAACTGTATTACTCTTACAGTTTTTTTTAAACAGATTTTCAAAAGTTACACCAACTACATTGCCCTGAACTGTTAAGCACTTGTTACTAAGCATAGTTTTGCCAATATTCAATGTTATCATGTAAAAAAAGGAAAGAAATGTTACTAGTTTCTTCCGTTTTCTTTCCTTTTTTAATTTTTAATATTTTATTTATTTATTTGACAGATAGGCAGTGAGAAAGGGAACACAAGCAGGGGGAGTGGGAAAGGGAGAAGCAGGCTTCCCGCAGAGCAGGGAGCCAGATGCGGGGCTTGATCCCAGGACCCTGGGATCATGACCTGAGCCAAAGGCAGATACATAACCAAATGAGCCACCCAGGCGCCCCAAGGCTTCTTCCATTTTCATTTTGAGAAACAGAAGCACAAAGATAGTGTTGTTAGAAATCCTCTACCACAGTGGGTATTAAAACACAGAAAGACTTCAAGATTTAGTGACATATTGGCAATACAGAAACCAAGAGGAATATTAAATACAGTTTCCTACTTTCATTTTTTTTTAAAGATTTTATTTATTTATTTGACAGATCACAAGTAGGCAGAGAGGCAGGCAGAGAGAGAGAAGGAAGCAGGCTTCCTGCTGAGCAGAGAGCCAAATGTGGGGCTCGATCCCAGGACCCTGAGATCATGACCTGAGTTGAAGGCAGAGGCTTAACCCACTGAGCCACCCAGGAACCCCCTTACTTTCATATTTTAAATATTAAAATTTTTAATGTAAGATTTTATTGGTGGACCCCCGCCCCCCAACCCCCAGCTCCTGGGCTGTGCTTCTAAGGAACCCATCAAGCAGCTTTAGTCCCAGCGCTCTAGGGCCCCTCCCATAGAAGACTAGGACACAAAAAGCTTGCTGGTGCTGCTCCCCGGCTCTGCGCTATGGGGACACCTGCCCTCTCCAGTACTCTCTTAGCTAGAGCCCATATGAGGCAGTGCCAGAGGACTGTTTGTGTGCAGGCAGTCCCTACAGTGGCCAGCACTACTCCACAGTGACTCCTACCCCAAAGAAAGGGAAAGATAACCACACATACAAGTCAGAGGAGACCCCAGCAGTGGACTGGAAGCAGGCAGGTGGTTTGACAACACAGAGGAAGGACACAGCAGTCTGGTGCTACTGCATCTCTAGCAAATAGCTGGTCTGGCTCAAGTCAAGTCCAAGGCATCCCAGACTGGCCCCTACCACTACAGAAACCAGACTCTGCCTACAACTGGTAGAGAGCCATTGCAGCTGGCTGGACTGAAGGAAAAGGCAGCTCAGCCACAACAGCAGGGCATACGCATCTCACATAGGAGATACCCCTAAAGTACCAGGCTCTGGTGAACAGGGGACACAGTGGAGCACTGCAGGACCTCTTCTTCATAAGACCATTTAGTTTCAGGTGCAGGAAACAGGGCTGTCTTTCCTAACACAGAGAAACAGATACAGAGAGTAAGACAAAATTAGATAGAAGACTATGTCTTAAATGAAACAATAGGATAAAAATCACAGCTAAAGGCCTAAGCAAAACAGAGATACATAATATGCCTGAGAATTCAAAGAAATTATCATTAATATACTCACTGTACTTGATGAGAAAAGAGTGGAGGACATCAGTGAGACCCTTAACAATGAGATAAAAAAAGAACCAGTCAGAGATGAAGAACACATTAAATGAAATAAAAATACTCTAGATGGAATACATAGTAGAAGCAGAAGAATGAATCAGTGACTTGCAGAACAGAGTAGTGGAAAGTAATCAAGCTGAGCAGATGAGAGAAAAAATTACACAAAATGAGAATAGACTCAAGGAACTCATTGATACCATCAAGTATAATAACATTTGCATTATGGAGATCCCAGAAGGAGAAGAGAGAGAAAAGGGGGGCAGAAAATTTATTTGAAGAGAAAATAGCTGAAAACTAACTGAGTGGGGAAGGAAACAAATCTACATCCAGCAGGCACAGAGATCCCCCAACTAAATCAGCCCAGCAAGGTCCACACCAAGACACATAGTAAGTAAGATGGCAAAGAGTAGTGATGATGAGAGAATTTTAAAAGCAGCAAGAGAGAAGAAACCGGTTACATAGGAGAGAAACCCTATAAAGCTATCAGTGGATTTTTCAGCAGAATTTTTTTAGGACAGAGAGGAGTAGCATGATATATTCAAAGTAGTGGGGAAAAAAATCCTGCAACCAAGAATATCCAGCAAGCCTATCACTCAGAATAGAAGGAGAAATAATTTCCCAGACAAACAAAAGTAAAGGAATTCATTACCACTAAACCAGCCCTACAAGAAAAGTTTAAAGGGGACTTTTCAAGTGGAACGGAAAGACCAAGCAGAAAGGAAAAAGTAAGGAAAGTAGGAAGCACAAAAGTAGTAAAAATAAGTATATCTATCAGTCAAAGGGGGATGCCTGAGTGGCTTAGTTGGTTAAGCATCTGCCTTTGGCTTAGGTCTGGATCCCAGGGTCCTGGGATGGAGTCCCACATCGGGCTCCTTGATTAGCAGGGAGCCTTCTCCCTCTGCCTGCTGTTCCCCCTGCTTGTGTGTCCTCTCTCTCTCTCTCTCTTTCTCTCTGGTGAATAAATAAAATCTTTTTTAAAATATCAGTCAAAGGACTCACAAAATAAAAGGATATAAAGTATGATATCATATACCTAAAATATAGAAAAGAGAGGAGTAAAGAATGGGTTCAACCTTAAGTGGCCATCATCTTAATATAGACTTCTCTGTATATGAGATGATGCATACAAACCAAATGGTAACTACCAATCAAAAACCAGTAATATTCAAAAATAAAGAGAAAGGAATCCAAGTATATTACTCAAAAAAGTCAACTAGTTTTGAGAAGAGAGCAAGACAAGAAAGGAATGGAGAAAAACTACACAAACAACCATAAAACAAGTAACAAAATGACAATAAATACATACCTATCAATAATTACTTGGAATGTAAATGGACTAAATGCTCCAAAAATAAGATAGGGTGACAGAATGGATTAAAAAAAAAAAAAAAAAAAAAAACCAAGACCCATCTATATGCTGCCTACAAGAGACTCTTTTCAGACCTAAAGACATAACGCAGATTGAAAGTGAAGGGCTAGAGAAGCATTCATCATGTAAATGGATGTGAAAGGGAAACTGATGAGATAGCAATACTTCTATCTGACAAAATAGACTTTGAAATAAAGACTGTAACAAAAGACAGAGAAGGACACTATATAATCATTAAGTAGATAATCCAGCAGGGAAATCTAACAATTGTAAATATTTATGGATTCAATATGGGAGCACCCAAGTATTTAAAGGAGTTAAAAACAAACATAAAGAAAGTGATAGATGGTAATGCAATAATAGTAAGGGATTTTGAAACCCCACTTATATTCAATGGGGAGATCATCCAAACAGAAAATGAAGAAGAAACAGAGGCTTTGAATGACACATTGGACTCGGAGGATTCAACAGATAAATTCAGAACATTCCATCCTAAAACAGCAAAATACGCATTCTTCTCAAGTATAGATGGAACATTCTCCAGAATAGATCACATATTAGGCTACAAAAAAGTCTCAGCAAAGTCAAAAAGATCAAAGTCAACCCATGTATCATTTCTGACCACAACACTAGGAGAGTAGAAATGAACCACAAGAAAAAATCTGGAAGGACCACAAATACATGGAGGCTAAATAACATGCTACTAAACAATGAATGGGGTCCACTAAGAAATAAAAGAGAAAACCAATACATGAAAACAAATAAAAATGAAAAAATGATGGTCCAAAATCTTTGGGATGCAGCAAAAGCTATTCTAAAAGGGAAGTTTATAGCAATACAGGCCTACCTCAAGATGCATGAGAAATCTTAAAAAAAAAAACTGACCTTACACCTAAAGGAGGTAAAACAGAAGAACAAACAAACCCAGTGTCAGTAGAAGGAAGGAAATAACAAAAATTAGAGTAGAAATAAACAAAATAGAAATTTAAACAAGGAGTAGAACAGATTGATGAAACCAGGAGCTGGTTCTTTGAAAAGATCAACAAAATGCACAAACCTTAAGCTAGACTCATTGAAGAAAGAGAGAGAGAGGTGATTCAAGTAAAATCAGAAATGAAAGAGGAGAGATAACAGCTGACACCACAGAAATACAAAGGATTATAAGAATGTTATGAAAAATTATATGCCAACAAGTTGGACAACCTAAAAGAAATGGATAAATTCCTAGAAATACAGTTTTCCAAAATTGAATCAGGAAGAAATAGAAAATTGGAACAGACAGGTTACCAGCAATGAAATTGAATTAGTAATCAAAAGACTCCCAGCAAACAAGTCCAGACGAGATGACTTCATAGCAAAATTCTACCAAATATTTAAAGAAAAATTTAATACCTCTTCTCAAACTATTCCAAATGACAGAAAAGGAAGGAAAACTTCTAAATTTATTCTACAAGGAATGCATTACCCTGATACCAAAACCAGATAAAGACACTACAGAAAGAACTACAGGCCGGTAACTGTGGTGGACATAGATGCAGAATTCCCCAACATAATATTAGCAAATTGAATTCAAGTTTAAAAAAACTATTCACCACTATCAAGTGGGATTTATTTCCAGGATGCAAAGGTGGTTGGATATTCATAAATCAATCAGTGCGATGCATCACATTAATAAGATTAAGAATAAAAACCATATGATCATTTCAATAGATGTAAAAACAAAAAAAGCATTTGACAAAGTACAACATTCATGATAACCCTCCACAAAGTAGATCTAGGGGGAACATACCTCAACATAATAAAGCCCTTATATGAAAAATCCAGAGTTAACATCATTCTCCATGGGGAAAAACTGAGAGTTTTTCCCCCTAAGATCAAGAACAAGACAAGGATATCCACTCTCACTTTTATTAACATAATACTGGAAGTCCTAGCCATAGCAATGGAACAAGAAAAAGGGATAAAAGGCATTTAGATTGTTAAGGAAGAAGTAAAACGTTCAGTGTTTGCAGGTGACATGATACTAAATATAGAAAACCCTAAAGACTCCACCAAAAAACCACTAGAATTAATAAACAAATTCAGAAAGGTCCCAGGATACAAAATCACTGTATAGAAATTAGTTGCATTTCTATACACTAATAATGAAGCAACAGAAAGAGAAATTAAGAAAGCAATTCCATGGGGCGCCTGGGTGGCTCAGTGGGTTAAAGCCTCTGCTTTCTGCTGGGGTGGTGATCTCAGGGTCCTGGGATCGAGTCCCGTGTCGGGCTCTCTGCTCGGCAGGGAGCCTGCTTCCTCCTCTCTCTCTCTGCCTGCCTCTCTGCCTACTTGTGATCTCTGTCAAATAAATAAATTAAAAAAAAAAAAAAAGCAATCCCATTACATTTGCAGCAAAGATAATAAAATACCTAGGAATAAACTTAACTTATAAACTCAGCTTAAGGATGTGAAAGACCTGTACTCTGAAAACTATAGAACATTGATGAAAGAAACTGAAGATGACACAAAAAAATGGAAAGACATTCCATGCTTGTGGATTGAGAGGACAAATATTGTTAAGATATCCATACTACCCAAAGTGAAGTACACATTTAATGTAATGGCTATCCAAATACCAATAGCATTTTTCACAGAACTAGAACAAACAGTTATAAAATGTGTATGGAACCGCAAAAGACCTGAATAGCCAAAACGATCTTGAAAAAGAAAAAACTGGAAGTATCACAATTCCAGATTTCAAGTTATACTACAAAGCTGTAGTAATCAGAACAGTAGGGCACTGGCACAAAAAGAGACAGATCGGTGGAACGGGATAGAAAGCCCAGAAACAAATCCACAATTAGACGGTCAATTAATTTTCAACAAAAGAGGCAAGAATATGCAATGGGAAAAAGACAGTCTCTTCAACAAATGGTATTGGGAAAACTGGACCACTTTCTTACACCATACACAAAACTGAATTCAAAATGGATTAAAGACTTAAATGTGAGACTCATAACCATAAAAATCCTAAAAGAGCATAGGCAGTAATTTCTCTGACTGTAGCAACTTTCTTTTTTAATTAAAGATATTTATTTATTTATTTAACAGAGCAAGAGATACTTTCTCACTTCCACTTATGTTCATGAAATTAAAGCAAAATCTTGGTTTTAACATCATTGTGATCCTAGGTTTGGGAATAAAAATAATGTTTAGCTGCAGAAGGTATTTGGGAAAGGTACAGCTGAAAGGTACTAATTGATGTCTTGTAATAGGAATAACTCTTGAACAGGCTAATGCTACTGTTTAAACCCCGATATCTACTAAAACAAATCAGATGCTCCTCCCCTTCACGCATATGCTTCCGTGTGTACATGAGTCTACACATTACCATGCTTTCTATAAATCTGTTACATTATACTGGCATCTGGATTAGGATAAAGATCAAGTTTAGGTGTAATTTTCAATTTCTTGAACTGTTTTTTGAGAATAACTTAAATACAAATTTTTTTACCATCTGCATCATGCAATTTGATGTATGACTTATATATTTACCATTTTCCTAAACAAATCTATCATATAAAATTATACTTATTAAAAAATTGAACTGCCACGATATGTCACCAGTGTGTGAATAAATGTACAAACTGCTTTTATAAGAATGATTTAGCGTAACCCTGAGCTGTTAAATGATAGCCATAGTATGACTGTTTATACTAATGTTTTTAATAAAATTAGATCTTGATTTGGTCACTTACTTTCTTTTAGCGAAGAGTAACCAGAATTCAACAAATAGAGAAGGATATACTTCGTATACGACAACTTTTACAGTCCCAAGCAACAGAAGCAGAGGTTAGTAAACTGTTTTTTTGTTTGTTTGTTTGTTTGTTTGTTTATAGATATAAATATAGTTGTTTTAAGATAATAAAATATGTCTAATTAATGTGGCATCATTGAAATATAGATGTTCTAGAGAATTGAGACACTTCATAAGGTTGTTCATGAAATTAAGTGAATTATCAAGAACCTTGACTATGTTGATCTTTTAATAACTCCTACCCAGTTAAAATCTATAGAGCCATAAATACAAATGCTTTACTTAAGTCATCAGATTACATATAATCAGATAACTAACTTAATTTGGCTATTATCAACTACTAAATAAGCTATTATCTCTCTGTAATTCATGATTAAAATTGATCATACAAATTTATTTATGCTTGCTCTACAATCCTCATTAAAATTACAATAAAAGGATAAAATGAAAAAGACATAAAGACAGGGAAGGTAACAATAAAATTGGGGGAGCTGGAAAGCAGGTAAATAAATGCATGATTTTAGTATATGGTAGTGAATTAAATCCCTAAGTCAGCAGTAGGGGGTCTTGAAGCAACTTGTTTTATACTATAGAGTCCTAAAGGGTTCCAAAATAGGTACCTCTGTATGTGAGGCTAAAATTTTAGTTAGAGGATGATTGAAAATTTGTTAAGAAGCAGGTGGAGCCTCCAGAGGCTGTCTTGAACTCTCAGTAGTGGGTATCTACTTTCCAATCCCAGCAAAAGAAGAGGAAGGGTCTTTAGATAGGGGTAACCCTAGTGTAACTGAAGTTGGGATATCATACTAAAAACTGAAATAAGTAAAAATTTTCTCACTGAATGTTGAAACCCTCACTGGCATCCAGGCTTATAATATAGGCAAGTTCCTAGCAACTGCTTCTCTAAGAAATGTGACTAACCCAAGAAAATAGACCTAAAGGTACTGATACTGGAAGATTCCCCAATAAAACAACCCAGCCGGACCACCCTATAGAGTAGCTGTAGTTGCCAGGTTGCCAGTCTTCATCCCTCATGCATAGAACATCACTTAACCTTTTCATAAGTAGCCCATTCTGAAGTAGGGATGGACAATTAAAGACTACCAGACTAATGGAAAAAAACAGTATGCAGAGAGAACACTTTAAAACCTAAAACTAACATTAATATTCTCATAAAAGGAAATGCATCCACAATGGTAGGAAACAATAGTACATAAAAAGAACATTCAGAGAATTCAAGAAGTTGTTCTTGGGAATTAAAAGTATGGTGTTAGCAGAAATGAAAGACAGACTTCTCAGAAAATAGACCAGAAAGGTATGAGATGGAAAACAGAGAAGGTGAGAAAATCAAAGGATCATTCCTGGAGGGTTCACTAGCCAAATAAAAAGGAGTTCCAGAAAGAGAATGGAGGAGCTAGAGGGGGGAAATAATCACAGAAATAAAATACCCTAGAATTGAGGGGCATAGTGTTCCAAATAAAATGGTCTTTTCAGTATCCAATACCACAGATAAAAAGAATCCCACAGCAGGCACATGGCACAGTTTCATTTCACTAGGAATAAAAAGAAAGTCCTAAAACATTCTAGAGAAGGAGAGGAAAACAAACAAGAAAAAGAAAACAGGAATGTAAATGTCTTTAGTTACATAAACAGCAACACTGGAAGCTGGGAAGCACATACCAATTTCTTAAGATTTCTGAAAGAAAATTATTTCCAGCTATATTCTAACACCTGTTCTCTGACACCGCGCGGTGTCCCGTAATTCTGTTCAGTTCTGACACTGACTACCCAGAGAGCAGAGTGCAGACCCCCCATTTAAGAATAAAGTCATTCACAAGACTGACGTTACTGCAGACACCAGCTGCAAGTGTCAGCTGTCCCCAAGCCACCTGTACTCTGCCCAGCTTGCTGTAAATTCTACTGCAACTGGGTATATTCTAATACAATTCAATTCTGACACTTAACTACCTGGAGTGAACATAGCCTATACAGGTTAACGGCAGAGTGCTTCAGAAGACTACCCCTCCACAAGCTACCCATACTTCTGCCCAACTGGCTACAAATTAGGGGTTTCCCACATCCCCCTAGGTTTATTAATTTACTGGAGTGACTCAGAACTCACTGGAATTACTACACATACAATTGCAGTTTTATTATAGAGGATACAGATCAGGAACAGCCAAATGATGAGACCAATGTAGGGTAAGATCTGGGGAAAGGGAGGGATAAAGAATGCAGAGCTTCTGTGCTCTCATAGACTCTCAACAGGTCATTCTCCCAGCACATCAGTATATTCATCAATCAGGAAGCTCCACTGAGCTTTAGCATCCACAGTTTTATTGGGGTTTCATTATGTAGGCGTGCTTGATTAAATAGGTGGCTATGTGATGGACCTCAGTTTCCAGACCCTCTCTTACTCCTTTCTGGAAGTCAGTCTGGCCCGGAGTTCCCACCTTCTAGTCACAGGGTTGGTTGTTTTCCTATATGCCTTAATCTTAATATCATAGGAACTTTGACTTTAGTACATCCGAATCTGAAATATGCAGAAACATGTATTTGCTAAGTAGGCATTTTAAGTACAAGTACTATGAAATCATATTCCTAAAAGCAGTTTAACTTGGCTCTCTTAAGCCAATAAAAACTAGATATTTGTAATATAAGGAATAAATGTCCATTTTGCAATGTTGACTCTTAAGGACTGGAGGGGAAAAAGAACAATATCTCTGCTCCTTTTTCAGTCTCATGGGTATTGTTGTTTGTCAGTATTCTGGTTGTTGCCACTCCTTTGACTTATCAGTGTAGTTTATCTTTTTTTCCCCCCTTGATTAAATGTATTACGCTCTATTTTTTGAATTATTTTTAAAGAGGCAAGCTTTTGTTTTTATTGAGCAGCACTACATTTTATATTTTCAAATTATTTTCTCAAATTAATTTCCAATAATTTCTCCACCATGAAGCGTATTGCATATAGCATTGTCTTTGTCCTACCTGTTGACAACTCTGGTTTAGGGTCTAGATGCAGTATGTAATTCAGGTGATGTAATTATTGCACATGATTCAAATATCAAAAATTACAAAAAGATACGTGAAACAGCCAGTTCTACCCCTTTCTTGTGTATCTCTTCAGAAAAGCTGGATTACTTATCGACAAGCAAATACACTTAGGGAGATCAAAAAGATGGGATCTGTGGGGAGAATTGTAGGGTGGTTGTAAAATCTTTAGAAAATAGCCAGTGAGAAAGCCAGGTGACTCAATCAGTTGAGCATCTGTCCTCGTTTCAGCTCAGGTCCTGAGATCGAAGCCCGTCTCAGGCTCTGCTTTCTGCAGGGCATCTGCTAGAAGATTCTCTGTCTTGTTCTTGCTCTCAAATAAATAAGTAAATAACTCTTTAAAAAAAAAAAAAGAAAGAAAGAAAGAAAATAACCAGTGAGAAATATTTATTAAAATCCTATACAAAGTATTTTTATAACTATTAGTAAGGAGACAGCTCAATTTAAAAATGGGCAAAAGATTTTAATAGACATTTCACCAGAAAAGGTACAGCAATGGCTGGTAAGCACATGAAACTATGCTTACCGTCATTAGTCATTCAGGAAATGCAAATCAAAACCACAGTGAGATACCAGTTTATACCCATTAGGATGGCTATAATCATAAAGACAGTTAATAAGCATTGGAAAGGATGTGAATAAATAGAAGCTGTCATACTTTGCTATTGGGAATGGAAAATGTACAGCCACTTGGAAAACAGTTTGGCAGTTACTTAAAATACTAAACACACATAGAGTTACCATGTGATCCAGCAATTCCACTTCAAGGTACCTATCCAAGAGACATGAAAACATACATTCACACACAGACTCTAACTTGAATGTTCATAGCAGTATTATTCATAGTAACCCCCAAAGTAGAAACACTGCAAACGGGGATCAGCTGGTGAATGATTAACACGATGTGGTATATCTTTACAACTGAATACTGTTCTGCAAGAAAAAAGAACAGATTGGTGATACATGCTGTAACATGGATCAAGCTCAAAAACATGCTAAGTAAAAGAAACCGGACATGTAAGTCTGCATGTTTCATTTGTAAGAAATGTCCAGAATAGTCAAATTTATAAAGACAGGAAGTAGTTCAGCCAGGGACATGGGTGGGAATGAGGATTAACTAAAACGAGCACCAGGGATTCTATTAGAATGATCAAAATGTTCTAAAACTGGATTATGGTGATCCTTGGTACATTTAGAAAAAATGGTACCCTTGGGGTGCCTGGGTGGCTCAGTGGGTTAAGCCTCTGCCTTCGGCTCAGGTCATGATCTCAGGGTCCTGGGATCGAGCCCCGAGTTGGGCTTTCTGCTCAGTGGGGAGCCTGCTTCCCCCCTCTCTCCCTGCCTGCCTCTCTGCCTACTTGTGATCTCTCTCTGTCAAGTAAATACATAAAATCTTTTTTTTAAAAAATGGTACCCTTAAATGGTGGGTGAATGTTGTGGTGTGCAAATATCTCAACAATTTTTTTTTAACTTTTTTCAAGCCCTAGGGTAGAAAAATTAGGGGAAGTTTGTCCAGCGACTCTAGAAATGAGGATGCTAGTTAGGATTATTCTTTCATAGGAATCAGCAACAGTTTCTTTGCCTTCAATGTTGGACAATGGTAAAGAGTGTTCACTTCAATATACTGAAATTGGACCATGGTAAAGAGTGCAGGCAGGCCTAGGACCAGTTAAAGAATAAAAGGAAGTAAATAACAAATAAGGAAAGAAAATAAAGATAGTAAGTGTTAAATACTAGTTTGCGTCCTGGAGTCAGGCTTGTGATCCCAGCTCTGACTCTGCCATTACTAGGTATGAGACCTAAAGCCAGGTACTAATCTTCTCTGTGCCTCAGTTTCTTTATCTGTAAACTGGGGATAATAATAATACCTACCTCACAGAGTTGGTATGAGGCTTAAATAAATCAGTAGATGCCAAGTGATTAGTGCAGAGTAAACATTAGACTTTTTTTTTAACTTGATCATATTCATCATTCTATCATCGGATGGACCTCTTAACTTCAGGACTACTGTGTTTCTGTGGATCCCCCATTCTCCTTTTCTTGGAAGTGACTTTACTAATCTCCCTCAATAATTACATCTCCTCCTTCATAGAGAAAACATTTCCTGTTGTCAGAACTGCCTGTTCTTCCTGTCAGGAGACGTTCTGCCTTCTTGTATGTGCTTTGGATTTTCAACTCCTGTCTTTTAAGAACTTCTTACTCATCTCTTTTCTCTCACATATTTATCTTCTTTCTCTTCTGTGACAGCTTTGCATTGACGTTTAAACACGCTCAGATTTTATCTTTCAAAATATAAAATGAACCTTCCTCAATTCTGCCTTTCCCTGAAACCACCTTCCTTTGTGGGTCCCCTTACCTCCCTCATTGTCTTTTCCCATTCCCCCACTGCACAGGTGTTTCTGGACTCCCAAGTCTGTATTTCCTCCCCACGGTTCACTCTTAAAACACACCAATCTAGCTAGTCTCTACTCCCATCAGCGACTTCTATATTATTAACTAACTTGATATTTTCAGTCTTCATCTTGACATTTCTACATTATTAAACATTTCCCATTCCTTGAAATATTCTCTTGGCATTTATGGCAACACTGTTTTGTTTTTTTTCTCCCGCCTCTTTGGCTTTTTGTATGTATTCCTTAAGTCATTATTTCTTTTATCTGTGTTATCTTTCCCTTAGACCATCTGTATGCTTATAGCTTTACTTACCTTTTATACACTATTGGCTCTTAAATTCATTTTTCTAGTCCTGAGTTCCAGACTCCTAAATCTGTGTGCCTTCTTTGCATCTCCACTTAAATGTCTCAAAGACACCTTAAATCCAACATACTCAAAATGTAATTAATGATCTTCTCCTGCTAAGTCCTTCTTACCATGCCACTTCCTCCAAAAAACCCTCACTCTATTAGTATTAACTTCTGTGCAAGTGACACCATCATTATTCAGTTGTGTGAGCTAAGGAATATAGGAATAACTCTTGACACAAGATCTCTTCTATTCCATATCTATTAGTATCGAGTTCTTCAGATTTACCCCTCTGTCCCTACTTCTTTTATCCATGTCACTGCTTGCCTGGTATCAGGTACCATCATCTCACACTTAAATTTAATACATTAGCTTCCAAACTGGTCTCCTCTAAGTTTCCTACCTATTTAGACCATTTAAAATTAAAATTTGACCTTATAAAACCAATTTATATTAACTTTTCCCATTAATAGCCTCATATCAGTTATTTGAGGGTAGAAGTGATATATGAGAATCACACTAAAATTCAACAAAATGAGCAAGATTTTTTTTTTTTTACCATCTTTTGTTCTACCTTCTGCACCATGATTTTTCTAATGTACTTGAACAGACCACCTCCTCCCTCCACCACGGGTCCTTTGCATATGATCTGTTTACCTAAAACCTTCCCCTACCTCTGTCCCTTTCCCCAGAACTCCTTTAGATCGCAGTTCAAGCAGCACTTTTTAAGATGGCTCCTTCCCAAACTGTTAGACCATGTGATATCCCTCTGCTTGTTTATTCTCACAGCGCCTATACTCTCTTCAGTGTGCTTGTCAAAGTTTTCACTTTATTGTTAGTTCTCTCATTATGGCCCTGATGAGACTTTGAGCTTGAGGAGTATGTAGAACAGTGTCTTATTTTGCCAGCACTATATTCTGTGGCACCTCGTACAAGTAACTAACATAAGTAGATGCTCAGTAATTACTTTTACATTGACATCTTTAATTATGTTAGTGTCAAATCTTTGTGTTTTTTGTTTGTTTGTTTGTTTTTTAAGATTTTTATTTATTTATTTGATAGAGAGAGAACACAAGTAGGCAGAGAGGCAGGCAGAGAGAGGGGAAGGGAAGCAGGCTCCCTGCTGAGCAGAGAGCCCAACGTGGGGCTCGATCCCAGCACCCTGGGATCATGACCTGAGCCGAAGGCAGAGGCTTAACCCACTGAGCCACCCAGGCGCCCCAAATCTTTGTGTTTTTAATGGGTTTTTTATTCATTTTGTCTCTCGATTTGACTTTGTAATGTTTCTACTTTTATTGAATTTGTTGAATTTTATAGTGGTATTTTCATATGATACTATTTTTTCTTCTATTTCTGATTGAGCTACCTCATTTTTGCCTATATATAACTTGACTAGTTTATTGATGGAAATATTTCATGTAAATTAACTTTTAAGTCACATTTAAATGGTCTAGGAAAGCTTGATGTTTAAGGAAATTACAGTGGAAGCCATTTTGTAATATAATTATCCACTATTAAATACAGCAAGTTTTTAAAAATGTAATTTTTATTTTTGAGTATCATTTTCCTAGAGCCAGCAAGCACATTTGTGCTTCTATAAAAGATAATGGAAAAATTATTTTACTTCTTTGATTCTGCAGTGGTATTTTCACAGAGTGATTGCTTTATCCTGGATATAACCTATCCTGAGATGACTGCTTTTACTGGATATAATCTGTCATTTTCATTTCATATAACAGATGGTGGTTACATTAGAAAATGTTTTTGGTTTTATTCATATCAGAATCTAAGAGCTTACTGATTTCATGACTTTTTTATTAGCAGAAGATATATATGTGTGTGTGTGTGTGTGTATAAATATACAGTATGTATTTGTAAGCTTAGGTAATAGTTTGTTATATTTGCAGCTCCATTAAATGCCAGAACCATGTGACCTTGAAGAAGAGACAATTATTTGTTCTAGTTGGGTTATATCCCTGATAGTGATGTGAGCACAGCTGGTGGAGGATGGTGTTTCTGTGAGTCTCAGAAAATCCTTTGTCTTGTGCGGCTCTAATGCTCAAGGGACACACTTCACTTTCCTCTTGCTGCAATAGTCATGAAACCGTGCTGGAGGTTATGAAGTATAAAGTGTAGTTCCATGCTTTTGTAAACCTGTATAACTGATGCATTTAAAGCTCTAATAAAGGAAAGAAAAAAAGCTGTGGGGTAAGAGAGCATTCACCATTTTTGTATGTAATGATGTTAACTCCATATTAACAGAGGTCATCTCAGAACAAGCATGAAGCTGGCTCACATGAAGCTGAGCGGCAGAATGAAGGTCAAGGAGTGGCAGAAATCAACATGGCAACTTCTGGAAGTGGTCAGGTAAATAATTTATTTTATTTTATTGTTTTTCCTTTTAATTAGCTATGTAAATATTTTTTAAAGGAATGTGGAATGAGTGTGTCCTCAGAATGATCTGTAAATCTTACTGATACCTCCAGAAGAATTCAGTGCCAAAATGCTCTGTCATTTTTCTTTATTATATCTAACAATAATGCTTTCAAAATTTCTAGGTATATTTTATAGCTCTAAATTGTGTATTTCTGTTTTAGTCTAAAATGATTAGCGTTGGGGGAGGAGGTTTTGTTTTTTTTTTAAATAAATGCTAAACTGCATTTTGGTTATATATGATTTGACCTAGTTATTATTGCTTGCATTGAACAGATTTACTCTCTCTCTAAGGTGTTGTTTGCAAAGACATTTTTGTGTTTTTAAAAGTGATAAGGACTTTGTTATAATTCTTGTTTTCTGTTGTACTTCAAGTTTACATAAATCTAGAAATCCAAGTTTTATAATTGGAAAAAAATGATACTAATGCTGCTAAAAAGAGACGTAGCCTAGTCATGTTTAACCATTATCACATCATTTTTAGCAAAATTGTGGAAGTCAACTTGATTTTTTTTTTTAATGTAGCACTGTTAATTTGTTATTCTGCCATTAATTTTCTATTACAGTTTTAACAGAATGCATCATAATATGACAGAATTTTGTTTGGGGTATTTGGTCATCTCCACATTTTTTTCAATGAATATTTTTATGTTGTAAATGGGTGTTGTTTTAAAATAGAATTTCACAAAGTTTTTAAAGATAATTTCCCCACTATTGATATAGAATATTCCTGTAGTGTCTGTAGGTTATTTTTGATTAAAATTTGAAGTTTAAAATGTCTCATATTTTAGGGGCTCCTGGGTGGCTCAGTTGGTTAAGTGTCTGTCTTCGGCTCAGGTCATGATCCCAGGGTCCTGGAATCAAGTCCAACTCAGCAGGGAGCCTGCTTCTCCCTCTCCCTCTCCCTCTGCCTACTTGTGCTCTTTCTCTCTCTCTGTTAAATAAATAAAGTCTTTAAAAAAAAAAAAAAAAAAAGGAAAAAATAAAGATTGGGGCACCCAGGTAGCTTAGTCAGTTAAGCGTCTGTCTGCCTTTGGCTTGGGTTGTGATATTAGGGTCCTGGGATCGAGTCCAGGATCAGGCCCTGGCAGGGAGCTTACTTCTCCCTCTGCCTGCTGCTCCCCCTGCTTGTGCTCTTTCTCTCTCTCTGACAAATAAACAAAATCTTAAAAAATATATTTAAAAATTGTTTTAAAGATTTTGTAAATGTCTCATTTAAGTATTTAAATTCATTTTACAGGGGGGCACCTGGGTGGCTCAGTGGGTTAAAGCTTCTGCCTTCAGCTCAGGTCATGATCCCAGGGTCCTGGGATCGAGCCCCTCATCAGGGTTTCTGCTCAGCTGGGAGCCTGCATCCTCCTCTCTTGACAGAAAAAACTGTTTGTTTAGGATTAGACCAACTGTTACTGCTTTGGGTCATATTCCTGTTATTATGTGTTTTAAAGTCTCACCTATCCAGTAAGCTGGCTCTCCATTTAAAAAATAATAATTGAATCCTTATCACATTTTTTACATTGGAATTAATTCTAAGATTGGATTTAATGTCAAAATGAAAGCTATTAAAAATATAAAAAGAGTGGGCGCTTGGGTGGCTCAGTTGGTTAAGTGACTGCCTTCAGCTCAGGGCATGATCCTGGAGTCCCTGGATCGAGTCCCATGTTTGACTCCCTGCTTGGCAGGGAGTCTACTTCTCCCACTGACCTCGCTCCTCTCATGCTCTCTCTCTTTCTCTCTCTCACTCTCTCCCCCTTTCAAATAAATAAAGAAAATCTATTAAAAATACATATATAAAGAGGTGCTAGGTGGCTCAGTGGGTTTATAAGCCTCTGCCTTCTGCTTGGGTCATGATCTCAGGGTCCTGAAATCAAGCCCCGCATCAGGCTCTCTGCTTTGAGGGGATCCTGCTTCCCTCTCTCTCTCTGCCTGCCTCTCTGCCTACTTGTGATCCCTCTCTCTCTGTCAAATAAACAAATAAAATCTTTTTAAAAAACACATACATAAAAAATTCTTAAAATGTGGGTAGAATTTTTATAATCATGAGGTAAATGGTAAAGCTTAAAAAAAAAAAATTAGTAGCTCTCACATAAAAATGTAAAACTTAAGTACACCCTAAAATCTTGGCAAGGTTACAAGACAAACATTAAGATCTCATTTTTTACAAATATTTATAATAAGGAAAAAGTTGCATTTCCAGATACATGAAGAGTATAAATTAACTAAAAATCATTAAAACATAAACAAATGACATGACAAGAACAGGAACTAAAAGGAAAAATAAAATGACTTTTAAACATATGTAAAGGTAATAGTTTTGTTAGTAATGATTTGTGAATATAGACTATAGCCAAAATGAGGTGTTTTGTTTTGGGTTTTTTGTTTTTGTTTTTTTTTTTTTTTTTGGATGCCAAGGGGTAAGCGGAGATCAGTAACGCTCAGTAATGGTAGGTTGACATGCATTCTTATCTTCTGCTTTTAGTTGTATGAAATGGAACAACCTTTCTGCAGAGGAACTTTATGATAAGTATCTAAATTTATAGCTGTACCTGCCTTGTGGCTCATCATGCAATATCTAAGATTTTATGCTATGAGGTAATAGGTGAAGAGTGTTCAGACATGTTTGAAGAGATTCATCGTATTATTTGTAATAGCAAAAATTAGAAATAACTTGAATGCACATTAATCAGTAATTGGTTAAATTATTAGTCATTTGAGTGGGATAAGTGGTTAAGTGGCTCTGGGGTCAGCAGACCCAGGATTAAACCTGGTCCCCTGCTAACTAGTTAAGAAACTAATCTTGGACAAGTTTAAACTCTGAGCTTTCGTGTTTGTTCTTTAGCAAAATAAGATGGTATAGTTGTAAGAACTAAATGCGATACGCACTTAGTACAGTTCTTGGTGTATAGTAGATACTCATTAAACATAATAGCTTATTGTTATTACTAGCTAATAATAATTATTTCTTAAGTTAATAAATATTATGTGCTAGATGCTGTATTTGACTCTGGAGATAGAGAATTGAAGAAGACAGATGGTCCCAGGCCTCACAGAACCTGCATGGTACATTCATACAAATGTTAGAAATGATCAATTATATCTCTGCTTATATAGAGATCTAACTTTTATTTCAGCCTTGCCTTTTCTAGTATATTTTTCATATTATAATCAGAGTGATCCTTCCAAGACACCATTATCACTTATTTGTTTAAACTTTTCAGTGACAACCCCACTTGCCCATAAAATACAATCTAGATTCTCTGTTGCCTGCTCTTTCAGCATTATCTCTGATGATTTGCCGCCATTTCTCCATACTCCCTCAACTTCAGTTTCTTCAGATGTGCACTGCCTGGAACTCTGCTTTGTTTCACTTCACTGTTATGTGTTCTACCCATCCTTCCCCTTCAGTTTAAATGGCACTTCTTCTAGGACATTTTCCTTTTTCCTACCTCCTAGAACTGATAAAGTGCTCTCAGGTAATCTCTATTTCTGTTCTCATAGAATTTAGCACACTTTATTGTAGGTTTAATTGTCTGTCTTCCTTTTAAAATCCTTAAGCTGGGGGCACTTGGGTGGCTCAGTTGGTTAAGCGTCCGACTCTTGATCTCAGCTCACGTCTTGATCTTGGTGTGAGTTCAAGCCCCACATTGAACTCCACACTGGGCGTGGAGCCTACTTTAAAAAAAGTCCTTTAAGCTGAACTATATTGCCATTGCTCACCATTGTACCCCAAACAACTAGCATAGTAAGCGTTTAAATGCTTGCTGAATATTAATACATGCTATTGACTTAGAAAAATAGTCATAACATTTTTTTCTTTAAAAAAGCAAATATTCTTTCATATTACACATATGTGTACATGCATAGAGAAATGTCTGGAGAATGTTTTCCAGAATGTTACCAATGATATCTCCAAATTTGGGGATTTATGTTGTTTTACTTTCATATTTACATTTTTATGTATTGTTTGAATTTTTTATAATGAGTGTGAGATCTTTGAAAAATAGTGAATCAGAGGCAAATATTCATTCATTCTGCAAATGGTCAATTTGGTAGTTCTATAGATTCAGTGGTAAACATGACACACACATTCGTTTGGCAATATTAGCAATACACCTTTGCCACCAAATCGGTATTTGTATGGCACTAATACTACTCATGCCATTTATTTGGTTACTTTTAGTCACTGTTTAAAACAGTACTACAGCTGCTCCAAATTCTGATGTAGCCAAGTGATATATACCTGTGGGACTGTGATTCAATTAGCCAAGATTCCTTTAAACTATCTTAATAGGCTCTATACACATGATAACCTCTTCGGATTTGTTCATTTGTTTTATTATATTGTTTGCTCCAGAAATAAAAGCCATTGACAATAACTGAAAATGAAAATCAGTCTCTGACTTTCTTAGGATCTAAGTAACGTGATCCAGCAAATCTCCTATCCTGGTGCATTTACCATTACCACTGCATGCAAATTCATTGTAAATCCTTTCTCACCTGGTTTTCTCCCCCCACCACTCTGCCAGAATGGTCTTTGCAAAGAGTAAGTCACCCTCTTTAAAACCCTTTATTGGCTTCCCTTGGTTCTTAGAATAAGATAACCCTGTATTATGACCTGTATGACCTGGCTCCTGCCTAACTCGTCAGCTTTACGTCATACTTTGCGCTCACTGCTATAGCCACCTGGCCTTTCAGTACCTCATATTTATTGGGTCTCCTTTTTCCACAGCCTGTGCATAACCTCTACCCCTTCTTTTTTTTTTTTTTTTTTTTTTTTTTTTTTTAAGATTTTGATTGTTTATTTGACAGACAGAGACCACAAGTAGGCAGAGTGGCAGGCAGGGGGAGGGTGGAGCAGGCTCCCTGCTGAGCAGAGAGCCCGATGTGGGGCTCCATCCCAGGACCCTGGAATCATGACCTGAGCCGAAGGCAGAGGCTTTAACCCACTGAGCCACCCAGGTGCCCCTCTATACCCTTTCTTTTCAGTGCTCTTCTCATCCCATTTCACTCCATTAACATCAGTTCATGTGTCTTTGCACTAAGCATGACTTTCTCAAAGGGCTTGAACAGTTCAAATCCCATTGTTATAGGCTGTCCTAGAACATTCCTCTCTTTTGGAGACTATCAGATTTTCAGTTTTACATTGATTTGTGTGATTATTTGATTAATACTGATTTCCCCCACTAGACTCTAAGTTCCAGAAGGGCAGAGATTTTATCTAGTTTTGTCCATTTTTATATTCTCACAGTCCATGGTAAATAGTGGATAATAGTAAATATATATTGGTGGGAGGGAAGATCTGGCATCCCTTCTGGAAATAATGTTTTTCTTGATCTGTGATTAATCTCCCCTTGAAGTTAAATGGAAAGAGAAAGCCTGAAGTAAATTATACAGGTCAGATCCCTGCTTGCTTAGTGTATAACTACGTGTGTAATTCATTTATTAATTGGTTCTCAGCTTTTCTATTTAAAGTTTAGAACCAGATCTCTAGTGATAGCCAGTAGTAGTGATGAAATTCAGCCAAGAGTGGGAAAGAAATGAAATGATGAGAGAATGCTTTGCTGCTAATAAGCATTTTAAGACTTTCTACTACGGAAATGTATATATGTTTGCAAATACATACAAAGGCAAATAAAACAATATAGTAATCCACATGTACCCTATTCCACTTTGCCCTCCCATTTTATTTTTGAAGAAGATCCGACATCATTTCTTCCATAAATATTTCACTATTTGGTGGGGTGGTTGTGGGGGTGCCTGGCTGGCTCAGCTGGCAGAACATCCAACTCTTGATCTCAGGATTATAAGTTCAAGCCCCCATATTGGGTTTCGTGCTTACTTTTAAGAAAAGGACTGAAGGTATATAACTACACTGTCATCATTACACTCCCAAAGGAATAAACAGTAATAGCATTGATATCTAGTCAGTATTCAGATCTGCAGTTGTTTCATAAATGTCATAATTTTTCATAGTTTATTTGACTCTTTCTAGGTAAAGTACATGCTTTGGGATTAGTTAATAAGTCTCCAAAATTTTTTTGTTTTGTTTTTTTAAGGATTTCACCTATTTATTTGACACAAACACACATAGAGAGAGAGCAAGGAATCACAAGCAAGGGGAGGGAGAGGAAGAATCTGCCTCCCCGCCGAGAAGGGAGCCTGATGCGGGACTTGATCCTACGACCCTGGGATCATGACCTGAGCTGAGGGCAGACACTGAGCCAACTGAGCCACCCAGGCACTCCTCCAAAATTTCATTTAATCTTTTAATAAGTTCCTTTTTTGTCTCTTGTTTTTCTGGATGTTTATTTTTTGAAGAACCAAAGTTATTTGTTTAATACAGTTTTGCATAGTCTGGATTTTGCTAATAACATCTCCATGGTATGTAGCTTGACATTCTTCTCTGTCCCCTATATTTCCTGTAACTTGGTATTTGGATCTAGAGATGTGATCAGCTTTGGATTTTCATTTCTTGTTTTTTGTTTTATTATTTTTGCAAGTCTTTTGAGAGTAGCATTGTGTTCTTCTGGTCTTTGGTCAGGAAGTACATAATGTTTGGTTGTCTTTTTGTGATATTAACAGTAACTGATACCTTATGCCCAGCTTCCTTAATTCATTAGGGGATACAAAATTAGCTGGGAAGCTTCTATAAGGAGGAATTCTTGTGTACTATTTGACTATATTTCCATGTACAATTTGTATAGGAGGAAAAGGGGGTAAATGCTTGCTTCTTCCTTCCCTCAGGCCAGGTGTCACAGTGACTTAGAGACTCTTGCTACTTGTGAAATAGAAACCCTGGAGTCTCTTTCTAAAGTGAGTAAGGTAGAAGAGAGAAGAGGGGTTCCGACCCAGGAGGAAACTGACTGTATCCCAGTTCTGCTAAGTGCAGCCATCAGGCATATACTTTCTAGGCCCTCTCGGTGAACTTCTGAGTGCCTGTCTCTATTGGCAGTGGCTATTTAAGGATGAATTAAGGAAAAGCAGAAAATAAAGAGATGCTTGATTCTAAGACATAGTGATTAAAAGAAATTATAGTTACTTGGAATGGTTCCCTCCAGCCATTCATCTTATCTCCACCTCTGTGTTCCCCATCCCATTTTTCACTTTACTGTTCACCTTTTCCCCTACTCCTTTCCTCTGAAAGATAATATAAAATGCATTCATCAGTGTTCAGCATCTGTTTACTAAGCATCTGCATTATGCCAAGACTGTTCTCAACCCCAGGATATGGGAGTGAGCTAGGTACATGCTACCTTTTCCTTAAGAAACTTACAATCTAGAAGTAAGACAGATGAGCAGTTTCCACAAAGTGTGTAAGTATTATGAGAGTATTATGAGAGGGCAAGTACATAGTGTTACAGGAACACATATTTGAAGCACTTAACTAGTGTTAGGATGATGTTGGTCCTAGAGAAGGTTATAAATTAATTTATTTGACACCTCACAAATGATTCGGTAAATTAGGTACCATATCTAGATGAAAGATGTTGATGGCCTTAGGATTAGGGAACAATTGATAGATTTGAGAGAGTCAGTTAGTCAGTAGATATCTCAGTATCTGAGAATATTTAGGAAATAGAAACCTTAGACATAAGGTTTGGTGTTGGATATGACAGATAAGGGGAAAGAAGTCAAGAATGACTTCCAGTTTTTTGTCATAGGCAGCTAGGAGGATGGTGATACAATTCAGTGTTAACTCTAAATGAGGGAGGAGGCTTGTGGAGGAAAATAATCTAGTTTCAGAAATGTTAAAATTAAGGTTAACTTTGAAGGTGTTAAATATGAGACATTGAAATAGAAATGTCAGGTAGGCTGTTAGATATTTGAGTTTGGAATTGAAGGAAAGGGTGATGAATGTGATAACTCAAGGTATGGAAGATTTTTATATCCCCCATGATTATAGAGTGAGAAGATGCAGACCTGGGCTAACATCCTAAAGCAAGGGAATCACATTGTTCCAAAAAAGAGGAAACAGTTAACATTATTCACCATTGACTCATAAGAACTAAGAAATCTGCATTGGGTTTTACCAAAAAAAATTCAGTGTTGATCTTAGCAAGAGCAATTTCATTGGCTTTCTTCCCTGCCGTATTATATTGAAGTGAGTTGAGGCTTAAATGCAAGGCTAAAAAGCAGAAAGATAAGGGTGCCTGGTGGACTTAGTAGAGTGTGCGATCTTGGTCTCAGGATTGTGAGTTTGAGCCCCACACGGGATGTAGAGATGACTTAAAAAATAAAGTAGAAGAAAATAATTCTAGCTAATTCAAAAGCCATTAACCAATGCAGGATACAGATTCAAGAGAAAATTTGCAGATTTTTAAAATTTTTTAAGGTAGAAGAAATGAGTATGCTTGAACAGCAATGGCAAGGAATGAGTAGAGGGAAAGGATCCAGAGCACGCATGAAGGGAGGGGCCATGGATAGAAGAGGTGTCTCTGATTCAGCAGCAGAAGGTGGAGATGGGTATGGTGGCAGGTTATTTTGTTGGTTTGGTAGCAAACCATGGAATAACCATGAAGTAAGTGTTGAAAACTGGCAAGTCAATGGAAGTGATATACTGCAAGAAATTCAAGCTGGAATATGTAGAGAGATCCACACACTTGCTATTCCAGTCATTTCGAAGCAGCTTTCTTGGGGAGGGTTAAAGAAGATTGCTGGAAGACTAGGCTATCAGGATAACTAAATGTGTTATCGAGAGATGGTGCATTTTGGGGTAATGAAATAGTCCAGGAAAGAGTCATTGATGTCAGTGGCTAAAATGGAGTAGAGGAGAAAAATATCATTGAAGATGATATCAGAGAACTGAGGGGCCAAGGTTTTGAATGGGGTATATGCATGGGTGTTGAAGTTACCGAGAATGGTGCAGCAGTTAAAGTGGAAGGAAGTCAGTGACCCTTGTACCAAAGTAACAATTGGGTACAGTGATTGGGAGGTCAGGTATTACGACAGCACTGGGAAAGGGGGAAAAGGTGATTATAACACAAAGAGATTTGGATGTTACAGGGTTTCAAAATGATTTAAAGAGTGAGGAAAACATAGACTTACACTGCCTCCTGACTCTGCGAAGTACATGTCTCGTAGGAGACAAGGCAGCAGGGAGAAGGGATTTCCCGTGAGAGCCAGGTTTCGGATAAGGCTACTGGAGTAACACGAGCAGTAAGTGAAAAGTTGAGAATTCATGCAGCATGGAATCTGGATTCCCCAAGGAAGGGTGGATAGGAAAGAAAACAGGAGGAAAATGAGCTCACACACTTCAGGACTGAAAGTTAAGAACACCCCACCACCAACAACAACGCGATTTCTTTCCTATCCACCCTTCCTTGGGAAATCCACATTCTATGCTCTTGTATCTTTGCAAAGTGAACAAGGCCAATTTCAGAGATATGCAACATGACTGCTTTAACAGGTCTTGAGTTTGTGAGAGAGTTAATCACACTCAGTGTCTTCAGAATTTGCTCAAGAGTTAGGTAGAAAACACTTCTTAGGAAGTTACCATTTCTTGTGAGTTATCATTTCTCTAAGTCCCTCTAAAGGATGTTGCCACAGGTCTAGTCATAACAAAAGGGCCCAGGAAAGATTCTCAAGGCCCAAGTGCTGTAGGTCGTGTGAGTACAGGAGTGTTTTCTTGGTATCTCCTTACAATAAATGCATCTGAGTTTCTAGCTAGATAGATTGGAAGAAGTGTTCCAAAATCAAGGAGCTGATTTCTTTCAGTACAGGAAGATAATAAGATTGAAGCTTAAAGATAATTTAATGTCTACACTGAAATGAATGTCAGGAACACGTTTTATTGTAGGAAATAGGTTTTCTCTTGTTTCATAATTTAGCCCCTGTTTCTCTTTTGTTTCAGAGAGTGTATTAGTTATCTGTTGCTACTTAACAAGTATAGCAGCTTAAAACACCAAACATTTATTATTGTTTCTGTAGGTCAGGAATCTTGCTGCAGCCTAGTTGAGTGCCTCTGATTCAGGGTCTCTCATAAGGCTATAGTCATAGTGTTGTCTGGGACAACAGTCATTTTAAGGCTTGACTAGGAGAAGGTGTGCTCCTGAGCTCATCCACATGGCTGTTGGCAGACCTCGTGTCGTCACTGACTGTTGGCCAGAGAAATCAGTTCCTTGCCACCTGGGCCAGGCTATAGAGCAGTTCACAACATAGCATCTGGCTTCTCTCAGAGAAAACGAGAGGGTACCCATGGTGGAAGCCATGGTCTTTGTAGCCTTATCTTGGAGGTGACTTATCACCTCTGCAGCATTCTTTTCATTGGAATCCAGTCCCTAAATCTAGCGCATACTCAACATGAGGGGATTACATTACATAAGGGCATGACAGCCAGGATCACCGGGGTTGCCTTACAGCCTACGAACATAGGCTCAAGGAGTCCTCAAGGAAAGTATGTTTGCTTCACCTCCTGTAGACCAAGAAAGGCCCCTTGCCTGAGTTTACTTAAAAGGAAAACCCTATCTTGTACCCTGAATCTTGGTTCCTCAAACCCATCCTCCTTATTACAACCGGAATAAGCTCTTTATGTCTAAATTTATTTGCAGTTTTGTCCCCCCTTCTACCCCCAACACCACACACCATATTCTTTCTTACCTTTGCTTAATGCTTCTGCCTCATTGGGTTGCCCTGTGGCTAATGCACAAAGGAAATTACAAGGTCTGCTGGTTCCACAATTTAGGGATATGGGGTACATTCAGAGATTGTGACTTATGCCAACTCATTGTACCCTCTGGAGTGGAGGTAAACAATTCACAATCCTCAAACTTGTTTTTCCCGTCATGGGAAAAGCACCCCTTTGCCACACCCTCTTCTCCAATTAGTGAGATCATCTATATGTGAAAGAACCAGTAAAGGTGTCCTCTGCCCAGATATTCTTTCAGATTTTACTACTAGCTCCCCTTTCTTTCATAACAAATATTTTGTGGATGCCTGCTACACTTGGTACTGAGAATACAACAATGAACAGAATAAAGTTTCTGCCCTCAAAGAGTTTATATTCTAGCTTTTTCTTTTGAAAGATTAAGAACTGTAACAGGATACCTGCCAATATTGCTTTCTAATTGGATATTATTCTTATAATCATTATTCTTAACCCTTAATGAACGGGCTTTAGCTGTAGCCAATATTTTGATAGGTCCCACATATTTATCTGTAGCCTCTACTCCTGTTCAGAGTTGGATTGTGTGTTTTCAGATGCCCATTGAGCATTTTTACTATATGTTTAATATATGTATAGAATGGTGATATCAGGTCCCACACTGAAGCCCATTATCTCTTCCTGGGTTTCATGTATTAACACTGCCTGCACTATCTGCCCATTTATCCAAGCTCAGCACTTCCGAGTTGTCCTTGGTTCCCAGCATCTCCTTATTCACATCTAGTCAGTTAGCAAACCGATTGATTCTGTACTCTAAATACAGGGTATCCTCAACTCCCTACACTCACTTCCTTACTTTGTGCCCTCATGACCACTCAACTATTGAAAGTACTCTTTTCCTGATTTCCCACCTGTGATCTCTCTATCCTGTCTTTTATACTCTTTTAAAGATGTAATTCTGGGGGTGCCTGGCTGGCTCAGTCAGAAGAGCATGCGGCTCTTGATCTCAGTCAGGGTCATGAGTTCAAGCCCCATACTGGGTATAGAGATCACAAAATAAAACTTAAAAAATAAGTAAGGATATAATTCTCGTTGTGCTGTCCTCCTGCCGAAAGTCTAGTGGCTCTGTAACATTCTCAGCTTGACTCATGACTCCTGAGACACTTAATAACTTAACCCAACCTTTATCTCACACCATACACCTTGTGTTCTGTCCACATAAAGCAAATACTCCATATTTATACCTTTATACAGACTTGGATTTGTCTTCTACCCCAGAATTCAAGACCTACCTTTTTTTTTTTTTTTTAAAGATTTTATTTTATTTGACAGAGAGAGATCACAAGTAGGCAGAGAGGCAGGCAGAGAGAGAGAGAGGAGGAAGCAGGCTCCCTGCCGAGCAGAGAGCCTGATGCTGGGCTCGATCCCAGGACCCTGGGATCATGACCCGAGCCAAAGGCAGAGGCCTCAACCCACTGAGCCACCCAGGCGCCCCATGGGCCTACCTTTAATGTTACTTATTTTATGCAGCCTTTAATAGTTCCTTATAGCAAGTAGTTGTTTTTCTTCCTGTTTTCCTTCAATATTTTATTATTTTTCCCCTTGGTATTTTTATACATTTTTCTACTATGGTGCTTATCCTATCACAGTGCAACTATTTATTTTTTCATGGCTTTTTCTAATTAAGTTTTAAGCAGTCCTTTCTGTGCTGTGAGTTCCTGGAGAACATGGACTGTAACAAATTCTAAGTTATGTAATGTAATAATGTAATTGTGGTAATTTAGAGCATTTCATCAATTAATAAAGCTTTTTATCAATAAATTTATCTTTAACTGGGTGTGGTTTCATGTCTTTTGATCTGTAAAAAAATACCACTCTTAGAATTTCTTCAGTGTTTAGTTATTTCCACACTGTATTTAACTGTCTTTTGCAACAAATCTTTTCTTCAGTTTTTCTCTAAAATCTAAAATCATCTTGAGCCGTTAAAATGTCCGCACTTTTCATGCTGTATTTAGCTATTTACCCTAAAGACAGTTCATTTGGTATCTATAATCTAAATTATACTATCCATAATTTGCTTAATTTCTAGGGTTCAACTACACGAATGGATCATGAAACAGCCAGTGTTTTGAGTTCTAGTAGCACACACTCTGCTCCTCGAAGGTTGACAAGTCACCTGGGAACCAAGGTAACAGAAGATTGTAAACTCTGGCCACTAATACTGAGAGTGCTTTGCTAAAACATTCTTCATTCATCTTTTAAATTCAACTAGAGAATTCTGGTTCCATCACCACAGTCTCTTAAAGAAAAATCTTTATACAAAAGAGCACAAAGGAAAAATGAGGATTATAAAAAGTGCCAATTTAGCTATTTTTAAATTCTTTCTTAGCCTTATCATCCACTTCTCTACAAGTATCCTAAGCTCCAGCCACTCTGGCTTCCTTACTTGCTGCTTCCCAAGCACTCCCTGGGATTTTCTGCCTCCCTGCCTTTGCCTGCAGTAGCACCACCTCCCCTTTCTACCCCACCACAAAATGGCGGTCAGAATCCGAATCAGCCCTCGGCACTCTGCTTGGGCTTTACTTCTTTACAAAACATTTTCTGATTCCCGGTGTCCTCTCATCTCTCCCATGAGGTCTGTCTGCTCCCTTTGAGTCACTGCAATTTGTATGAAATTCTCTTTGGGAATAGGGACTTTTTTTTTTTTTTTTAATTTTTTGCAGCATCTAGCACAAGAGCCTGTACATAATGAGTGTTTAATAAATTTATTTAAATGGATGGAAAAGTTACTGAAATGGAATGTTACCCAGTGCTGATAAGTGAGTTTTCTTAAGTCTGTCCAATATTAGCAAATATTTTAGGACTTGAGAAAGGTGTGTTTAAAAAGAAAATAATTATTTTATTACTGTTTTAAAGCCAGAGTCTTTAATACTATATTGACAAAGAGGACATTCTAATATTACTAAACAGTATATTTTTAGTTAGATCTTAAATCCATTAACTGTTTTCACAGCATACTCTACCTATTCTTTCTTTACTTTAACAATATAATGGATCTTATGAAAAGCATTACTGAAATAACTAATGTGATTTAATAAATGAATTTAGAATAACCAATGATATTGTTAATATGAGACTTAATCCTTTTAATAACTCACAATAGCTGCTAATTAGGACCTCTTATATGCCAATAACTGTGCTAGAAGTTGTGTGTACATTTTCTCTGATCATCTTAAAAACACTGTATTCTTGTTCCTCTTTTTTAAAAGAGAAAACTGAAGCAAAAAAAGTTTCAGGCAGCTGTTGTATATTTAAATTGGACTTCAACCCCAGGTCTGTCCAACATCAACGTGTAGTTCTTACTATAAAGAAAATCTAATATTCACCAGTACTGTTGCATGAAAACTGCCAGCTAGAATTCATTGCCTTTTGAAGTGACTTATGAATGATAACATTAAGACCTTACTATATTTTTGAATGCCAGCTACTATCCTATACATGTATTATTTCATTTAATCTTCACAGAGCAAACCTTGTTAGGTAAATTTCTCCATTTTGCAACTGAGAAAACTGGGGCTTAGAGGAATCAAATAACGTGGTGGTGTCACACAGTTCATTCATAAGTGGTGGAGCCAGAATTTGAAAGCCCAATTTACCCACAGTTCTATATTACCTTCCCAAAACATTAATATCTAGGAATAGTGTGTATTTATATAGAGTTTCTCAGCCTCAACATTGTTGACTGGATAATTCTTTATTGTACGATGTTTAGCAGTATCCCTGGTCTTTACCTAGTAGATGCCCATAGCACTTCCTCTCACAGTTGTGGCCACCAAAAGTGTCCTGGGAGGGCCAAAATCGCCACTGACTAAGAACCACTGATTTATAGAGATGATACATTCTTTATATAATAGCCTCTACTTCTATGTAATCACTCTGGCTTTGAAATGAGGCTAATTACAGTCCAGGATAACTGGGTACTGTTTCCAGTTTCTAATCTGCTTCTGAGTAAACCTTTAGAACTTATTGTCAGAGAGTAACTGATGCTTACTGGATGCTTTAAAAAAAGGAAATTGATTAAGAGTCCTTGAACTCCCTATGTGATCATGGCGTTCTTTTTATGACATTCTTCTTTTTATATGTTTAAGGGAGAAATCATACACTTTTAACAGTATTATAATCTGGTAACGGTTAGTGATTGTCAAGAACTGGTACTCAGTACATATAATTGTTGAAAAATGTTTTATATTTATTAATTATAGTTGTAAATTAAAAGAAGTAAAATTTTTAAATTGTGTAAAATATTTAAATACATCACATTCCTCATTTGTGTGTGTGTGTGTGTGTGTGTGTGTGAAATCAATTGCCATTCACTATAATCAGCTGATCCAGACAAACAGCAATTTAAGTGTGTGAGAACCTACCTTCTCTTTCAACACTGTATGCCACCACTACTTCTATTTACTCATATAAACAAATTAATGGTGATTATATGGATTTTGAAATAATGCTCATTACTTCATCCTAGAAAGGGGTTTTGAGTTTTGTTTTTCTTTTTAATGACTTACAATAAGTATCCCATTCATCACATCATTGGTGTTAGCGTTTGGATATTAAAGTCATAATTTTGTTTCTAAACTCATTTGGCCCACAGGTGGAAATGGTGTATTCATTGTTGTCAATGCTTGGTACTCATGATAAGGATGATATGTCACGAACTTTGCTAGCTATGTCTAGCTCCCAAGACAGCTGTATATCCATGCGACAGTCTGGATGTCTTCCTCTCCTCATCCAGCTTTTACATGGCAATGACAAAGACTCTGTGTTGTTGGGAAATTCCCGGGGCAGTAAAGAGGCTCGGGCCAGGGCCAGTGCAGCACTTCACAACATCATTCACTCACAGCCTGATGACAAGAGAGGCAGGCGTGAAATCCGAGTCCTTCATCTTTTGGAACAGATACGAGCTTACTGTGAAACCTGTTGGGAGTGGCAGGAAGCCCATGAACAAGGCATGGACCAGGACAAAAATCCAAGTATGTTCCCTATAGTGCATGTTACCAAAGCAAATGTAAACCTTTTTTAAATGAAAACTTTTTTAGTTAGTATGTTGTCTTTATGAGTAGGAATGGGAAATTTATAGTAGCCATCTACACTGCTAACATAGTTTAAAACTTAAGTCTGTATTTTTCTAGAAAAAAAATAGTAAAGGAAAACACTACATGCAGTACTATGTAACCAAAAAAGAACGAGGTCAAGAGAGATTTATAGTCATGGTATAGTAGATTTAGAAAGAACTTGAGCAATTATGTTTCCATCTCTTCCATTTTATAGATGAAGCTCAAGAAAGTGACTAGTTCCTTCAGCTGTTAGTGACCAAGCTATTATCTTAACATTTGCACAACACTCTAGTTAGTGGATACAGAGCTGTGTTATATCTGTTATGTTATTTGAGCCTCACAACAAACTCCTGAAGTAGGAAGGGAAGGTATTATCATCTCCATTTTACAGATGAAGAAACTGAGGTTCAGAGACAAAAGACTTGCCTGTTAGCCTCTTAGCTAGTAAGTGGTAGAGCCAGGAACAGAGGCCAGATCTTCTGACTGTCAACCCAGTCCTCTTCCTGCTGCACCTTCCTGATTCAGGCAATGGGTCCCAGTTGCTGGGGGTGATCAGCCATCCAGCTCTTTGCTGAGGGAGAAACCCTGGGCTACCAACCCCTCTCCATCAGGAGCAGGGAAGTTAAGAATTGGGACCCTTGGGGACATAACTTACTTCATTCCCGTAGCAAGAACCAAAAGCAGTAAGTATATAAGGTAAGACCTTCCTTTTACCTGATAAGAAAACACACACACACACACAGAGGAGAGGGGACAGTTGTATCAACCGTTGATTCAAGGGGCAGTAGAAGGCTGATGGTGACAACACCTTCTATGAAGCTCTAGCAGATTTTTTTTTTTTAAGATTTTATTTATTTATTTATTTGACATAGAGAGAGATCACAAATAGGCAGAGAGGCAGGCAAAGGGAGAAGCAGGCTCCCCGCTGAGCAGAGAGCCCAATGCAGGACTCGATTCTAAGACCCTGAGATCATGAAGGCAGGGGCTTAACCCATTGATCCACCCAGGTGCCCCTCTAGCAGATTTTTTTTAGCTTAGATATAAAGGTGAATTTATTTAAAATTTACAAATTCTCAAGAATAAGAAAATAGTAGAAATAGTCCTTTATATCTTTTTGTCCTAAGGGTGAAGAAGACTACTAAGATACTTTACTGAGAAAACAATGTGTTTTCTGGATTTTTTTTCTGTGGTATCCACAATTACATAATAACTGGTATTTTTTTATCTTAATAACAGTTCTCAAAATGCTTAAATAAAATAAATGAATATTACTTCTGAAAAATAGACTTTTTAAATTTTTATTTCAAATAATGAGCTTTGAAACTGTACATGGTATTAAATGTGGAGGTACATTTCCTTGGACACTTCTTCTTTAGATTCTTGTTTACTGTCTGTGTGGTAAGCTTTCTCCACAGGTTTGTGCTAGATTTCTTGACTATATTTGTACACAAATAAGTGCTTTTAACCCACACTCATGACAATAGTTTAAATAGAAATCATAACAAAATGGTTTTATACCAAAGTGTTTTTATTCTTTTACATAGTCATTATAATTTTAAATTATTATTTGTTATAGTATAAACCTACAAGGAATTTATTCTGACAGAGTTAGTTAAAAGCATATAAGTAGTAAACATTTTTCTGGAACCAAGAAAAGCCCTTTTCTCATATTTTCTTTTCCATGTTGGTAGTATTTATTTGTTGATCTACTAAACTACTAAGCATTAGGGAAATATTAATGACCCCTGCTTTTTTTTTTTTTTTTAAGTATAATAAACATTGTTGCTTCTGAAAAAACAAAGCATTATGGTTTATGTCAATTTTATTTTCCAGTGCCAGCTCCTGTTGAACATCAGATCTGTCCTGCTGTGTGTGTTTTAATGAAACTTTCATTTGATGAAGAACATAGACATGCGATGAATGAACTTGGTAAGACAAAAATGTTTCTTAATGCCATAGAAGAGTACTGAAGATTTTTCGTCATCGTTGAATTGGGCATAAGGCCACTAATTTCTGTTACCACCTGTTTCCTCCTTGTAGCGAATCATTATGCTCTGGTTTCCAGAGAAGAAAAGGTTCTTAATGATAGAAACTGCTACCTTGTATAAAGTAACTTGGCTTTTCAAACTCTTAGCCAACAATTAGAAAAATTACTAAGTGGGTCACTCCTTGCCCCTGTTTCCACAGTAGACGCTATGTGATAGTTGATGGGGAGATAGTTCATGGGTATTAGTACTTACTGGATTTTCATGATAAGCAGCATGGTATCTTTGAAACTAGTTAATGAAGAAAAGAATTTGCTGTAACTTAAGTTAGAAATATTCCACGAATTTTTGGAAGTATTACTCTTTTATGTATGTGTTTTCACACACTCTAAACCTTTTATGACCTGCATTTTTGTGCATCCCATTTGTCATGTAACGGTTTTTCTTTGATTTCTAGGTTCATTTTGCGTATGTGGTATTTATAATTGCATCATGCTGAGCCATCTCATGTGAACTGGATCTGTTTAGTTGTACCACAAGCAAGAACCATACACTGAGTTCCCATCTTAGTGTGGCTGTGCCCTTGCTTTTTGTGCTGTTTATTTTACATTACATCCCAGCCCCCACTTTATATTCCTACCACCCTCATCATTGTCATTCATCATTTATCTGAAAAGTCACAAAATCAGGAGACTCTTAAACACAGAGAACCTGCACGGCCAACAATGAGTGTTGTCTCCTTCAGAGTCATCACTTTGGGGGGCTGTGTACTTTGTGATCTCAGGCCTGACCTCCAGCAATGCTTTTCCTCCCACAGGCCCTTGCAGTTGGCCCATCCGATTCTCTTTTCTTCCCCCCACCTCCCAGCCTCCAGTGGAACTGAGTGTGATCTTATGAGCTATCCCCTCCTCAGTAGTCTCAGCATTTGTGAGAATTTTATGTTTGGTGGTTTTTTAATGTTAGTAATAATGGGAAGCAGATAAAAATCTTGAATAAATAAGAAAACTAATCTAATTTTAAACTACTGCAAAGGTTTTTCTGTAAATATCCCTGTGTTCCAATGAACTGTAGACTAGGACTGACACATTAATCATCTGAATTTCAAAGTAAAACCTAGACTCAGTATTTGTTCCTCTTCCTTCTTCAGGTAGGAAGGCTACCCGGGGCATTTCATCACAGGAGCTAGGGCAGGGGCTTTCAGGTGAGGAGCAGGATGGGGCCTCTGGGGGTGTGACTGTTGGGAACAGAGCACAGGGGATTCCTTTCTTCTCATTCCTAGCCTCTAAATTTGCACAAAGCAAAAGAAAAATCAAGGTTTGTGGATTATGGGGAGATGGAGTAAGGAAGCACAAAGTATCTGACAGTGAGGGAGAAGGAGGAATAAAGTCCCAAACAGATGAAGGGAAATTCCTAAACCTAGTCAGCTGGGACTGTCATTTGTACATACAAGAGGATTCTATAACTTTTCAAGGTCATTTAGGTGTACCTGTTAGAACTACAGGTTGTAGGCTGTGCTCTCAGGGGTGTATACATTGATTAAGTCCCAGCTCTGTCCCAGAAACTGTGCCTTGAAAAATGGTGAAGATGTGGTTCTGACTTTCAAGGAACTCATGATTTATTTGTATTAGTATTTCCAAACTAGATCATAATAATCACAGAGATACTTGTCAGACCGTATAGATTGTCTGGCCTTGTAGCACACAGGCTTAGTATAGCAGAATCTCCAGAGGGGTACCTAGGAATCATTTAATTAGTGGCCCAGGTGATTCTTATGATCAGTAAATTTTGTGAAACACCAATATATAGAATATTTACGTTGGGCCCCTAATGTTTATTTTAGAATGATAATGGTGACTAACCCAAGTAAAAGGAAAATAATATACTCTTTAAAAAACTAAGTGTCATCTTTCTGTCATCTGTTTTATATACATAGTTTAAATTAAGGGTTCTGTTGAAACCATTGGTCCTCTACTAGCTTTAAGGTCATGAGATCACATATTGGATAATATCTGGTCCATGTGGACCACTTTTTTTAAACATAGACACTGAGCAAAATGTGAAAGAATGTGCTTATCATCTTTGCATTACCTTGAGACAGGCTAACTTTTCTAAGGGCAACCTATTTTTTTATTCTATCAGTCATGAATTCACATCATATTTTTGTGAATCCATTTGTAGTTTTGACACAGATTTTATTTATTGCCTTAAAATTTACAGAAAGTCTTCTTTATTTGTCCAAAGTCATTAAAAGCTCTCTTTTATCTGAATCCTAAATTTTATCAAATGTTCTTTTTTCTTCATGCTTTTGTTGATATAGACCATATCCTTCTTTAATCTTTGTTTTCAGAAGCAAGTCCTGAGTGTTTCAGTTTTTCTGTTGGAAAAAAGGTCTTTCTTCTTTTAGTGCTTTCTTGAGACCTTCTTTATTAAATCATTTCACCTTTCTTAGGAAAGTATCACAGCTATTACCACACCACGCAGGCACAAAGCACAGGATGTTTGTTTTGGCATCAATAGGCTGCTCTGCAATGCTCAGCATCTTGGTGATCTTATCAGTATACAGGGCCATGGTCTTTAGGTCATCGGTCATTCCCAAGTCAATTTCCTGAGTCAGAACCTCAGTTCTTTTACTGGCTCCTTCTCTTCTACTCAAGTATTAAACAGTGGGAATTCCTCAAAGCTCTGTCCTAGGTTTTCTTCATCTCTCTCTAAACAATATCCTCCAATCTGTGGCTTCCATTACAATGTTTTGCCGATTTACATCTTAATCCACTTTGCCACTCCTGAGTTTTAGACACATTATCAAACTCCTCATCTGACATCTTCACTTAGATGGTTTTTCAGACATTTTTAACTCAACTGCCCCAACTGAACTGGTTGTCTCCTTCAGCCCCACATCCCTTTCTCTTCCAAGGTTCTTTTTCTCAGAAAATGGCATGACAGTCAGCCCAGTTCCTCAGGCCAGAATCTCGGAAGACATCCCATAACCCTACCCTAATTAAAGTACCATACTTTAATTCTGCTTCTTAAATTTATCTCTAATCACTGCTCTCCTTTCCATCCCCAGTTTGGGCCACTATCATCTCTCCTGCTCTGCAGGAAGTACAGTACTTACTTGGCTCCCCACTTCCAGTTATCCATTCTGCATCCTACAGATCACAGGAATCTATTTAGAATATACATTAAATTATTCCTTCCCCTGTCAGAAAGCCTTAGTGTGATATATAAAGTCTTGCATGATACGGCCTCTACCCATTTCGTAGCCTCATCTTGAGACCTTCCCCTTATTGCTGTGTATTTCAGGCTCAGGGGCTCTTGCACATACTGTTTCAGCTGCCTAAAATGTTTTTCTATTATTCCCGCCCCACCCGTTTTAGATACTCATCCTTTAAGTCTTTCTTAACCTAAACATTATTTCCTCAGCCTTTTTCTTGATACTCTCAATCTAGGTGAAGTCACCTGTTACCTCTCCCTGAGCTTCTACACTGTCTGTTATGCCTAAATTAGTTGTTTAGGGTCTGCTTTTGCTCTAATGTATAAGCTCCTTAAAGATAGTCACTGTATTGTGTTCACTGGCTATGTATTTTTCCATTATCCTGGGTAGATGGAAAAAAATACTTCTAAGTATGGTTTGGGTTTTCCTTAACCAAATTAATTTTCATTTATCTACATTCAAACTCATCTCATTGCTGCTAGTCATAAAGATTTGCACCAGTCTTCGTACAGTTAATTCTCCTGGCTTGGAATTCTTTACCCAAGTTAAAACTTTGTTTTACATATTTGCAGTCTCCTCTACATACTGACCCTTCTAGATGATTTACAAAAATACCAAACATACAGGTCCTCTTCCAAATTGATAACCTGCTGTTTAGACTAAGAATTTCCAAAAATCACCTATTTATGTTCATCTTCCTTTTTTCTGTCTAAGCCACTTCTCTGTGACAAAACAATATCCCCAGTCCCATGATGATTAATATTAATGATGAATATTTTGAATAGCTTCCATATGCATTTTTATTTTTATTCACTTGCTCACCATTTTGCTTTCCTTTTTTTTGTTTTCGTTTTTGGGGGGTTTTTTGGATTTTTTTCTTCTGTTTTGTTACTACCCTTTCCTTTCTGTCTTTCCCTTTCCTTTTCCTTCATTTTTCTCTTTGCCTTCTCAGTGTTGACCACTGTGGCCATTATCAGGCATACCCAGTGGTGAGAATCAAGGGGAAGGAAAATACTAAATCCTAGCATAGTTGGTATTTGACACTTGTGAGTACCAAAGAAAAGTAAGAAATTTTTAAAAATATATACATAATAAGTGGTTTTATAGAACTTAGTAATAAATTGAACAGATAATTCTTTTTTATAAGAAAATAATCTTTGCTTCATGCACAGTTTCATTTAAAAGTCTCAGGATTCCTAAGGCTAATTATTTGGCAAATAAAAAAAATTAATTAGGCCACAGTGTATAACATTGAAGAATGTTTGTAAAGTTGTAATAATAAAAATAAGTTACCTTTTTCTGCCTTCATGCAGGAAGACCTAGTGTTAGAACATAGCCTTCTTCATCAATGACAAGATATAGTATACATGCGGTAAATAAGACTATAATGCCCACTTCACTCAGTAAGGCAAGGGTCTGGAGGGTGGAGAAAACTGGCAGAAAATGAGTCATTATCAGTTGTACTTTGAGTATTACATAGAAGTTCTTTGTAACAATTTTTGTAGCTTGTGATCTAGAGATGTACTCAAACCATATATTCTCCTTCTTTGAGATGTTTTCCTAAAAGTAATTTTTAAACTTGGTGCCACTTGTTTTATTTTAGATTATTGTCTTTTTCCTCTTGCCCTTTTTAAATTAGGGGGACTACAGGCCATTGCAGAATTATTGCAAGTGGACTGTGAAATGTATGGGCTAACTAATGACCACTACAGTATTACATTAAGACGGTATGCTGGAATGGCTTTGACAAACTTGACTTTTGGAGATGTGGCCAACAAGGTATGTTTTATAAAAAGATCCACTTCTTAAGATATCACTGGTATGAGTTAGTTTCATACAAACTACTTTTCAGATTTCCTTTATTCACTCTCCTCATTAAACACTGATTTAAAAAAAAAAAAAAAAAAATGAACTTCACACACTGGTGCATAGTTTTACTCGTTAGGTTGTCTTATGCCTAAACAAAGGCAAAAGATAGAACACAGTAGTGAGTTTATGTAATTGCATTTAAAATACTATTCCCAGGAATAAGAGTAAAGGTCTAAAAATTCTGATGACAGATGTGAGTGTTATACATATATCGCTTCTGTGCAAAGAAGAGACTTTACTTTAAAACCCTTTGCTTGGGGAACCTGGGTGGCTCAGTGGGTTAAGCCTCTGCCTTCAGCTCAGGTCATGATCTCCGGGGTCCTGGGAATGAACCCCGAGTCCGGCTCTCTGCTCAGCGGGGAGCCTGCTTCCTCCTCTCTCTCTCTCTCTCTCTCTCTCTCTGCTTGCTTCTCTATGTACTTGTGATCTCTGTCTGTCAAATAAATAAATAAAATCTTTTTTAAATAAATAAAACCCGTTGCTTATCGTTTCTTTTTTTTTTTTTTTTTTTTTTTTTTAAAGATTTTATTTATTTGAGAGGGGACAAGGTCAGAGGGAGAAGCAGACTCCCCATGTTGCTGGGAGCCTGATGTGGGACTCGATCCTGGGACCCCAAGATCATGACCTGAGCCGAAGACAATCGCCCAACCAACTGAGCCACCCAGGCACCCCTGCTTATCATTTCTTATCACTTACTCTTTTTATTTTTCCAGTTTACTAGGAGAGGAACAGATCACAAAAAACTTACTTTCTGTAATTTGGCTCTGGGGCTTCTATGGGTAAAATATTAGGATGATTAAAATGAGACAGCTAAAACTGGATTTGAAATTTATTAGTCCAAAATAAAGCACAGCTTCAGGTTGCCTTGTTATTGACCCTCTGTTCCATTTCTAATTTTACAGGCTACACTCTGCTCTATGAAAGGCTGCATGAGAGCGCTTGTGGCCCAACTAAAATCTGAAAGTGAGGACTTACAGCAGGTACTAGTTAGAATTTCAAGTGTTTTTCTTGGATATTAGTGGGTTAATATCCTGATTTGGATTAATTTAAACTGTGGTTCAGTATTTAGTGTCTCATGTTTCAATTGTGGTTACATTAAAACCAGAATAAAGGAAAATTATATTGTAGGAATCCTTTTGGCACTGTATTAGCATTTAGGAGGAATTTCTCTACTAGTAGGTTTCTACTCTTACCGCTAGCATTAAAAACAAAATAACTATAAATTATTTTATATTCAAGTTATTTTATAATTAATTTCATTTGCAGGTTATTGCAAGTGTTTTGAGGAATTTGTCTTGGCGAGCAGATGTAAATAGTAAAAAGACATTGCGTGAAGTTGGAAGTGTGAAAGCATTGATGGAATGTGCTCTAGAAGTTAAAAAGGTACCTTTGAAAACATTTAATATTCTAATTTGGATTTCATTTTGGTTACTTTTTTGCTACCTTTTCCCACCCTTGAGATTCCCTAATTTTTTTTTTTAAAGCAGCATGCTTAATTTTGTATTTTATTGGACGGATTTCACCATTTGAGATATAAAGCTAGCATAGGACTAAAAATGTAGAACAGCAAAAGGGGAGAGAAGCCACCCAAATTTGGGTCAGCTAGAAAGGCACATCTTTGGAATTGAGGGAAAAAATTGTTCAGAGCTGAAGGAAGGTCCTGGGTTTTAACAAAAATCTCCTAAAAGCTAATGCCAGAATCAGTTTATGGAAAAACTCCAAAATTGCACATGAGGCAGAAGAAATGGGCAGGACAAAAGGACATGGGCTGTGGGGACAGCTGGCTGGGCTGGAGGCCACGGGTCAGGCCCCGGACCTGGAAGTAGGAGGCTGGAGGAAGTGTAGAAGCCAAGTTGAGTGCATTCACCCAAAGCCTTGCTTCTAGTCGGTCTTGAGAATGTGGCTGCTTTCCTCAGACAAAGGATTTTACTTAATTTCTGACCTGCTTATCTCACCAGTTCTTAGTCTTAGACTACTCCAAAGTCGGAAAGTATTAAGATGGAAAAAATTGCACAAAGCAGGCTAGGTTAAGTCGGGTTTTTTCAGATTTGACACTATTGGCATCTTGGACCAGATAATTGTTTCAAGGGACTGACCTGTGCTTTGTAGGATGTTTAGCAGCATTTTTGGCCTTTGCCCACTAGATACCAACATACTTCCCCTCCATCATGACCATCAAAAATGTCTCCAGTATTACCAGAGGTGTCCCAAAGGGGCGAAGGGAGAAAATCACCCCCAGTGGAGAATCACTGTGTATGTGGGGTCATTGTTACCTCTGTGCTCTCCAGAGTCCTCAGTGTTGATAGTCACTGTATCAAGAGGTGATCAGATCCAAGGGTAAGGAATGCCTCAAATAATAATTTGTTTACAAAAGGAAATAGCACCAGGTGGCATATCTACTTCAGAAACTAAGCTAATTTAAAAAGAAAAACATCAAGCTTGAAATTTGGGAGGGACTAAGCAGGTCTTCTTAGCTAATTTGGGCTTCCTTTCACCCAGCAAGTCCCGCTAGACCTACAGCCTACATTTTTTCCTTCAAAATTTCCTTTTTAGAGAAGACAAAGAATTTTTGGTTTTTATTTGTTTATGTATTTTTGTGAAGTTATTTTATACCTGGAAACCCCAAGAAAATCCACTGAAAAATAATGAGAAACAAGAAAAATATTCAACTAAAAAAATGGTTATAATTATAATATTCAAATATACTTAGGATCTGCACAAAAATACCTTCAAAATGTTCATGAATCAGCAGAACACTTGTATTTCTTGCAGGTAAGAAGATAGATAAAAGGCTCATAAGCGCTTGAAAGGATACTCAGCATCATTAGTCATGAGGGAAATACAAATTAAAACTACAGTGAGATACCATTACATATATTGGTTAAAATGTAAAAGATTAACCAAGTGTTGTCAAGGATGTTAAACAACTGGAATTCTCAGGCACTGCTGGTGGGAATGTAAGATGGTATATCATCTTGAAGAACATTTGGCAGTGTTTTAAAGTTAAATATATACCAACCACACAATCCAGCCATTCCAGTCCTAAGTATTTACCTAAGAGAAAAAATTCCTGTTTGCGCAAAGTCTTAAACACAGATGTTCATAGCAATACTGTTTGATAGCCAAAAACTAGAAGTAATTCTAAAGCCCATCGACAGGTGAATGGGTAAACAAATTATGGGATGTCCACACTGCAATACTATTTGGGTATTTGAAAAATGAACTATTGGTACAAACAATAGTCTATAATGACAGAAAACATGAGAGTGGATTACAAGAGGGTACTAGAAAACTTGGGGAGATGATATAAATGTTTGTTTTTTTTAATGTAGTGATGGTTTCATGGATATGCTCATACATGAAAAGTGATCATATTGCACATTTGAAAGATGTGCAGTTTATTGTTCTTCAACTATACCGCAATAAAATTATACCAAAAAATTAGTGTCCACATTTTAAGACTCCTCATCAAGTGTGTCTATTTTCAAAAAGATTTAATGTGTTTGTATGTGTTACGGGAACTTGTATTGTTGCTAAGAGTTCATGACTTTGTCTTTCAAGGACTGCAAAGATCCTTTTATACAAATAGTTGCTACAAACTGAGAAAGCTAAATTAAAAGACTCCTCCTACTGAGAAATGCAAAAGAAGACCATAATAAATGGAAAGGCATACCCTGTTCTTATAAAGGAAGAGTAATATTTTATAGACCATCATCCATAAATTCACCTATAAATTTTTTTTTCCTCTATAAATTTTTAGTGTAAGCCCAGTCTTGGAAAAACTGGCTCAGCAGAAATTTATTGTGTCCAATTCTGGTTTGGGTCTACTTCTGGCTAACAGTGTTAGAATTTACTTTTTTCCTCTTTTTCTACATTCAGTGCAATAGTCATTCTGAACATTCTTTTATAATTCATCATCTCTTCCTTTTCAGCTTTACTGCTAATGATCAGGAGAGTCAGAAATACTTCCATATTCATGCATTGCCTCATTTTACCTTCATTGAGCAGGCTCCTACTTTTCTACACAGAACCTTTCCGTCCTCCCAGTCTGTGCCCCAAGCATTGGTGTTTACTCAAAGTTGTTAGTCCCTGGGTTCCTCAGTGGCTCTGTTGGTTAAGTATCTGCTTTGGGTCAGGTCATGATCCTAGGGTTCTGGGATGGAGTCCCAGATCAGGGGCTCTCTGCTTAACAGGGAGTCTGCTTCTCTCTCAACCTCCCCCCAGTATTTGTGATCTCTCTCTCTCTCATTCTCTCGCTCTCAAATACAAAAAATCTTAAGGGGAAAAATAAAAGCTATCAGTTCGTTACTCCTATCTTCTGTATCTTCTCTACTGAGTATAGAGATGGCTTTTTTGTTTCAAGTTATCTCTATAAGAAACCCAATGTTTTGAAAATTAAGAAAACAAGCAAAAAAACCTTTTCTTTTGCTTCTTGTAACTCCTGCAGTGTTGCTCTTTTTCCTCTAGCAACCAAAACGCTGAACAAATCACTGGCTCCATTTCTTCACTGGCCATAACTTCTTCTGTTCCTTTTAATTTTGCTTCTAACAAAATCTAGGTTTATAGTTTAACTGGGGTTTCTTTTCTACCTGCACCTATATTTGATACTTTTGGATCACACACCTTTTTGAAATTCCTTTGTTTTTACCATCTATACCTACAACTTCTAATCATTTCTCCTCTAAGTCTAACTATAAAACTTTTTTGAATCAAAACCCTTTCCTCTACATGTAATCTCGTAGAGAACTTCTGTTTTCCCATCTTTACCTCTCACCTCTGACCTCTGGGCCATCTGTAGTTGAACTCACTATACATCTAAACTGTTGCTGTTTTCTCTGTTCCTGGGATACTTTGAATATCCCACCTTTACCTCAGTCACAGTGTAATTAAAATTGAGCTCTTAACCTTCTCACATCTCCCTGCCTCCTGAATAAATAGTATTTGCTCCTAGATTCTCTTAATTTCCTGATGAAGAGAACATGGTGGCTAGCTATTTATTGGGTCAGGCCCAGAGTGTTTGCCCTGACTTTCAAGGTTTTTGTGTGTGTGTGTGTGTTTTGTTTGTTTGTTTGTTTGTTTGTTTGTTTGTTTGTTTGTTTTACCATCTCACCTGACTTAACACTGCTCCCCAGCATGGACTTGGATCTCCTCTGTGTCTTCTTTCTATTCCTCAGTCCTCCCTTGCTGATTGCCTCTTCTATGCCAGGAGCACCTGTCTTCTTTCTGAAGGTACAGGTCTTATCTTCTACAAAGCTGCTATCCTCCATGAAATATTTCATTTATTTAATTAAATTCAGGTAGCAGTGATCTTTCCTTTGTTCATGTATGTTTTTGTTTCTTTTTTTCCCCTAAGTAAACTATTAGCAGTTATCTGCTTACCATATTGGTATCCTCTGGAGTGCCTCTAATTGTGATAGACACAGAGTAGATTTTTAATGAATGTTTGTTCCTTAGTTGATTTTAGTAGGAAGAAAAACTGACATCAGGATTATGGCAGGTTTTAACCAAATATCCTGAATTATATACTCAGTGTTTTGTTCTTGCAGCAATTACAGTTTGCTATGATGTTATATACCAAGGAAGTTCTGGTTTTTGGAATTACCTTGTTTCTTTGGGAGTTTTAAGAAATTGGAGTTTTTTCAGTATGCTTATTTTTTAACAAATTATATTGTTACCTTTGAATCAACCACTTATAAGTATATATGTGTGCTTTTTATACAAACCGAATATTTGTACATCCTGCTCTGCAACTTTCTCTTTTTATTTAATAATATGTCTTAGATATCCTTCATATCAGCATATAGAGGGGTTTGGTGTTCTTGTTTTTTTTTCTGGTTTCTATTACCATGCAAGTGTTCTTTTCAGAATGCACATCAGTTCTGTTTCATATTCTTATACGAGCTCTCGATACATGTGTACTTCTAAGCACTTAGAATAAAGTTCAAAAAGGTCATTAGTTAAGTATTGTGTTCTGCTTGTGCTATGGGGATATCACTACTTAAGTTCCAGTTGGTATTTTATCAGTTTTTCTAAATGGAGAGTGCCCATACTTTGCCCTTGAGGGGTGAGCAGCAGGGGAGATAAGTAATGACAATAACAACTTACTCAATAGAATTAAACACAGAAATTGTAAGAGGCATATTCCAACTCAAATTAGATGACACATGTTCTGTTTCTTAATAGGAATCAACCCTCAAAAGCGTATTGAGTGCCTTATGGAACTTGTCTGCACACTGCACTGAGAATAAAGCTGACATATGTGCTGTAGATGGTGCGCTAGCATTTCTGGTCGGCACTCTCACTTACCGAAGCCAGGCAAATACGTTAGCCATTATTGAAAGTGGAGGTGGGATACTACGGAACGTGTCCAGCTTGATAGCTACAAATGAGGACCACAGGTAAATGCAGCATTTTTATATCACTTTTAAATGAATTCGTGTAGAATTCATATCCTCAAAAAGAATCTCTTGTAAGCAGTATTTTGTGTAATTGTGCAAGTGCTAAAGTAAATTAGATTACAGTGAAAAGATAACTATTAGTTCCTAACTTGTTAGTATATTTATTCTAATAAAAGTTTATAGTATGAAGATGTGTAGAGGCAAACAAATGATGATCAAGAGGTATAACCCATATGAAGGGGAAAAAATTAAAGACACAAATACTACAGAGAACAAAATCCCATTGTGTGTTAATATGGCATAAGGGAACGAAACGTTTATAAAAAACAAAATCTGTGGATATGTTCCAGAGAATCCAGTAGTTCATTTTTTCTTTAAGATTTATTTATTTATTTGAGAGAGTAAGCTGGGGGAGGGATGAGTGAGAAGAAGAGACTCTCAAGCAGACTTCCTGCCAAGTGTGGAGCCGAGGGTGGGGTTTGCTCCCAGGACCCTGAGATCATGACCTGAGTTGAAATCAGGAATCAGACATTTAACTAAACCGAGACACCCATACACCCCCAATGGTTCACATTTTTTTAGTGGTGTCTTATCAATAATCTTAATATTATTTAGCCAACAGCCATTTATCTAGGGCTATGAAACCTAAGAAAGCATCTCATTTACAAGGCACAAATTTTCATAACTTAGGCTCTGGATTTTGTCAGCAAAAATAGGGATATCTTGGGATGCCTGGGTGGCTCATTTGGTTAAGCATCTGACTTGATTTTGGCTCAGTTCATCGTGTCAGGGTCACAAGGTTGAGCCCCTCGTTGGACTCCATGATGGGTGTGGAGCCTGCTTAGGATTCTTTCTCTCCCCCTTCCCTCCTCCCACTCTCAAAAAATATATACATATGCATCCTTTCACAGCTTATTTTTTAATTTTTTATCCAGTAGTGCTTCTTGTTTTCAGAAACCCCATAAGGTACTTCTAGTAACAGAACTTGTAAAGAATGTGAACATCTTCTCTTTAGGTTTTTGATGCACAAACAAGCCTTAGAGCCCTCTCTGCTATGCAAAGAAGACCTCTTAAACTCAGTAAGCACTCAGGTGTCTGCTGGACTGCTCAGAGAAGATTGTCACGTTAAAGCTCATTGTACACCCTTGCCAATCAGTTTTAAAGACCTCTAAAGTTGAATGTTCTATCATTAAAATTAAGTTTACCATGCATTAAACAAGCTGTTGCTCTTTCAAGTCCAAAGTTCATTATGCTAACTCTCAATCCTTGTTTTTATAGTTAACCTTTAAATTTTTGAAACCTTTCACTAGAAGTAATAACTCCACACACAGTTTGACAGAGCACACTTCTAAGGGGGATAGCATTATCACAAAATCAATCCAGGAGGATAGAGGTTATTCTAAAAAGTCACTTTGCCAGTCTAGGCGCTTACAGTGTGCTCCCTGTAAAGACTGATTGATCGATTTTTCTACCTCTTCCAAGATTTCTTGTAGTTAACATTGTGGAACCCATCTATAGATTAAGTTACCACAAAGTCCCTGTTCAGGATAAGATTTTATAATACATTCATTGAGGAACTCTGTCACCATGTAGATAAAGCAAGTGTTTCTGCTCAGGAATTAAAGAGAGCATGTGAGTGTGGGGGAGGGGAAAGGGAGAGAGGGAGAATCCTCGAGCAGACTCCCCACTGAGTGGGGAGCCTGACACAGGCTCTATCCCAAGACCTTGAGATCACGACCTGAGCTGAAATCAAGAGTTGGATGCTCAACTTACTGAGCCACCCAGGTACCCCAGGAAAAATTTTAAAAGCTATGGAGTCAGGGGCACCTGGGTGGTTCAGTCCATTAAGCGTCTGCTTTTGCCTCAGGTCATGATCCCAGAGTCCGGGAATCGATCCCCACATATTCTCTGCAGAGCAGAGAGCCTGCTGCTCCCCCTGCTTGTCCTCTCTCTCTGCCAAATAAATAAATAAAATCTTTAAAAAAAAAAAAAAAAAAAAAGGAAGTAGCAGCAGCTATTGGGTCAGAATAGGAAATGCAGAACAGATTAAAGTGAACACTTTCACTTCTTTTAGTGTGACAGATGAGTATTTTTAAACAGTAAACATTAAATGAAGTAGGAACAAAAGGAGATGTGAAATGCTTGAGATTTATAGTATAATTTGGGACAGTTTTATTTTGCCTATTAATAAGTTTTAGTAGTTATCTTTAGATTTAAGTTTGTTTTCTAACCTTTTATTTGTTGTTACAATAAGGAGATTGTTACTTTAATTTTGGGATCTCTTATTTTATTTCAGGCAAATCCTAAGAGAGAACAACTGCCTGCAAACCTTATTACAACACTTGAAATCTCACAGTTTGACAATAGTCAGTAATGCATGTGGAACCTTGTGGAATCTCTCAGCAAGAAATCCTAAAGACCAAGAAGCATTATGGGACATGGGGGCAGTCAGCATGCTCAAAAACCTCATACATTCAAAGCACAAAATGATTGCTATGGGAAGCGCTGCAGCTTTAAGGAATCTCATGGCAAATAGACCTGCAAAATATAAGGATGCCAATATTATGTCTCCTGGTTCAAGCTTGCCATCTCTTCATGTCAGAAAACAAAAAGCCCTAGAAGCAGAATTAGATGCTCAGCATTTATCAGAAACTTTTGACAATATTGACAATTTAAGTCCCAAGGCATCTCATCGTAATAAGCAACGACACAAGCAAAGTCTCTATAATGACTATGTTTTTGACACCAATCGACATGATGATAATAGGTCAGACAATTTTAATACTGGAAATATGACTGTCCTTTCACCATATTTAAATACCACAGTGTTGCCTAGCTCTTCTTCCTCAAGAGGAAGTTTAGACAGTTCTCGTTCTGAAAAAGATAGAAGTTTGGAGAGAGAACGAGGAATCAGCCTAGGCAACTACCACCCAGCAACAGAAAATTCAGGCACTTCTTCAAAGCGAGGTTTGCAAATTTCCACCACTGCAGCCCAGATTGCCAAAGTCATGGAAGAAGTATCAGCCATTCACACCTCCCAGGAAGACAGAAGTTCTGGGTCTACCACCGAGTTACATTGTGGGACAGATGAGAGGAATGCACTAAGAAGAAGCTCTACTGCCCACACACATGCAAACACTTACAACTTCAGCAAGTCAGAAGGTTCAAATAGGACATGTCCTGTGACTTATGCTAACTTGGAATATAAGAGATCTTCAAATGATAGTTTAAACAGTGTCAGTAGTAGTGATGGTTATGGTAAAAGAGGTCAGATGAAGCCTTCCATTGAATCCTATTCTGAAGACGATGAAAGTAAATTTTGCAGCTATGGTCAATATCCAGCTGACCTGGCCCATAAAATACATAGCGCAAATCACATGGATGACAATGACGGAGAACTAGATACACCCATAAATTATAGTCTTAAATATTCAGATGAGCAGTTAAACTCCGGAAGGCAAAGCCCTTCACAGAATGAAAGATGGGCAAGACCCAAACATATAATAGAAGATGAAATAAAACAAAGCGAGCAGAGACAATCAAGAAGTCAAAGCACAACTTACCCCGTATATACCGAGAGCACTGACGATAAACACCTCAAGTTCCAACCACATTTTGGACAGCAGGAATGTGTTTCCCCATATAGGTCAAGAGGAGCCAGTGGTTCAGAAACAAATCGAGTAGGTTCTAATCATGGAATTAATCAAAATGTAAACCAGTCTTTGTGTCAGGAAGACGACTATGAAGATGATAAGCCAACCAACTACAGTGAACGTTACTCCGAGGGAGAGCAGCATGAGGAAGAAGAAAGACCAACAAATTATAGCATAAAATACAACGAAGAAAAACATCATGTGGATCAGCCTATTGATTATAGTTTAAAATATGCCACAGACATTTCTTCTTCCCAGAAACCACCATTTTCATTCTCAAAGAATTCATCTGGACAGAGCACTAAAACTGAACACCTCTCTTCAAGCAGTGAGAATACGTCCACACCTTCAGCTAATGCCAAGAGGCAGAATCAGCACCACCCAAGTTCAGCACAAAGCAGAAATGGTCAGACCCCCAAAGCCACCTCCTGCAAAGTTCCCTCCATCAACCAAGAAACAATACAGACTTACTGTGTAGAGGATACCCCGATTTGTTTTTCACGCTGCAGTTCATTATCATCTTTGTCATCAGCTGAAGATGAAATAGGATGTGATCAGGCAACCCAGGAAACAGATTCTGCTAATACTCTACAAATAGCAGAAATCAAAGAAAACAGTGGGACTAGAACAACAGAAGATTCTGTGAGTGAAGTTCCAACCGTGTCACAGCATATTCGAACCAAATCCAGCAGACTTCAGGCTTCTGGTTTATCTGCAGAATCAACCAGGCACAAAGCTGTTGAATTTTCTTCAGGGGCCAAATCCCCATCAAAAAGTGGTGCTCAGACACCTAAAAGTCCACCGGAGCACTATGTTCAGGAGACTCCACTCATGTTTAGCCGATGTACCTCAGTCAGTTCACTCGATAGCTTTGAGAGTCGTTCGATTGCCAGCTCTGTTCAGAGTGAACCCTGCAGTGGAATGGTAAGTGGCATTATAAGCCCCAGTGACCTTCCAGATAGCCCCGGACAAACCATGCCACCAAGCAGAAGTAAGACCCCTCCCCCTCCGCCTCAGACAGTTCAGACCAAGCGAGAGGTGCCTAAAAACAAAGCCCCTGCTGTGGAAAAGAGGGAGAGTGGACCTAAGCAAGCTGCTGTAAACGCTGCCGTACAGAGAGTCCAGGTTCTTCCAGATGCTGACACTCTGTTACATTTTGCCACAGAAAGTACTCCAGATGGATTTTCTTGTTCCTCTAGCCTGAGTGCTCTGAGCCTCGACGAGCCATTTATACAGAAAGATGTGGAATTAAGAATAATGCCTCCAGTTCAGGAAAATGACAATGGGAATGAAACTGAATCTGAGCAGCCTGAAGAAGCAAATGAAAACCAGGAAAAAGAGACGGAAAAACCTACCGACTCCGAAAAAGACCTCTTAGATGACTCAGATGATGATGATATTGAAATACTAGAAGAATGTATTATTTCTGCCATGCCAACAAAATCTTCACGCAAAGCCAAAAAACCGGCCCAGACTGCTTCAAAATTACCTCCCCCTGTGGCAAGGAAACCAAGTCAACTTCCTGTGTACAAACTTCTTCCATCACAAAACAGGTTACAAGCACAAAAGCATGTTAGTTTTACACCAGGAGATGATATGCCACGGGTATATTGTGTAGAAGGGACACCTATAAACTTTTCTACAGCTACATCTTTAAGTGATCTAACGATAGAATCTCCTCCCAATGAGTTAGCTGCTGGGGAAGGGGTTAGACCAGGGGCACAGTCAAGTGAATTCGAAAAACGAGATACCATTCCTACAGAAGGCAGAAGTACAGATGAGGCTCAAAGAGGAAAAACCCCATCTGTAACAATACCTGAACTGGATGATAGTAAAACAGAAGAAGGTGATATTCTTGCAGAATGCATTAATTCTGCTATGCCCAAAGGAAAAAGTCACAAGCCCTTCCGTGTGAAAAAGATAATGGACCAAGTCCAGCAAGCATCTATGTCTTCATCTGGAGCTAACAAAAATCAATTAGATGGTAAGAAAAAGAAACCTACTTCACCAGTAAAACCTATACCACAAAATACTGAGTATAGGACACGTGTAAGAAAAAATGCAGACTCAAAAAATAATTTAAATGCTGAAAGAACTTTCTCAGACAACAAAGATTCAAAGAAACAGAACTTGAAAAATAATTCCAAGGACTTCAATGATAAGCTACCAAATAACGAAGATCGAGTCAGAGGAAGTTTTACTTTTGATTCACCTCATCACTACACACCTATTGAAGGAACTCCATACTGTTTTTCACGAAATGATTCTTTGAGTTCTCTAGATTTTGATGATGATGATGTTGACCTTTCCAGAGAAAAGGCTGAATTAAGAAAGGGGAAAGAAAATAAGGAATCAGAAGCTAAAGTTACCAGCCACACAGAACTAACCACTAACCAACAGTCAGCTAATAAGACACAGGCTGTTACAAAACATCCAATAAATCGAGGTCAGTCTAAATCCTTGCTGCAGAAGCAGTCCACTTTTCCACAGTCATCCAAAGACATACCAGACAGAGGGGCAGCAACTGACGAAAAATTACAAAACTTTGCTATTGAAAATACACCAGTATGCTTTTCTCGAAACTCCTCTCTAAGTTCCCTTAGTGACATTGATCAAGAAAACAACAATAACAAAGAAAATGAACCTATCAAAGAGACAGAGCCCCCTAACTCACAGGGAGAACCAAGTAAACCTCAGGCATCAGGTTACGCTCCTAAATCATTTCACGTTGAAGATACCCCTGTTTGTTTCTCGAGAAACAGTTCTCTCAGTTCTCTTAGTATTGATTCTGAAGACGACCTGTTGCAAGAATGTATAAGTTCTGCAATGCCAAAAAAGAAAAAGCCTTCAAGACTCAAGGGTGATAATGAAAAGCATAGCCCCAGAAATATGAGTGGCATATTAGCAGAAGATTTGACACTCGATTTGAAAGATATACAGAGACCAGATTCAGAACATGGTTTATCCCCAGATTCAGAAAATTTTGATTGGAAAGCTATTCAGGAAGGTGCAAATTCCATAGTAAGTAGTTTACATCAAGCTGCTGCTGCTGCCTGTTTATCTAGACAAGCTTCATCTGACTCAGATTCCATCCTTTCACTGAAATCAGGAATCTCTCTGGGATCACCATTTCATCTTACACCTGATCAAGAGGAAAAACCATTTACAAGTAATAAGGGCCCACGAATACTAAAACCTGGGGAGAAGAGCACATTGGAAACTAAAAAGATAGAATCCGAAAATAAAGGAATCAAAGGAGGGAAAAAAGTTTATAGAAGTTTACTTACTGGAAAAGTTCGATCTAATTCAGAGATTTCAAACCAAATGAAACAGTCCCTTCAAGCAAACATGCCTTCCATCTCTCGAGGCCGGACAATGATTCATATTCCAGGAGTTCGAAATAGCTCTTCAAGTACAAGTCCAGTTTCTAAGAAAGGCCCACCTCTTAAGACTCCAGCCTCCAAAAGCCCTAGCGAAGGTCAGACAGCCACCACTTCTCCTAGAGGACCCAAGCCATCAGTGAAGTCAGAATTAAGCCCTGTAACCAGGCAGACATCCCAACCAGCTGTGGCAAATAAAGGGCCTTCTAGATCAGGATCTAGAGATTCCACTCCTTCAAGACCTGCCCAACAACCATTAAGTAGACCTATGCAGTCTCCAGGGCGAAACTCAATTTCTCCTGGTAGAAATGGAATAAGTCCTCCTAACAAATTATCTCAGTTGCCAAGGACTTCATCCCCTAGTACTGCTTCGACTAAGTCCTCAGGTTCTGGGAAGATGTCTTATACATCTCCAGGCAGACAGATGAGCCAACAGAACCTTACCAAACAAACAGGTTTATCCAAGAATGGCAGTAGTATCCCAAGAAGTGAGTCTGCCTCCAAAGGACTAAATCAGATGAATAATAGCAATGGATCCAATAAAAAGGTGGAACTTTCTAGAATGTCTTCAACAAAGTCAAGTGGAAGTGAATCTGATAGGTCAGAGAGACCCGTATTAGTACGCCAGTCAACTTTCATTAAAGAAGCTCCAAGCCCAACCCTAAGGAGAAAACTGGAGGAGTCTGCTTCATTTGAATCTCTTTCTCCATCTTCTAGACCAGATTCTCCCACTAGGTCCCAGGCACAGACTCCGGTTTTAAGTCCTTCCCTTCCTGATATGTCTTTGTCCACACATTCGTCTGTTCAGTCTGGTGGATGGCGAAAACTCCCTCCTAATCTCAGTCCCACCATAGAGTATAATGATGGAAGACCAGTAAAGCGCCATGATATAGCACGCTCCCATTCTGAAAGTCCTTCTAGACTTCCGATTAATAGATCAGGGACCTGGAAACGTGAGCACAGCAAGCATTCATCATCCCTTCCTCGAGTAAGCACTTGGAGAAGAACTGGAAGTTCATCCTCAATTCTTTCTGCTTCATCAGAGTCCAGTGAAAAAGCAAAAAGTGAGGATGAAAAACATGTGAACTCAATTTCAGGAGCCAAACAAACTAAAGAAAACCAAGTATCCACAAAAGGAACATGGAGAAAAATAAAAGAAAGTGAGATTTCTCCCACAAATAGTACCTCTCAGACCACTTCCTCAGGTGCTGCAAATGGTGCTGAATCAAAGACTCTAATTTATCAAATGGCACCTGCTGTTTCTAAAACAGAGGATGTTTGGGTGAGAATTGAGGACTGTCCGATTAACAACCCTAGATCCGGAAGATCTCCAACAGGAAATACTCCCCCTGTGATTGACACTGTTTCAGAAAAGGGAAATCCAAATGCTAAAGATGCAAAAGATAATCAGGGAAAGCAAAATGTGGGTAATGGCAGTGCTCCCGTACGCACCATGGGTTTGGAAAACCGCCTGAACTCCTTTATTCAAGTAGATGCCCCAGACCAAAAAGGAACTGAGGCAAAACCGGGACAAAGTAATCCTGTCCCTGCATCAGAGACAAATGAGAGCTCTGTTGCTGAGCGTACACCATTCAGTTCTAGCAGCTCGAGCAAGCACAGTTCACCTAGTGGGACTGTGGCTGCCAGAGTGACTCCTTTCAATTATAATCCGAGCCCTAGGAAAAGCAGCGCAGATAGCACTTCAGCCCGGCCGTCTCAGATCCCGACGCCAGTGAATAACAACACGAAGAAACGAGATTCAAAAACTGACAGCACAGAATCCAGTGGAACTCAAAGTCCTAAGCGCCATTCTGGGTCTTACCTTGTGACATCTGTGTAAAAGAGCTGGAATGATGAAACTCAGAAAATTACGTGTTAATTACAACTGCTATGTAGAAATTTTGTTTCAAATGAAACTTTAAGACTGAAAAATTGTGTAAATAGGTTTGATTGTTAGAGAGTTTTTGTTCTGGAAGCCATATTTGATAGTATACTTTGTCTTCACTGGTCATATTTTGGGAGGCACTCTTGATAGTTAGGAAGAAAATGGTAAAGCCAAGTATATTTGTACAGTATGTTTTACATGTATTTAAGTAGCATCCCATCCCATCATCCTTTAATTATTGCTTGTCTTAAAATAATGAACACTACAGATAGAGGATATGATATATTGCTGTTCTCAATCATTTCTAGATTATAAACTGACTAAACTTACATCAGGGAGAAATTGGTATTTATGCAAAAAACCATTCCGTTTTAGTCCTTGTGAGTCCATCTAACATCATAATTAATCATGTGGCTGTGAAATTCACAGTAATATGGTTCCCAATGAACAAGTTTACCCAGCCTGCTTTGCTTTACTGCATGAATGAAACTGATGGTTCAATTTCAGAAGTAATGATTAACAGTACTGTGGTCACATTATGTGCATATAGATAGCTATGGTGTAACAATTTACACTATTTTGTGCTCAAAACAAAAAAAAACAAAAACAAAAAATCTGTGTAATCGTAAAACATTGAATGAAACTATTTTACCTGAACTAGATTTTATCTGAAAGTAGATAGAATTTTGCTATGCTGTAACTTGTTGTATATTCTGGTATTTGAGGTGAGATGGCTGCTCTTTTATTAATGAGACATGAATCGTGTCTCAACAGAAACTAAATGAACATTTCAGAATAAATTATTGCTGTATGTAAACTATTACTGAAATTGTTATTTGTTTGAAGGGTCTTATTTCACGTTTGTATTAATAATTTTCAAAAAAGCCTCTTAAAAGCTTATATAAATTTTTTCTTCAAATTCTATGCATTAAGAGTAAAATTCCTCTTACTGTAATAAAAACAATTGAAGCTAACTGTTGGCATTTAACCATTCCATGCATTGGCACTTAACCATTCCTGAAACTTACATTTCTTAAATGAGATTAGCTTAGAAACTCCCGATGTTTAATATTTTTTCTTACTCCACTGGAGTTGATTTAAAATAAATTCATGTAATAGCAATGTGAACTACCTAGCACAGGACTGGACATTGAACAAAATAGACCCACGTAGAATATTTCCTTTTTCTTAATAGAATGCTCTACTTGAAAAATTAATTGATTATTGTTAGGTGTAAGTAGTCTCTTCCAAGCCTGTCTTGGAATGTTAACTGTCTTGTCCCTTCATCTACCCTCTGTTGCTACTGGATCCAGAGTGAACAGATTTTATCACCCTATATGTTAGGGCAAAATTCCAGCAGCCAGTTGTAATCAGCATTTTGCCATGCTCAGAAAATGCAAATCACGTGGAACTTCAAAGGTAGATTTAATACTATTAAGATATTCAAAAGACTATTTAAAGCCCCTGCCCGTTAAGGAAAACTTTGTTTTTGGTGGATAGAGTTGAGAGGTACATGTTCAAGTGCCCCTTTCCTCTCAGAGCAGGGAGCTCCTCCTTGAAGGAAGGAAAGATAAACCGATATACATATTAACAGGTAGTCTAATGTATCTTCTCAGAATTTGTCCTAAATGATGAGGGGGTGAGAATGATAAATGCTCACGTGTTTGTTGAGTAAAGGTAACTACTTTTAATGATAAAATTCATGCGCTCTGCATTTAGGGAAGGGAAAAGATACTTAGATACAATGGGGCTCTGGGAAAAAGGATTGAGAAGGAGTAAGCATATCTATTTGATGCCCTTGAAATCACACGTGGCTATCTACCCCTTACCTGTGTTTATCAATGCCAGTAAATATTCCAAAGCCCATATTCTTTCCACTGTACCATTTTGCAAACACCTCAATTTACTGATCTTTGGAATATATCAACATGTTTTTCTTTTTTATTAATTATTTTTATTAACATATAATGTATTATTTGCCCCAGGGGTTCAGGTCTGTGAATTGTCAAGCTTACACATTTCGTAGCACTCACCATATCCCATACCCTCCCCAATGTCCATAACCCAACCACCCTCTCCCTTCCCCACCAACCCTCAGTTTGTTTTGTGAGATTAAGAGTCTCATAGTTTGTCTCCTCCCGATCCCATGTTGTTTCATTTTTTCCTTACCTACCCCTCAAACCCCCTGCCCAGCCTCTCAAATTCCTCATATCAGAGATGGAATATATCAACACTTAAATTTTTGTCATTTTATCTGAATGAAATCATTTGTGAATAATAATAGTTTATCTTTTTCTCAAAGGCAGCTTTCTCTAACAATAATACGTGGGCATATAAGTTGTATTTCTTTCCTCTTTTGGTCCTGATTTTTCTGTTTTTCTGAATTACTGCTTGCCAGTTATTATGAGCACTTCCAGGTACTTTTATGGAGATGGGATGTTAGTCAACTAGAATAAAACTGCCTTTTTCCAAGGAAGGAAAAAAAAAAACCACTATCAAGGCTGGAAATGAAAAGAGGGTGCCTTCCACACACAGAAAACTCAGGAATTACTGTAGGCAACGCCTCCTATGAGAATGTCAAATCAGTCTACATTGCACATTGAGGAAAAAGTTGTTGTATGAGACTCTTCTGTTAAAATAGCTCTGAATTAGGAAAGGGGCAAATTTCATTTCTACTTTTAGAAGTTCACAGGGTGCTGTCATAACTGATAGGCCAAATATTCCCAGTTTATGCTTGTTGAAAATCGTATACTGAGCCAAGTGTTGGGAATTAGTTATGATACCTGTTAAGAGAGGCAGTGCTCTATCTAGCTTTAGACTGCAGCAAAGCAGTGGTTTCCAAATTAGATTGGATTTGGGTCACCAGAAGTGCTTATTAAGACGTAGCTGGGCCAATCCCCAAAGTTTCTGATTCTGAGTAGGGCCCAAGAATTCGCAGTTCTAACAAGTTCTCAGGTGATGCTTGATGCTGCTGGTCTGAGAAGCACACTTGGAGATTGATTGCCCTAAATTATAATGAAGCTCCTTGAGTGATTGCCTTAGGTCGTAGCTCTTCCTCTCAACCCGGGCCTTTTAATCTGACAAAGTATTCCAACAAAGAAACTGTCCCCTACTTTAGGCACAAATACGAAGCTATACAATCCGATAAGAGCCCATCCATCTCAACTCCCAATAGTGGACAAATTTAGCAGACATGAAATCTAAAGACAATGACTTTTTGAGAGATTGGCTTGTGTTCCCTTTGCAACAGTCTTTGAAAAGGCAAAGTTCAGCAAATCCCTAATCTGGATCTGCAGTAAGATCAGAAGAGACTATCAGAAGATATCAGAAAGACTAATAATTCTGTCCTCAGAATTATTTCAGAGGAAAATGTGCCCTATTTGCTAATACACAGTAGGAGCGATTAACAAACAACTGGCAGATTGGTATTTGAGAACAAACTTTCCAAATTACGTGGGTAGTAAAAGGAAGGTTAATGAGAGAGGAATAATAAAATGAAAGATTAAGCCCAACTGGAACAAATAGCACTATAAGTCAAGATATTTTTTCCATAAAATAAAGACCATGTTACCACAAGTTTAAGTGAAGATGAAGCTTTTTCTGAGGATGAGAGCCAATTGCACTATATCTGAATTCATGTTATCACATAGTTGCTTTGTATCTAAAATAGGGAAAAAAAGTGCTAGAAATGCAAAAAGGAAATTACCAAGAGGTGAAGAATATGTGAGTACTCAGATCATCAAAATTTACCAAATAAAAGTCATGGTGGCTGAAATAGAGTATATAAATTATTTTTTAACTTCTAATTCCCTCATACTATGCTGACATTAAAATACTATGTAGTGTTAAAAACTATGGACTTTAACTCCTGTAACACCAGGTCATTTTCCTGCCATTCTCTTAACTGTTCTGTGGTCTATAAAACTATATCCTGGTTTTTGTTGGGCCATTGATGTTTCTTTCAACCTGTATGTTCTATGTGTATTATATTGTTCTTGGTGCTAAATACACTTTCTTTTCTCTGATATTCAGGATAATTCTTTCTCTACATTTGTGACTATTCAATTACCATTCAATTACTTTCCTAAATTATGTGATTGTTACTTCTTCGTAATTAAAAATATTCAACATAGTGAAAACTGGTGAAGGTAACCATTGAATATAAAGCAGCATTAGTTAAAAATAACTCTTGACGGTAAGACCAAGCATTACCTGGCCCATCTACACTACCTATTGGATTCTAAACACTTAGGCCCACTGCTGGTCGCTGAACCATGTACCCAGTCTTTTCCCCTGAGCATGGCTGTTTGCACCAACAGTGGATACTCGACCAAAGAGAGAATCATCATCAACTAGCTAGTGACCAAAGACTTTCCTTGCTTAAAAAAAATTTTTTTTTAAAAAGACAGAGCCAATCAACTTGAAATAAAAGTCACAAAGGAAATTTCTTGTTGGTGATTGAGTGCTGGAACTGAAATATCCTGTACCATTAGGCTGAGTTAACTTGAAATAACAGAAAACCACATTTAGACCCACCTTAGTTTTTTAATTTCAAAAATAGCACTTTCTTAAAACAGCTATGGGGAGGGAGGAATAGGCTGCCTACCAAAAAAAAAAAAAAAAATAGGTTGGTATCAGATTTCTCTGCAATACTAAATGCCAAAAAAGAAAAAAAAAATAACAACAATGGAACAATGTGTGCAGTATTTGGAGGGGAATGGAAATATTACCTCAGAATTTTGAAACCAGCTAAACTAACATTTAATTTATCTGAAATAGTTGTATGATGCAGGATTCTTACAGCTGTTAACAAGACCTCTTAAAGATAAGATAATCAATCATTTAAAGAATATTAGGTAGCTCTCGGGATCTGTATGAGGGCTAGAAAAATCATTCTTGGAAGCCAAACAGCAGAAAGGATACCCAACCATCTGCGAGACTGCTTCAATAACGATTTTCCCCTTGTTTCCCCGAAAGGCCAGAACCATCTGACACCATCCTCGGCATAAAGTAAGATTACTTGCAGCACTTGCTTCCTTCGCTGTTCACGTCTGGATTGAAGTCTTGCTTGAGTGGACATGATTGGCAGAGGCTGTCACATGCCTATAGAGTCTGGGAAAGTTCAAATTTTGGTCTCCCCATTGAGGAAGCTGGATTCCTAAAACATGAACTCTCCAAATCCATGAGGGGCATTTTGGAAGCTCTGGGCAACCAGAAACCATGATATGTTTTACCATAGTATTCCTGCTGCCCAAACAATTAAAATACATGGAAAAGTATTAAGGAAACAAAATTGAGCAATAAAACATCTAAAAGTGAATAAATGTTAATAATTGTGGTTAATCTGGTAATCTTAGTATGAATGTCTACATAACTCAAAACTGAAAAGATGAAATGTTTAATAATTTTCATAATCTTAAATTCCAGATTATTCTAACCCAAATTGGGAAATGAGTTACAAGGGGAGAGAAGATGTAAAAGCATGCTAAATTTCTAGTTTTATGGAAACAGTATCAATAGATATTATTTTACTTTTAACTTAGACAAATACAAATTCAATTTTTTAGTTTAATGGTAACCCCAATGTTAAAAAATAAAATTTTCCACCTAAATTACTAACCAGAGAGAACAATTCAGAATACTTGATCAAGATATCAAAGAAAGGGAGAGATGGAGAATTGGCCACAAAGAAGCATAAAATGACTGTGTAAGACCACAGCAATAAATGGATTAAACATATATAATAAACTAATGACTCTCAGGTTGGAGTCAAGTAAAAAAAAAAGTCCTCCAACTTAATGCCATTAATAAAAGACACTAAGGGGCACCTGGGTGGCTCAGTGGGTTAAAGCCTCTGCCTTCAGCTCAGGTCATGATCTCAGGGTCCTGGGATCGAGCCTCGCATCGGGCTCTCTGCTCAGCAGGAAGCCTGCTTCCTCCTCTCTCTCTCTCTCTGTCTGCCTCTCTGTCTACTTGTGATTTCTGTCTGTCAAATAAATAAATAAAATCTTTAAAAAAAAATAAAAGACACTAAAATGATCAAGAATGGGTAAAATTAAAAGTACAACCACACTTACACAGGCAAATACAAAGAAAGCAGTTAAGGCAAATTTATGTCACACAGTATAATTCTGGATACAAGGCATCAAACATAATGATAAAAGGGATGTGTAGGTGGCTCAGTCGGTTAAGCTTCTGCCTTTGGCTCAGGTCATGATCCCAGAGTCCTGGGATTGAGCCCCACATTGGGCTCCTTGCTCAGCTGGTAGCCTGCTTCTCCCTCTGCCTGCTGCTCCCCCTGCTTGTGCTCTCTCCCTCTGAAAAATAAATAAATAAGTAAGTAAATAAATAAAATCTTTTAAAAAAAATAATGAAAAAGGATTAACATCATTTATGACTTTCTTTAAATTTCAAATGATTTAACATCAATGGATGAATCAAAGTTACAAAATATTAGCCAAAACCATAGAACAAGTAAGACTCAGTGTTTGACAGATGACTTGGTATTTATAGAACAAAAGGAACTGTTTTTATTTAAAATTACAACTTCCTTCCAGACAGGGTGCATTTTGTTAAAGGAAGGTTCTGAGAGGTCCTTTTCCTGAGCTGAGGACCTTGATGGTTTGGGGATCAGTAAAGCCAAGCCTGGAATTTAGGTGGGAGGAGGGTTAGAGAAAATTTAACAGATTTGCCTAAGAGGTAAGAATTTGGGATTCTCGAGGTACCCAGGCAATGGGGGGCTGAGGAGTAGAGATAGGGGAGCACAAAAAGAATGAGGAGGCAGCAAAATGAGAAGTCGGGGTCTTATGAAAGCCCTGGTGGTGCAGCAGCTAAAACGATTTTAGAAACTCACTATTTCAGCTGGAACCCTAAGTTCTTCGCAAATTCTCTGTTCCAATATTAACAAGTCCCACTTGTTATTAATTTTCAGAATCTTTTTTAACAATTGCAGTTGGCTTCACCATCACATTATCAATAATTATTTGAATTTAAATATCAATTAGATGTAAGTGTTCACCACTGTTTCCTCTATGTTACATGCCTTTCACTTTCTTCACTTTAATTATGTTAATATAATTTGGCTTGACTGGACTATGTCCTTAGTTATTGTTTTCTAGAAAAGCCAAATTGGGGATATACTTTCTAAATCCTAGCTTGTATAAAACTGTTTTGGGGGGGTGCCTGGGTGGCTCAGTCAGTTAAGGATCTGCCTTCAGCTCAGGTCATGATCTCAGCGTACTGGGATCTAGGCAGAGTTGGGCTCCCTGCTCAGCGAGGAGCCTGCTTGTCCTTCTACCTCTCTGCCTGCTCATGTACGCAAGCTCTCTCTCTCTCTCATAAATAAAATCTTTTGAAACTTTTGTTTTCTTTTACCATCACATAAAGGATAATCTGGGTCACAACTTTGGTCACAATTCTTTCTCCTCAGAAAACTCCTATTGTTTACTAAGAAGTTCAACTATCAGTCTAGTTTTGTTTCCATTATATATAACTTTAATTTCCTATCTTGGTGTCCGTAGGGTTTTGTTTTTATCCTTGAAATAAAGAAATTGTACTGGCACAAGTCCAGCTGTGTGTCTTTTTTCCACAACTCTGTCTTTTGATATTGAATCTTTTTTATCTTGAGTCTTCAATAAACGTTCTCAGTAAATGTTATCTCTGTTCTTACTCCTGCTCCTGAATCACTTCCTTTCTCTCACTTTGCAGGAGCAGAACCAAGCCATAATACTGTTAGAACACCAACTTCAGATCAACCATATCTACCAAAATGCCCCTCTCCACCAGAGACCAGTCAGAATCTTGGTGGTGCCTACATGAGGACTGTACTGTCAGTTTCTGTTGTCTAGACATTGCATTATGATCCTCTAGAAAAGGAAAGAGCATCTATCTTCCACTTTGGTATCAACATTTTCCCATAAGAGTGCCAAAGCAGTACTGCTTGCGTTCAAGTGCATTAGAGGATTTTTAATGAAATAGTTTCATTAAAACAGATTTTACTTATAGTCTACTCTCCCATCCCAAGATACAGATGCAAATCCAACAGAGACAGGATATGGCATGTAGACAAATCTTACTCACAAACGCCATGCTGTACTCTGTATTTTCCCCTGGACAGTGAAAGCTCTGTCATGAGGTCAAGTTGGTGTACTTAACTTTTAGTTTTCCTAAATTCTGTCTTCTGTAGAAATTGACTTTTTGGGGTGCGTGGTGGCTCAACTGATTAAGGGTCTGACTCTTGATTTTAGCTCAGGTCTTGATTTCAGGGTTGTGAGTTCAAGCCCTTCATTGGGCTCAGTGCTGGGCATGGAGAGAGACAGGAAGAAGAAAGAAAGAAAGGAAAGAGGGAAAGAGAGAGGAAGGAAGGAAGGAGAAAAGAAAGAGGAAAAAAGGGAGAAAGAGAAAGAAGAGAGAGAGGAAGAGAAGGGGAGAAAAAGGGAGAGAAAGAAAGGAAAGAAGAAAAAGAGAAATGGAGGGAGGAAGGACGGAAGCAGGGAAGGAAAAAAGAAAAAAAGAAAGGAAAAGAAAAATTGACTTCTGACATTACGGTAGATATTTTCAAAGATGGCATGGTATCTGCCATTCCACATGCTTTTTCCCCAATATGAGTCTGTTACTGAGCTGGCCCTGTGACTGCTTTGACCAACAAAATATAGAGGAAGTTTCAAGACCAGGAATTAAAAAGGCCTGGTAGCTTCTACTGTGTGGTCTGCAGGAACCAACCAACATGTAAGAAGTCCTGAAACTACCATGCTTTGAAGAAGTTGCTAAAGAAAAAGTTATTCCGACACTTGGTTGAATGGTAAGAGGGACTTTATTCAAGACTGTTGCAATACAGATATTGCAGCAGAGGAGAGGGATCAGCTCAACTCCAAATGTAGCAAAGACAGTTGGAGATTTATAACCAAAGAACAGAATGAAGGCATCAGGAAACAGAAAATTACTCAGGGTAAATTCTTGTTGAAGACAGCCAAGGACTTAACATATGAGAGATGGGGAATGAGGAATTTGATCAGGTATTTGATCAGGGTGATCAGATAACAAGGGTAAAGGGGACATTCACCACACTTACTGTGATGGTTAATTTTCTATGGAAAATTAATTGCGCTAAAGGATGTCCAGATAGCGTTAAAACATTTCAGGATGTGTCTGTGAATGTGTTTCTTTCTTTTTTTAAAAAAAAAAAAGATTTTATTTATTTATTTGACAGAGATCACAAGTAGGCAGAGAGGCAGGCAGAGAGAGAGAGAGAGAGAGGGAAGCAGGCTCCCTGCTGAGCAGAGAACCCAATGTGGGGCTTGATCCCAGGACCCTGAGATCATGACCTGAGCCAAAGGCAGCGGCTTAACCCACTGAGCCACCCAGGCGCCCCTGTGAATGTGTTTCTGAAAGAGATTAGCATTTAATCAGAAGACTGAGTAAAGAATATCTGCCTTCACCAATATGGTCAGGCATCATCTAATCTGTTCAGAGTTCAAATAGAACCAAAAGGTGAAGGAAGGGCAAATTTTTCTCTCTTTTCTTGTACTGGGACCTCCATCTCTCTTTTCTTGTACTGGGACCTCCATCTCCTAGCCTCCAATATCTGATCTCCTGGTTCTCAGATATATTAACTCTGGGACTTAAACCATCAGCTCTCCTGGTTCTCAGGCTTTTGGACTCTGATTTATACCATCAACTTCCCTGGTTTTCCAGTTTTCAGATAGCATATCGTGGTATATCACAGCCTCCATTATGGTGTGAGTCAGTTCCTATAATAATCTCATAGATCTATATAAATCTTTTAGTTCTGCCTCTCTGGAGAACCCTAACAAATATACTTAATGTAGCAGGATTCTTGTTAAAACAGGGCTAGCAGGAAGAAGATAGAACAGGGGCTACCGCATACATTAAACCTCAGACTACGTTGTTCACGTCCCACTGTTTCCATATGTATATGTAAAATGCTGATTTTCTGAAAAGAAGTATTTGAGTTTTTATGATGAAGCTAAAGTATAAAAGCAAAATCCTAAAGCAGGCAAACTAGGTATTCTAAAGCTTGGTTTCATTTCATCCCTGTTCTGTTTTATTGGTCACTGCATGAAGCTCTTTTTACAGGAATCATGTATACTTTAAGGAAGAAGTAAGACTTAGTATTTACATCAGCACCAAACTAATCCCCTACTGCGGAACTGCAAGGATGACTGAGAGGCAGAGATTGAAGTGATGGAGAAAAGTCAGGGGTTTCCAGACGGACCAGCTGGGTATCTACCTTCATCCATCATTAGCCTGAATTGGCAAATTACCTAACTTCAATAAGACTCAAGCTTTCTGTGGGGGGTAAGAGCGGTGGAGAGATTTTTTTTTTTTTTTTTTTTCCATTTGTAATAGAAAACACTTGGGGCGCCTGGGTGGCTCAGTGTGTTAAAGCCTCTGCCTAAGGCTCAGGTCATGATCCCAGAGTTCTGGGATCAAGCCCCGCATCAGGTTCTCTGCTCAGCAGGGAGCCTGCTTCCCCACCCCCTCCTCTCTGCCTACTTGTGATCTCTGTCAAATAAATAAATAAAAATCTTAAAAAAGAAAACACTTATCTTATCTTGCCCGGTTTTATGAAAAGTGCTTTTGCTGGTGTGGAATAAGCAGCCGCTACTAAAAGAGGACTGAAGGTGTGTTCTGTTGAAGAAAGGAAATGCTGAAATAGTGCTTTGCAATTAACCTAAGGTATGCAAAAAATAATGAATTGTAGAGTAGAAGGTGTTCTTCTGAAGTTTAAAAAGGTGTATGGCCACATTTCTAACGTTTATACACCTCACTGAAACAGTGAGGTTGTTTTGCTTGTTTCACCACTATAAAAATCCGTATTTGCCAAGTTGAAAGCAATCTGTGGGGCCCAGGCGCGGATAAAGATTAAACATAAAATACATGTCCTTGCCTGCTCGGATCTGTGTAGACAGATGACTCAGTGGTACAGAGCCTTCACCTAAGGTGAGGGTAGCTAACACCATTCAATCTCAGTGTGACCCTGGAAGTGAAGGATCGTAAAAACGTTACTTCGGCGACAGCAAAAGCTCTTAAAACCCCGTTCTGACAAGATTTAAGAAGCAACTGGACGCTTTCGCGGATTCTCTCGCGAGAGGAGAGATTCTAAGGCCACGTCAGAAACTAGAGACGCTGGCGCCCAGCGACAGATGCCGGAACAATGATCGGTGAAAGCCAGGGACGCGAAGGCTGGTCGGTGGGCGGGACTTCCGCCGGAATCCGGCGTGGTCCGGAAACTCTCAGAACCGAGTTCCGGCCCGTCTTTCCCCTGGAGGCCCTCGGTGGGCGCTCTGTGGGCCTGGGTGAAGATGGCCTGTGCAGCCGCACGGTCCCCGGCCGACCAAGACAGGTGGGTCTTGAGAAAGGGTGCTGCACCGCCCTCCCCATCCCTGAGAAAGGCTGGTGGGTGGGGCTTGTCTCCGGCCCCAGGCTGCGGGCCTCTTCCCAGGTGTTGGTTCTTCCGGGACGCCAGCGGCGCCTGGCTCTTCGTAGTATCCCCGAAATTCCGACCCTGGTAGTTCAGTGTCTGCCTGCGCCGGAGACGAAGGACTTTGGGTGCTACGTGGACAGAACATTAAGTAACAGACTCACAGAGTGAGAAATGTGTTCTTTTCATTGTTACGTTCAGAAAGGCACGTTTGGGTTTTTCAAAGTCTTCTAATACCTCTGCTGGTGTGGTTTCTGTTTGAGAGCAGGCCCCAGCCTCAGGAAGTTTTTTTAAAATATTTTTATTTTATTTATTTGACAGAGATCACAAGTCTGCAGAGAGGCAGGCAGAGAGAGAGAGAGAAGGGAAGCAGGCTCCCTGCTGAGCAGAGAGCCCGATGCGGGGCTCGATCCCAGGACTGTGGGATCATGACCTGAGCCTTAGGCAGAGGCTTGAACCCACTGAGCCACCCAGGCGCCCCCGCCCCCCCCCACCCCGCCTCAGGAAGTTTTGATAGCCGGCTGTATGTTAACTGACCGGTGAAGGCATTGTTTTGGTTTGGTTTTAAACCTTCTCTAACAACTGATTTTTTTTTTCCAGCTAAGGTAGTAAACTAACATTAGCTTTTTAAGTAACGTAAGTAAAAGGGAGGCAATTTCAAGAAAAAAAATACTAAGCAAGTAATAGGCATGCTGGCAATCTTGATGATGAAAGAATGAATGAAATTTTGGAAATCCTGCTCTAGTGATACTAGCTGTGCTTCCTTCTGTGGCAGGTTCATTTGTATCTATCCTGCTTATTTAAATAACAAGAAGACCATCGCGGAGGGGAGGCGAATCCCCATAAGTAAGGTAAATGGGCTGGCACCTCTGTCCTTGAGGGGTGGGGGGAGGTTGTACTGTTACGGCTTCAAGGGCTTCTTTTACTATACCCTATTGTTTGGGGCCTGAGGTGAACAGCTTCCAGGAATTGGGGTGCTTTTCTTAACAGTGGTGAAACCAGAAAGGCACTAATACCTGGCTGGGGGAGTTATTTTAAATGGTTCTTCATGAGCTTATGCTTTAAAGAAGTTGGGTGGCGGTAGGGTTTGCATGTTGTTGTTTTTTAAGCCAAGGTTATGATACTCTTGCCCTTAATTTGTCAGGGAGAGAGTAAGCACAAGCAGGGGGAGTGTCAGAGGCAGAGGGAGAAGCAGGCTCCCCACTGAGCAGAGAGCCCAATGCAGGACTGCATCCCAGGACCCTGGGATCAAGACCAGAGCTGAAGGCAGAGGCTTTAACCCACTGAGCCACCTAGGTGCTTCTACTCTTGCCCTTAATAAAGGAAATCAAACTATGGCATTATATGATGTCCAGAATGCAGTTGAGTTATTAAACAAGACTTGAAGAAAAAAAAATTTTTTTTTTAAGATTTATTTATTTGAGAGTAAGAGGGGAGTTGGGATGGGGGGAGGGGGAAAGAGAGAATCCCAAGCACTCCCGGAATTGAGCAGCTGGATCCACCACCAAGAGTCTGACGCTTGGGCACCTGAGTGGCAGTTAAGCATCTGCCTTTGGCTCAGGTCATGATCCCAGGGTCCTGGGATCCAGTCCCACATCGGGCTCCCTGCCTCGCAGTCAGTCTGCTTCTCCCTCTGCCCCCCCCCCACCCCCCAGTGAGTAAATAAATAAAATCTTAAAAAAAAAGAAAGAGTCTAACATGTAAGACACTGAACCACCCAGGTGCCCCAGGTGTTACGGAGAATTTAGATGTGTGGAGTTTTTTAGTTTTATGTCCGTTATCTTTTTCGGGGGGGGGGTAAAGTTTAAAATTAATACTTCTAAAAAGGGTGTTAGAGTTTTAAAAAAAATGATTTCTCCCTTGTGCTGTTTGAATGGGAAACTTCAAGTTCTCAGTTGGCCTGGTGGCATGTTTGGAAAGTGCCTTAATCCCAAGTGAAGGGTCTTTGTAGCTTTTTTTTTTTTTTTTTTTAAAGATTTTATTTATTTGTTTATTTGACGGAGAGAGACAGTGAGAGGGGGAATACAAGTTAGGGAGAGGAAGAAGCAGGCTTCCCGTTGAGCAGGGAGCCTGATGCGGGGCTCGATCCCAGGACCATGGGATCATGACCTGAGCTGAAGGCAGACGCTTAACAACTGAGCCATCCAGGTGCCTCTCTTTATAACTTTTTATTTTGAAAATTGATGTCATATTCTGTTTTTTTTTTTTTAAAGAGTTATTTATATTTTGTAATCTAACAACAGATTCAGGATAACTTGGTCTGAAGCAATGCATTATTTTTGTGTTATTTAATGTCTCCCATTTTGCTGTTTAAATATGTCTAAAGGAAAGTCTGCTCTGCTGTCCCAGGTAAAAGAGACTACCAAAGCACTGATTCAGGAAAATGCCTGCCATCAAGTCACTGTGACAGAGGCCTCTGGTAGCAGCTCTCACACAATTTGGAGAATAATTGAATTGTTTTTAACTTTATTTGTGTACAACATACACACAAAAATATACATAAGTCTTAAGTGTCTATCTTGATTCACTTTTACAAACAGAATATACATGGGTAACCCAGCACCCGAATTAAAAAAAGAAGGTGTGGGCACCTGCGTGGCTCAGTGGGTTAAACCTCTGCCTTCGGCTCTGTCATGATCTCAGGGTCTTGGGATCGAGTCCCGCATCGGGCTCTCTGCTCAGCAGGGAGCCTGCTTCCTCCTCTCTCTCTGCCTGCCTCTCTGCCTACTTGTGATCAGTTTGTCAAATAAATAAATAAAATCTTAAAAAAAAGAAGGTGTGATCAGCACCCAGGAAGATTCCTTTGTCTCCTCACAGTCACTTCCCCCACCGCATATACTCATATACAAGGATAACCATATCCTGACTTCTGACGCAATATATTACTTTTGCTTGTTCTTAAGCTTTATTTAAAAGGCGTTATACACTATGTACTTTTGTATCTGTCTTTTTTTCACTGAACTTTAAGCTTAAATTTATTCACATTTTTTAGTGTAGTTTGTTAATTCTCATTGCTCTGTAGCAGGGTTTCTCAACAGCAGCACCATTGACATTTTGAGCCAGATGATTTTGAGCCAGGTAATTCTGTAATCAGGGCTGGTCTGTGCTTTTTAGTTGTTTAGCAGCATCTTTGGCCTCTACCCACGAGATGCCAGTGCCTTACCTGAATCCTCTGACAATTAGAAATGTCTCCTAGCATTGCTAAATGTCAGGGGGCAGAATTGCCTTGCTGAAAACCACTGCTGTGTAGTTTTGAATTGTATAAATAAATCACAGGCCATCGTACCATTGATGGATAATTGGTTTCTAGTTTAAGGCTATTTTACATGCTACTGCTGTCAACGTTCTTGAGTTTGTCTTCTAGGAAACATTTTTGCATTGTTCTTGGGTATGTACTTAGAAGTGGAATTGCAGAGCCAGGAAGAATGCATATGTTTAGCTTTAGTAGATACTACCAAACAATTTTGTAATTTTTGATCTGTAATAGTTGTTTAACCAGTATTCATTGAGCACCTACTATGTTCCAAGCATCATTCCAGATACTTGGGAATTTATGGATAAACAGAACAGTCCCTGCCTTTGTGAAGTGTATGTTCTGTTGGAAGGGAGATGGACACACAGGTATAAATTAGTGTTATTCCTGTACTTTTAAAAATTACAGTGGAAACAACCATACCTAGTGAAAAAGAAAATCTAAGGTTTTGATAACTGTTGTGATCCTCATATTTGAAATGATTCACACAACGGTGTAGCAGTATCTGCTTAAGGTAAGCTGTTTAGTGTTTTTGTTTTTAACTGTTCAGGCTGTTGAAAATCCTACAGCTACTGAGATTCAAGATGTGTGCTCAGCAGTTGGACTTAATGTATTCCTTGAGGTAAGAGGTGGTTCTTTCTTCACTATTTTTCCTACTCAATCTCATTGATGTGACAACTTTTTAAAGCCTGTTTTATATGTTGGGTTTTTTTTTATGTTAGAAAAATAAAATGTACTCTAGAGAGTGGAATCGTGATGTTCAGTACAGGGGCAGAGTCCGGGTCCAGCTGAAACAGGAAGACGGCAGCCTCTGTCTTGTACAGTTCCCATCACGTAAGCTTTTTTTTTTTTTTTTAAATGAACAAATAAAGTTTGGCAACAGGTCGTTCCTCTACAAAAAAAGTTCTAAAACTGACCCCTTTGAAAGGTAAAATTCATAATTTGCATGTTGCAGATGAATTTAAGAAAGGCTACTGCTGAGGAAGGGAAGAAAACAGTGGTTCTCACTTCTTTTAAGTTAAGGACCTCTAGGAATGTGGTGAAACCTAATCATTTATTTAAAAATTTTGTTTTGTGAACTTTTTATAAACCTCTGGAAATCCGTCATTATTCCCAGGTTAAGAGTGTAGAATTATTGAGTGGTCAGATGTTAATTGGCATTTCAGACCCTAGAGGCCTGTGAGGTCTGTTAATAGTTTCTATCATTAATTTAAAAGCCATACTGAGTGAAAACTGCAAAAGGAATGCATAGTGTGATACCACTTTGGTACATTTAAATACAAAATGTTACTATTTATTGGTGTATATGTAATATTGTTTATTGACATTTATGTATGTAAACTTTTTTTAATGGACTAGAGGAAAACCCCAGTCTTAAAATAGTAGGTAACCTAATGATGAACAGGGCATGGGAAGTAGGGACACAGGATTGGTGCTCACAGAAGACCAGCATTATCTCTAGTGTTTTATTTCTTAAAAAAACAACAGTAACCAATTATCAGTATTCCAAAATAATTCATTCTGGCTCTGGGGAAGTTGAATTTTTTTGTACATGATTCTTTTCTGAATTCTTTATTTCTAAAAACTATAATTTTTTAAATCGAGCTGTTATTTTTTTTTCTTGTCACAATAACCCCAAGCTGACAACTAAATGGTATTTATTTATTTGTTTGCCAGAAAGAGAGAGAGAGAGCACAAGCAGAGGGAATGGCAGGCAGAGGGAGAAGCAGGCTCCCTAAAGGAGCCCAGTGTGGAACTCTGTCGCACTACCCTAGGATCATGACCCAAGCCGGAGGCAGATGCTTAACCAACTGAGCCACCCAGGTGTCCCTAGATTGGTTTCTCTATGCTAAAACCTTTCCAGGTTGGTAGATAATTCTAGAAACAAGATTTTTACTTGGATTACAGGTAGTATATTACAGTGTATTTATTCTTCTCTTTGACATCTTCTTTTACTATCTGTTAAAAGTCAAAAGACAGGGAAGCGTGGGTGGCTTAGTGGCTAAGCATCTTCCTTCCGCCCAGGTCTTGATCCCAGGATCCTGTGATCGAGCCCTGTCTTGGGCTTCCTGTTTTGGGGGGGGGAGTCTTATTTCTCTCTCTCTCTCCCCGTGTCCTCTACCTGTGTTGGCTCTTGCTCTCTCACTCTCTCTCTCAACTAAGTAAATAAAATCTCAAAAAAAGTCAAAAGACAAAAAAAAAAAAAAAAAAAAAATCAAGAGACAAGAAACTTTTGACTTGACCAGTAAATAAAATGTAAGTAAAAATTACAGTTGAAAAATGTTGCTCCCAGGTACCAAAAAGAAAAAAGAAAGGGAAAAACTGAGGGGCTCCATGCATTGGAAGTAGCTACTAGATCTGGAGGGAGGTAATTGGTGTACAGATCAGGGTACCTGTACACATGAAATCATCTGGGCATATGAGTAACATCTTTCATACCCTGATAACATTAGGTTTTTGTTACAAGACTGTGTGGCCCTCTGTTTCTTTAGCTTAAGGTACAGTGATATCCTGACTCTCTTTCCAGATTGTTGTATTTCGACTTACTCCCCTTTGATCTTCAAGTCAGTTACTAGAACCAGGACCAAAATAGGTGTTTCAAATAAATATTTCAGTATCGTTCTTAGTACATTTTCTCCAGGAAGGCTCCCACTTGAGCAAGTCATGTCTTTATAGTCATTTATTTTTTTTAATCTTTGTCATTTTCCTGATGTGATCTCAAGTTAATGAGCTTGTATGTCTTATTCCTTAGATTATACACTAAGCCTAACTTCTTGTTCCTAGGTAAGTCAGTAATGTTGTATGTAGCAGAAATGATACCTAAACTAAAAACAAGGACACAAAAAACAGGAGGTGGTGACCAAAGTCTTCAGCAAGGAGAGGGAAGTAAAAAAGGGAAAGGAAAGAAGAAGAAGTGACCAGATTTGAGAGTCAAGTCTGTGGTGCTACTGTGAGAGATAGTGAATGAAGGCTTCTAACTTATCTTAGAGAAATGGAAGCTTTTTATTTGCATCATTTAACCGAACTGTGGACATCTCTGCCTCCCAGCTTCAGCATCAGAGTTGACAATGAAATAAATTTACATCAGAAGTTTGCATCTAGCTCTTATGCAGTTTAAAAGAAAATTTTTTTGCTTTTCAACACACAGTTTTTGTGGAAGAAAGAAGCATATTTTTAAATGGACAGTGGACTCTGCCGTAAGTTACATGAAATCCTGTATCTGCCCTGTGTGGAAACATGTTTCAGATAAATGAGTTTAAATAAAGATTTGAAATACACATTTTCTTCAGCTTTTAAGTTAATGAAATAAAATTTGAAACTGACTATTTTAGCTTTTGCTCTTTTGCTTATGAACTAAATGCTAGTAGAGGAGATAATTGAAATCAATAAAATGGGTAGTGGAGGCTTAGTGTGAGCTTAAAACTAGAAGAAAATGGTTAAATCCTCTTGGACATCTATAGATGATATTATTTCAGTTACTGTAACTGAATGTTCAATTACTAGTTTTTTGATGTATGGAAAGTCTTGGACTTTAAGCTTTAGATTCGCTTATTTTGTTGGCTTAAGAACATCATTTTAATTGGAGTTTTAAAATTACCCGTGCTTTAACACCTTGAGATGTACTTTTTTTCAAGAAACTAAACTGGATTGAAGATTCTGACTTTATTTCAAAGCACTGTTCTGAAAGTGGCAATTCTGTGTCAGATCTAAGGGAACCCCTGTCCAGCCATTTGTTTTTGCCCTTGAGCATCATTTGGGGAGCCGCCTTCTCCGACTCCATGTGCTTCTGGAAGGGCTTCTAATTACAGGACTGCCTCTTTACCACAGGGTATGACCCAAGCCAGGCCAGTGGTTTATTTCTCAGGAATTCTAATCTGGAACAGAAACACAGATATACAGATGATGGGAGCTAAGATACATAATGGGCTACAAATCTGAGTTATCCGATCCTGGTTTTTTGCGGCTGGGTTTGGCTCTTCTATGACTTCTATCAGCTGTGCTTTTATATCCTTCTAGTAAATCCCATTTTCTTTAAGTTTTTATTGCTTGAAAGAAGAAATTCCACTTCATTACAAAATAAGTGAACCCAGCATTTCAGAGTGTTAGGTGTACTTAGACACCCAAGCTGTATGAAGATGATTCATGGGTGTACAGGAAGAGGTATTAGAATCTTTACTTTTTTCTCCAATAATTTCTGTTGTTAACATGTCTTATAGTGAATGTTAACAGTATAGCAGTTTATATATTTGACTTGTAAGTAAATATTGGGGCAGTATATACAAAACAAAATTTAGAGCAAAATTTAAAACAAAAATTAACCTTCTGGGAAATTGTATCACTTAGGAATGTGTGTAACAAAACAATGAGGAACTTAAGCAGGAATTTTCTTTTTTTGAAGTAACATCAAATCCAAAATTTATTATAGGTGTAAGTTCAGCTGCTCAGTGACACCCTCTTTTATCTTTCCATTCCACTATCCATGGTTTCTAACACCCCTTGGATTGTTGTCTCAAGCTTACAAAAGGGCTGATAGACTATCAAATGTCACATCAGAGTTTAAGGTAGAATGAAGAGATAGCTGTGCCAGCCACTTCTGTCCACCCTTAAAAACAAAGCTAAAGATTTCTCAAAATTCTTCCCAGCCAACTTTCATTTAAGTCTCCTTGCTGAACACTGTGGCACATGTCCATGTTCAGCTGTATGACAGGCTAGGAAAGTGACTATATAGCTCTCTCAGTAATCAAAATAGCCAAAGAAGAAAGTTGACACTGGATATTGGGGCAGTCAGATTAAATAATTTGCCACAGAAAGATGACCAGAGTCTAAAATTACTTTGGTTATGGAGCAATAAAGATTGTTGGAAATCTTACTGTAACACTGTACTGCTGTTTCTCCACATTGCTGCAATCAATGCATAATTGAACCTTTCTTTGCCAATCAAGTAGAAAACAGAATTTTTCTAGTGAGCAAGACAGATCACTTATTGATATGTTGAAAATGCCCTTTGTATTTATCTCATTGATTTCTGTTCACATCCTTTGCCCCTTTCTAAGGATTTTATTACCATCAGTGTTACACATAATTTAAAGAGCCAGCTAGTTTTAATAGTTTGAGTTTTAGGCATTAACTTTCATCTGTAGAAGAGGATGATTTAGTTTTCCTTCTTCACCCCCAAAGTATGCTTCCCATCCTCACTTCTACCAATATATTTCTTGATTTTAATCACTATTCATAGTTTACGTTACTATCCTATATTTCATTCATAGCTGAATCATGTAGTACTTTGCTACTCAAAAGTGTGGTCCGGGGTCTAGCAGCACTGCTCTTCCCTGGGAACTTGTGAAAAATGCAGAAACTGACCCAGCCCAGAATGTTAAAGATCCCCAAGGTATTCTTCTGCACATGAAAGTGAGAAACACTGGAGTATGCTGTTGTTACTTTTGTTTTCTGGATTTGTGTGTTCTTAATATTTTTTCTTTTATTTGCTTAGGTTTTTGAATATTCATCATTAACTCAACCAGAAATTACCAGTTGTCAAAATGTCCTTTCAAAAAGTTTGTTCGGGGCAAGCATCTACTCTTAATCTCAGCTCAGGTCATGATCTCAGGGTTGTGGGATTGAGCCCCGATTTGGGCTGTGTGCTCAGCATGGAGTCTGCCTGAGATTCTCACTCTCCCTCTGCCCTTCCCTCTTGTGCCCTCCCTCTCTCTAAAATAAATCTTTAAAAGAAAAAGTTTGTTCAGGGGTGCCTGGGTGGCTCAGTCCGTTGGGCACCTGACTCTTGATCTCAGCGCAGGTCTTGAGTTCAAGCCCTGTGTTGGGCTCCACGCTGGGTGTGGAGTAAAGTAAATAAATATGTATGTTAAGTACATAAGTTCCTATCAGGTAGTTTAATTTCATCTTTCCAAAGAAGTCTCTTCGGGAGCCTTTTACCTTCTCCACTTACTACCCTTTAGGCCTAGTGCACAGCTTCACTTTGGCATCTCTTCATCATCCAGAGTGACTTGCCTCACTTTTTTGCTGTTTTGTATATCCTTATTATCGTATCCTATGCATTCTTTCTTGGGTTACTTCTTTGTTGGTAGCCCATCTTCAGGATCTTCCTGGGGAAAATGCCACTTCTGTGGGAGGATGGGAGGTAAATGTTCTTACACCATGTATGAAAGCGTCATCATTCTACCCTCACATATTCAAACCCTCACACAATTTGGCTGAGTATAGAATTAGAATTGAAAATTGTTTTATTTCAGAAGTTCAAGTATATTGTTTCATGGTCTCCTGGCTAATGTTATAGCTGTAGGGAAGTCCACACCATTGTAGTTCATGATTTTTTTTTAATTTGAGAGAGAGAGCATGAGTGGGGAGGAAGGACAGAGGGAGAAGGAGAAGCAGACTCCCTACTGAGCAGGGAGCCTGACAGTGGGGCTCTATCCAGGACCCCAGGTATCATGACCTGAGTCAAAGGCAGACGCTTAACTGACTGAGCCACCCAAGTGTCCCAGTTCATGATCTTTTGTCACCTACATTTTTCTTGTTGAAACACAGAATTCTAAAATATCACAATAGTGTGCTTTGTGTGAGAACTTTTTTGTCTATTGTGCTGGGTACCTAATGGGCCCTTTCAATTTGGAAACTTGTGTTCAAATCTGGGAATTTTCTTGAAAATTTCATCGATGGTTTTTCTACCCTTTCTGATCCTGGAACTCCTTATTCTGGATATTGGACATGCCGGACAAGTTCTCAAGTTTTCTTATCTTTTTTCCCCCTTATTTCCATTTCTTTGCCTTTATGTTCTATTTCCTAGAATTCCTTAGCACTGTCTTCCAACCCTTTTGTTGAACTTTTCATTTTTCTTGTATTTTCAACTCACACTCTCTTGTCATCTGAGTATTTCCTTTTTCTAGCGTTTTTAAAAAGATTTTTATTTTTGCATTTGAGAGAGAGACAGCACGAGGTTGGGGTGAGGGGAGCCAAGGTGGAGGGTGACACAGAGACTCTCTCAAGCCCACTCCACACACTGAGCACAGAGCCAACATGGGGCTCAATCCCACAACCCTGAGATCATGACTTGAGCTGAAACCAAGAGTCAGACTCTCAACCGACTGAGCTACCCAGGCCTGCATTCTGTTCTTAATTCATTAAGTGTCATTCTTACTTCTCAGGGGGTATGGTTTATATGTTTTTGCTTCCAATTTCCTTTTTTGTTTTTATTTTGATCCCTTGTATGTTCAGCGGATTTCTTAGATTGACAGCTTTTGAAGAGTAAAAAACCCATTAAGTTGATTGGAAGTTCTAGGCACATAGGAAGGGCTTGTAGACTGTTTCACTAAAAAGGGATATCTGGCTCAAATATCCTTTTAGGGGAAATTTCCAACATCAATAATGTTTTAGGCTGATCTGTTCCCTAGAGGGAGTCCAATAAGCTTCCAGGAGGATAAAGGTCTGGGAGCCCAGTGGGAGAAGGTGGAGTGAGAGAAATGGGTCTCAGCATTGAGTCACTCAATCCTGTTTTGTTGCTTGTTTTTAAAGATTTTATTTATTTGAGAGAGACAGAGATAGCTAGAGAGTGCATGAGCAGAGAAGAGAGGGAGAAGAGGCTCTCCGCTGAGCAAGGAGCCCATTGGGGAACTAAATCCCAGGACCCTGGAATTACGACCTGAGCCGAAGGCAGCCACTTAACTGAGCCACCCAGGCGCCCCTCAATCCTTTTAATAAAACTTCCGTCCCTCAATTCTGCCTGTGTCCTCCCCACTCCAAAGATCCTCTTACTATATCTGGAGGACAGACTGCCAGTCTTTCACTTGGAAGAGGATAAGGTATTCCTTTACCATTTCTTTCTTTTTTTTTTTTTTTTTAAGTTTCTTCCCAACAGTAAGATTGCTCTTTGCAGTTATTTTGGTATTGGGGGTGACTTTATAATCAAATCTCTATACCAAGGAGATGAGGTATGGTAGACAGAATAATGTGCACCCTCCTCCCCCACAAAAAACCGTTATGAGTATTACCTTACATGGCAAAAGGCCTTGCAGGTGTGATTAAGTATCTTCAGCTGGAGAAAGTGGCCTGTATTATCCAGGTGGACCCAACGTCATCAAAAGGAGCCTTCTAAAAGGGAAGCGGAAGTAGGAATGCTAAGGGGCCACAGGCCAATGAATGCAAGCAGCTTCCAGCTGAAAGAAGTAAGGATTCTCCCCTACAGCCTCCAGGAGAAATGCAGCCCTGCAGACCCGTTTGAATGTCTGATCTCCAGAACTGTAAGCTACTAAAATTTATACTGTTTTGGGCATCAAGTTTGTGGCGATGTGTTGCAGCAGCATTAGGAAGCACACACGTGGTGAACCAATGAGCTAAGACAAACTCTCTCCAAACGTTGGGATTCTTATGCCGCTAGTAGTTTCTAGGTGTTCTCAACCCCAGCTACATATTAGAATCACCCTAGAGTTTTAAAAGCATACTGGTGGCCTGTTGGGGCGCCTGGGTGGCTCAGTCGGTTAAACGTCTGTCTGCCTTCCGCTCAGGTCATGATCCCCGGGTTCTGGGATCGAGCCCCACATCTGGCTCCCTGCTCGGTGGGAAGCCTGCTTCTCCCTCTCTTGCTCCCCCTGCTTGTGTTCTCTCTCTAGCTGTCACCCCCTATCAAATAAATAAATAAAATCTTTAAAAAAAAAAAAGAAAAGCATACTGGTGGCCTGTAGATTAATGTCAGAATTTCTGGTAGTGGAGGCAGATAACCAGCATTTTTGGCAAGCTTCTCAGGTAATGGTAATATGCAGCCAGATCTAAAATCCAATGTATACTAAGTGTAAGGATAGCATTTACCTAACCTGATGGTTTTACCTCAAAGTGTGGTTCCTGGACCATCAGCATCACCTAGGAATTTACTGGAAATGCAATTTTTTCAGTCCCACCCCAGACTTACTGAATCAGACACTCTGGATTCAGATGGGACTAGCAGTCTATTTTAACAGTCCCCTCCCCCCACAGAGAAAATCCAATAAACACTGAAGTCTGAAAATCAGCAATCTAACCAAAGAACCTCCTTATTGCTCTTAATCCTCTATGACACTTGTGTTATACAGGGATTTTACAAGCTAATATTGTAGTAAAGAGCCAGAAAACGTTTAATTAAGGTCATTCTCAAATATATTTACTTTCCTACTACACTACATAGAACTTAGTATCTGATGGCTAAGGATGTGAACTCTTACTCCAGACACTGTGATTCTAGGTAAACAGACACATAAAAGCAGATGTAGAAGATACAGCTGACCAAAACACACCCTCCAGAAGCAGGTATTTTTAATAAAATACTCACATTCTCCTTCCTTGGTCTCTTAAGTACAGAGTAATTTGGATGTACATACAAATACACTTAGAAGCAACCAACTTCTCTGAGACTATGTGTAACACGATATGTGGTAGAAAGCAGTTTAGGTTTCCTTTAAACCTAATTACTGCTAGAAACTTTGCATGATTGGTATGTTCTCCTTCTGGAGTCCTTCCTCTGACAGGTCATGGCCGCCAGGGTAAAACCTCAGGCCAGGTGAGGAATGCGGTTATAAACAGCCATGTTTCAGGTTCATTTATCTGGATTTACTTCAGACTTCGCTTAAATGATCCTAGATTTGTTTAAAGCCCCAGAAAATAAAATGAAACAACAGTTTAATGAGATAACGGAATTTTATTTACATCCATTTCCATTTAATATATCACATCTTCAGGATAGGTGGCAACCTATTTGAAAGCTATGCTCATTGCCTTCAGGCTGTGGGTAGAAGCTTCTCCCAGAGCAGCAGTAACTATTGGTCTGAAAGCTTTCAAGTAGGGGAAGAATTGTGGAGATTCTCAGACTTTACTTTCCCCAAAACACCATCTACCAATAAATGCTTATCTTCTAGCTATACACAGACTCAATCAGTTTTCCAAACACTCTAGCCATGGCAATGTGTTCTTTGGGAAATCTAAACTGGGACAGGATTGCTCAACTCATTCATTAACTTCTCCTGTCATTAATATGTACACCCTGACTGCCAAAAATAGTAACTTAAGTTTCTTACAGAATACACTACAGGGAAAAGCCAGAAAGACAAAGAAAAATTGCATTCACAATATATTTTCTTACTGTAGTAGTTTTTATGCTGGTATCAGCCTGTAAGAAGTTATGAGCAAGAGTAACGTTTGTATTTCCCCAACTTGCATGATAAATGTTTTGTATACTGAAAGTTACATATTCTGTATGATAGAAGTTGCTGATTTTCATTCTTCTGCCACCAAGAGAAGTGTAATTTCCTAAGGGAAAGGGATTTGAATACTCCTGGAGGTTTTTGGCTTTTTTTAAATCTAAGGCTTGATTTTTCTCCCAATAACCATTAGTTTCTTGTTTTTCTAAAAGTTTTTCTTTTCTTAAAGGTAAGTTTAATAAAATGCCTTATGATTACCATGGTTTTGCAAGGAAGAATAAATGCTCTAATCTATATTATCATATTTAGGTGATAGTGTCCCTAATTTTTGATGTCTTTGATATATTTTACATCAAGAGATTTCATTACGGTCTTACCTGTTATCCAAAAGAGAACTAATCCTCTCTTTTTGCCTTAAAGGGTATTTTACAGGCTGGATATTTAAACTTGTTCATGTTGTTACACTCAGTTTTATTTTAGTCAGTGTACTCTAATTCAGAAGGATCCTAGCAATATTGTTGGTGTGAAGCTCGGGTTTTCTCATCCAGACAAGTCGTCCAGGTTCCTATAAGCTGGCTGATCAAGCTGGAAATCTTAGTTTTAACTTTTTGTTCTATACTTAAACTACATAGTTATCTGCAGTTTATCAAAACGAAGTGTAAAGATGAAAGCATTCAAATGGACCACAAATGATTCGGACTTGTAAACTGGGGAGGCCTCTAGCGCTGGACCTTAAAGGCCAGAGAAAGAAGGTGAAGGCAGTCTGACTTCACTGCTAACTGGACAACAGGCTCTATCATCCTTCATTTTCCCAGAATTGCTCTCAGAGCCTGGTGTCATTAGCACGTAACTGCTCATGATACAAAGAACATACATGTAATCAAAGGTGGGCAAGTCTAGGGATTCTTTAAACTGGTTTTAAAAAAGACTAGGTAAAAAAACAAGACAAAACCAACACGTTACTCAGCTCTGAAGGAGAAACCAGGGATGGTTTCCATTATAGCGTCTTAAAAACAGACAAATCTAAAGCCCATAAACAAATTTTTTGAAAGGCCACAAGACACTATTACTAGTTCTACAGGGAGTTGGGAGCTGTGTATTCTGGTGTATGGGTACCTTTCCCCCATTTATCACTAAAGTGACTGCTAAACACAGCTCTTCTGATATTCAGCTGCTGCAGTGTTCGAACAACCCGGCCAGCCCCCAGTCAATTTCACTGATCACTTAACTATTCATTGGAAATATCGGTCATTTGCCTTAATTTTCTGAAGACTTACTTATCAGATCACACCAGCACACCGGAGCCTTTAGCTTGTGGCAGGTGCTCCCCATGAGCATTATACCTGTCACAATCAGACAGTACCGTTTCCCTACATATATGTATGCACAAATACATTAAAAACATTTAATACAAAATTGTACATTACATGAAGTAGAACCTTAAAGATTATCCTAAAATGGAAGTACAGAGAAAATGCATGCAGAGAGGGCCTGTTGAAGCACAAAGCCAATGGAATATATAATTTCAAGTCTGTATTTCCTGCAGAATGGTAACCTATCTTTTTCTACCCAGAGGCAAAATATATTTTCCAAAAATGTGGACACTGCCCATTGCATTAAATTTAAGTGCTCCCTATCTATGTAGACAAAAGCAAAAAAAAAAAAAAAACAACACATTCCTTTTTTTAATATATCAAAAATGTTTCCAAGGCAACATTATTAAAATGATTATACCACAGTCCCTAATGTAACACCAAGCGCTAACAGGAAGATACAGCGAGGGCAGAAACGTTTCATCCAGTCAGTGGTTTAGGTGCTCTTCTTTTCTTCACCTAGTAAATTCACCGCTGCCTTCTTGGCTGAGGAGGAAAGAAAATTGTGTCAAGGCAACTTGCAGTACAGGCTCTGTGCCAACTGTAGTGACTAGTTGGCCACTTGTGTGACTCCTACACAGACAACAGCACACTGAGGTTTGCGGCCGGGCTAGGAGTTTCCAGGAGATGGACGCGAGACCTCTTCAGAGCACAGACCCTGAGTACTCCAGCAAAGTTCTTCAGGGTCCTCTGGCCCAGCCCCCTCATGGTAGCAGTGTCATCTAAGCCATCTGCCCCCCTTGCAGGAGCACAAGAAGCAAAGATTCCTGATGCGTCAGGCCTTCCCCTGTACAACCACAAAATTCTCATTGGCGTCTGGATGCTCACCTGTATACTGGACTATGTCCCACTTGGACGACAACTAGGTCGTCTATCCCATGGTGACAAAAAAATCAGAGAAAGTCCTCCCTCCCACAACCCAGAAATTAGAGAATATTTATACACATTTATATTCTCTTCACTGTGCCACCATTTCCCCCTATGATGGGAAGAGTTTGCTGTAAGTGTTTGAGTTGGTGGCAAGATGCCACATTCATCAAGAAAATATTCTTATATCTGTGGGAGACTAAACTCTCTTCCTAATTACCATGTGACTTGGAACAAGCTAAGAATTAGTGTTGTGTGTGTGATGGGAGCGGGGGGTTCTGGAAGCCTCCAGAGCCTCCTGGGAGGATCTACAAATCTGCCTTTGACGGCGCCTGGAGTTCAGCGATGCCAGTCGCGCCCTGTTCACCAGCAGCCTGAGGGCTGTTCTCACTTCCTTAATTAAAGTCGCTGAACAGAGTTAACAAGAAATTGCAGCCTTTCTCTTAAGTAGCCCATTGTAAAAATTTACTAACTTGAGAATCCAGAAGTTGTGAGAAAAGTCTGGAATGTGTCAGCATGTTAAGTCCATCCTAATTTATTTTCATTCTTACACTCCTGTTTAGGAATGGATCCTATCAAAGTAAAATTGGATTTTAGAGTATTGAGTTCTAAGAGGACCAAGGGACTAAGAAATATGAGTTGAACTAGACAGAAGTGATGTCACAGGAGGCTGCCAGTTAGGCTGAGGGGAGGAATAGAAAGGAAATCTCTTAAAAAGAAACTGGCAATCCCCACATGGGACGACATGAAGGCTACAGGTCAAAAAACACTTAAAATTGTAGGAAAATGAATGCAAGTAGACTGGAGCGGTGGGCCCAGGAAGTCTGGCAGAGAGCGAGGCGTGTGAGGGGGAAGAGCAAGAACATATACGTGCTGCTGGAAAGCTGTCCTGGGGAACTCACTTGCCCTGGAGTCAAGCCAATTCTCAACCTCCACTTTCTAATTACTATAGAGCTCTCAAAACAAAACAGTAATTCTATGTCTCTTGCCACTTTTCTCCAACTTCTAAAACCCTTCCTGTGCCCTCTGGAATTTAAGACCCAATGAAGCATCAGCAAAACCTCCTCTATCTCCATCCAACTGTCCGAATGTTTCTTTTGCGTTCTTGCTTTTACAGAAATCTGGCTGTCCCCTGAGACACTGCTTTTCTCAAGTGAGGGCTGGTTTGTTGTTTTGTTTTGAGTGCAATTTAATGAACATATAGTGTATTGTTAGTTTCAGAGGGAGAATTTAGAGATTCCTCAGTTGCCTACAACACCTGGTGCTCATTCCATCACGTGCCCTCCTTAATGCCCATCACCCAGTTACCCCACCCGCGGTGGTGACTGGTTTTTTTCTTCCTTCCTTGACCCTACTACAAGTGGTTCTGGAGGGTTGGGTAGGCAGTCTCGGTTCTTCACCGCCATGTCCAGAATCTCATGTCATCAGATTGTATCTCCCACCAGGCTTTCTCTTCCCAATCCCCTCTGACTCTTGGGCTATGCTGCCTCATTTCTTTAAGATTTTAGCTCTAAAATTAGTATCACTTTCATATTCTTCCAATACCGTGGCCTCCCAGCTACCCCCTCCAATAACCTTTCATTCCATCCTACGGACCCCAGCCTCTCTACCTACCCCGGCACTCACTCCATGATCCTCATCACTTCCGGTGACCGCAGTCCCTCTGCAGTCTCAGTGTCAAGCATGCCACTGGCCCCCACCACCTCCGCCCTTCGAGGCTCACACCCTCTGCTATCCGGATCCAGAGTTCTCCCCACCACCTGCTTTTATAACCCATTGGTCTTACCCCCTCTTCTCCACTGTTCCGCACTCCCTTTGTGTCCTCCCGTCCCTCCTCGGCCAGTTTAAGTGCAACTGTCAGACACTAACCACTCCCTGGTCCCACTCGCACTTCACAGTTCCTGACGCGGCCCTCCACTGAGTTCTGCAGCCAAATGTGGCTGAAGGAACACCTCGGCAAGCCAGCCTCACTGTAAATTCCTGAACACAAAACTCCAGTGAGCCGCTAATCCTCCTGGCAGCCCCGTGACACTGCCCTGGTCTGCCCACTCTCCCACGGCCTGGGCCGTCCCACTCATGCTCATGCGGTCCTTGTCGCCGGCAGCTGTCACACTCTTGTGGCAGAGGGGAGCAGCTGCAAGACAGAGCTAAGGACCCACAGAAACGAACTGTTGTTACCTGACCCCGTCCGAGGCAATGATTTCATATCGTCTCTTCCTGTCCCTTCCTCTCTCCGCTGAACTTTCCTGCTCCTTTCCTGAGAAAGGTGGAGCAGTCAGGGGGTGACTTCTGTAAGCTCCACCATCACATAAACTCCCCTGCCAGCATCTCTACTCCAGTTAGAAACCGATGTGCCCCTGGGAACGCCAAGTGCCTCGGCCACTCTGGAGAGCAGGAAGGAGGTTTCTCAAAAAGTTAGCAATAGAGCGAGCCAGCAAGTGCACTAGTAGGTGTTTACCCAAAGGATACAAAAACACAGATTTGAAGGGGCATGTGCACCCCAATGTTTACAGCAGCACTGTCAAGGATAGCCAAAGTATGGAGAGAGCTCAAATGTCCATCAAGAGATGAATAAACAAAGAAGATGGGTGTGTGTGTGTCTATATATATCTAAGTGAAATAAATCAGAGAAAGACAAGCACCATATGATCTCACTCACATGGAATTGAAGAAGGAAAACAGATGAACATATGGGAAGGGGGAAAAGAAAAAAAGGAGGGAGGGAAACAAACCATAAAAGACTCTTAACGACAGAGAACAAACAAAGGGTTCCGGGAAGGGGGGGGGGGGGGGGGGTAGGTGGGCGATGGTTATTCAGGAGGGCGCTTGTGATGAGCCCTGGGTATTGTATGTAAGTGAGGAATTCTACCCCAGAAACCAACACTGCACTGTATGTTAACTATGCAAAATTTGAATAAAATAAATCATAAACTGTTGTGCCCCTGTAACCAATCCTGTTTGGAACCTAGATCCTAGTTCCTCTGGGCTAACTAAGGTCGGAGCTCCAATAGTTTTCCCCTCACTTGTATCAGTTTTTTTGCTCTCTAATGGATCATTCCCACTAATCTTCAAACATATGTTGTTCCTGCTACTTTAAGAAGAAAAATACACCCTCAGGACCCTAGTTCCTCCTCCCACCTGGCAGTCCCATGCTTCTCCTTTTTCAGGAAATTTCCCAAAAGACTCGCCTATCTTTTTTTTTTTTTTTTTAAAAGATTTATTTATTTATTTATTTGACAGAGAGAGATCACAAGTAGATGGAGAGGCAGGCAGAGAGAGAGAG
>NW_019154103.1:34777867-34787864 GCF_002288905.1 Enhydra lutris kenyoni
AGAGAGAGAGAGAGAGGGAAGCAGGATCTCCGCCAAGCAGAGAACCCGATGCGGGACTCGATCCCAGGACCCTGAGATCACGACCCGAGCCGAAGGCAGCGGCTCAACCCACTGAGCCACCCAGGCGCCCCAAGACTCGCCTATCTTTTCTCAGCTTTGCCTCCCATCTCTCACATCCATTCCGATCAGGATTTAAGTCTCACCACTTCAACTGTTTTGTCAAAATCACTAGCACCTTCCTCCCTGCGGAGTGTGACAGCCTGTTTTCAGTTGTACCTTACTTGACCTGTCTGCAGCATGTGACACAACGGACCCCTCCCTCCTCTTTGAAACACTGTCTTCACTTGGCCCCGAGGACAGCAGTCACGTGGCTTTCCTGCTGCCACAACTGGCCACTCACTTACCAATATGCTGTGTCCACTGCTTCTCATTTCCCCAATCTCCAAACATTGGGGACCCCTGGCTCAGTCTTAAACCTCAACTTTTCTAACTATATTCACTCCCCTCGTCATCTCATCTGGTCTCATGCCCAGAACTGACTTCCTTGTTTTCCCCTCTAAACCGGTTCCATCTAGTCTTCCCCAGCTCAGCAGCAATTCTATCCTTCCACCTCTTCTCGCTGAAAGGCTTGGCTTCATGCATGACTCCTCTCTCCTACTCCACGCCTGATCCCTAAGCAAATCCTAGTGGTTCCCCCTTCAGAATACACCAATACTCCAACGACTTCCGGCCTCCTACTGCTACTACTACCACCCAAGCCACTGTCGTTCTCTCCACGTGGATCACTGCAAGTCCCTTATGACTGGTCTCCTGATTTCCTCCCTGTCCCCCATCAGTCTCTCTCTCTCTTTTTTTTTTAAAGATTTTATTTATTTGTTTGACAGAGAGATCACAAGTAAGCAGAGAGGCAGACAGAGAGAGGGAAGTAGGCTCCTCACTGAGCAGAGAGCCCGATGTGGGGCTCAATCCCAGGACCCCGAGATCAGGACCTGAGTTGAAGGCAGAGGCTTAACCCACTGAGCCACCCAGGCGCCCTCAGTCTCTTCTTAATACAGTGGCCAAAGAGATCCTGGGAAAGCACAGGAGGGATCATGTTCTCCTCTGCTCAAAGTTCCCCAACAGCACCCATCTCACCAGGTTAAACCCAAAGCCTCTACAGAAGCCTATGAGGCCGTCTGTAATCTGTCTTCCTCCAGCCTCCACTCCCCAACCTCTCTGACCTTATCTCCTCCTTCTCTTGCCTGGTTCACTCCCTTCCAACCACACCGCTCCCGCCTCCGCTTTGCACATGCAGTTTTCTCTGTCTGGCGAATCCTCCCCGACCATTTCCTTCAAGTCTGATCCAGGACGGCCTTCTGGTGAGGATTCTTTAAATCATTCTATTTAAAATTAGTAACTTCCCTTCAGCCCCCAGAACTCCCTATTGATCTATCTGCTTTATTTTTCTCTAGATCATCAGCTGACTGTATCCTGTAACTTTAATATTTTACTGTATCTCTCAACAAGAGTGTAGGTTTCACAAGTTCAAGGAGTATGGTCTGTGTGGTTCACTGGCTACTCCCCAGAGCTACGAGCACACTTGGCACATACTAAGCACCGCAATAAATAAATGTTAAATAAATGAATCAGGAGACGTGAGAAGGCATTCTCTGGACCTATAATAAAAGCATATTAAACAGTTCAACCTGAAATGAATTAAAGAGATTATACATGTATATAAATACAGATGATTCTCTAAAACCTCTGCCCAGCACAGGAAAGTCATTTTTTCCTAATATGCTGACCAAACAGTGCCTTAAATGCAGCAGGGTGGAAGAATCTTGGGAAAAGCAAAGGGCAACAGGCGAAGTGTTGGTCAAGAGATCACAGAGCTGCTCTGGCATTTAGCTGAGGAAAGCTGACAGGAGGAGAAGCAGCTTGTTATTTGGGCCCAGGACCCCCTAGGTCCTCCCACCTGCCCCTGAGTCTTACCTTCTTTTTTTTTTTTTTTAAAGATTTTATTTATTTATTTAACAGACAGAGATCACAAGTAGGCACAGAGGCAGGCAGAGAGAGAGGAGGAAGCAGGCTCCCTGCTGAGCAGAGAGCCCGATGTGGGGCTCGATCCCAGGACCCCGGGATCACGACCCGAGCCGAAGGCAGAGGCTTTAACCCACTGAGCCACCCAGGCGCCCCTGAGTCTTACCTTCTTTAGTGATGGTATCTACAGTCTCTTTGGCTTTGTCCTTCAAGTCATTCACCATAGTGTCCACCTGGGACTCATGCTTCAGGAAGATGGGTTGAATGACGCGCTTGTAGAGCAGTTCAGCCCCGTTGGAAGGGCTCGGGGCCATGCACCACAACAGGAAGCCACACTGCACAGGAAGACAGACAGCATGGTAACCATGGTAACGGGACAGGCCGCAAGCATCCTGACCACACACACTGCCACCGTTGCTCTGCGGATGGCCCTGCCTCAGCTATGTTCTCCAACAGCATTTCCAGTATTTTCTTTCTTTCTTCTTTTTTTTTTTTTGTTTAAGATTTTATTTATTTGACAGAGAGAGAGATCACAAGTAGGCAGAGAGGCAGGCAGAGAGAGAGGAAGGGAAGTAGGCTCCCCACTGAGCAGAGAGCCTGATGCGGGGCTTGATCCCAGGACCCTGGGATCATGATCAGAGCCGAAGGCAGAGGCTTCAACCCACTGAGTCACCCAGGTGCCCAAAACCTTGATTTTCTTAACCCCACATCTGTATTAACCCGAAACGCAGAGCGGAGCGGAGTGACTGCATCTCTCACCATCTGTTGCTTCCATTGCCTCTGCTTAAAGCCAGGCAGACCCTGTAGACCATCTCTCTAACATTTCCCTCTGGAAGACGTCTGGTTTTTATTTATTTATTTACTTTTTAAAAAGCTTTACTTATCTGAGAGAGAGTGTGTGTGTGCATGCATGCATGGGGGAGATGCAGAGGCTGAGGGAGAGAATCCCAACAGACTCCCTGCTGAGCGCAGAGCGCAATGAGGGAGGGGCTCAATCTCGCAACCCCAAACCCCTGACCGAATGTGACGCTTAACCAACTGAGCCACACAGGTATCTGGTTTTTAATATCCAAACATCATACGGTGTTTTCTAATGGTTTCTTATATAGGTTTAACACTAATACATACATACCCCAAACTCAATACAACAGTTTAAATGTGCAGGGAATGTGCAGGGAAAAGGAGAAACTATATCCTTGACATTGAATTAGAATTCCACGTGGACATTTTAAAGAGTATGCGGAGTAGGGGCGCCTGGGTGGCTCAGTGGTCTAAGCCTCTGCCTTCAGCTCAGGTCATGATCTCAGAGTCCTGGGATCGAGCCCCGCATCAGGCTCTCTGCTCAGCATGGAGCCTGCTTCCTCCTCTCTCTCTCTCTGCCTGCCTCTCTGCCTGCCTGTGAACTCTGTCAAATAAATAAAATCTTAAAAAAAAAAAAAAAGAGTATGTGGAGTATTCAAGGAGATGTGCCACGGACCATTGCATATGAGGCAATAATTTCTTACCAACTATGTTAACTGGAGAGCTAGAAGTGTTGAGTATTTGTTACTTATACAGGGATATTTTGCTGTGTTTTACTAATATTTGGGAAGCCAGTATGGAGTTTTTTATTTATACATCTTAATTTTTACCATCTAAAAGTGCAGTAAATAGTCTGCTGGCTGGTATTCCTACAGAAGATCTAATTTTCAGTAATGGATTACTGATGTAGAGATAGATGCCCGTATTATAAGCTCATCGGGGTCAAGGTGAAGTGGAAATGACTCACTGGATTAGGAATCAGTTGGTATCTATTTTATTTTACTTTATTTGATGACTTGAGGTAAAGTCATAAACAACCTCTCTAAGAGTTTTCTCTTCTGTGGGATTTCAGGAAAGTCACAAATTAAGGTCCTTAAAGAAAGTACTCAAGATAGCAATAGTATTCCCAAGTCCTACAGTCCTTATTGGTGTTGAAATCTCTGTGGTATTATCTGCCCGTGTAGACATCAACCCCTTAGTAATCCAGAAACGCTAATTCAATTCATCTTTTCTGGATGAATTAAGGCAAGACTATCAGAAAGAACCAGAGGTAAGCGTCTGTATTTTTGTACCTCTCCCAACGTGATGAGGCATTCCCTGGTCTGCTCAGGTCTTTCCAGTACCCTTCAGCTACTATCTTGGGACAGTAAAATAATTACTGCTCTCTACCTACATCATTAGCATTTTCCAGTTTTCAAATGGAAGAGCTTTCTTGTATTAAAAAATTAAGTTAATTACTGTTCAACTCTCATGGTGATATTCAGGTACCAGCTTTTCTAACTCCCTTAATCTACATAATTATTCTAGAGCCCAGGAGTACCCTGAACTACACAGATCCGACCATCATTTTATTAATTTTTTAAAGATTTTATTGATTGATTGATTGACTGATTGGAGAGAGACAAAGGAGCAGAGGGAGAGGGACAAGCGGACTCCCTGCTGAGCGCAGAGCCTGTCATGTCTCTCCATCCCATGACCCTGAGATCATGACCTGAGCTGAAATCAAGAGTCAGACGCATAACTGGCTTGCACCCCAGAGGCGCCCCTCCCCCACCATCTTTTTTTGTTTATTTTTTTTAATCAAGCTGCCCTCAAAGTGCCGACAGACCGGGCGATGCTCCCACTCCCGAGAGCCAACCGAAGCCCACTCTTACTGCCTGTGCTACTTTAACTGACGCTTGGCAAGATGAGGACTAACGGACTAACTCAAGTTCGGATTACAGCCGACCAGATGATTCTGTCCGTGGTTCTAACAATTTTACCATTTAAAAGTCCCGTTTTCTCCTAGAAGCCGCATCTCTAAGGCAGGGATCTGCTTTATATACAGTGGGACCAGACTGTCCAGAACTAAGTGAATGTCAAAAGCCACAAGAAAAATTAAAAAAAAAAAGAAATATTAATCGTGTCCTTACTTAGGTCTCTTTTCTCATCCATACATCACCATGTGATTGTAGCAACAGCATATGGTCTATGCTAGTCCTTAAAAAGGAATATTTTCGGGGCACGTGGGTGGCTTAGTCAGGTTAAGGGTCTGCCTTTGGCTCAGGTCATGATCCCAGGGTGCTGGGATCGAGCCCCATGTCGGGCTCTCTGCTCAGTGGGAAGTCTGCTTCTCCTTCTCCCTCTGCCCCCCTCCTCTGCTTGTGTGCTCTCCTTCTCTCAAATAAATAAATAAAATCTCTAAATTAAAAAAAGGGGGTGGGAGGTATTTTCCTACCCACTCTGCAATTCAGAGGCTTTTTCTCAGTCTGTTCTCTGAAGTCACTCAGAATATGCACTGCTGTGGGGAGAATGCATTTTGACTGACAGCATAATCAATTTTTAATCATCTCAAGTATATTATCTCTTTGGAACGTGCAGTAAATTCTCTCACTTTCACTGATGACTACTAATGGAGGCACATTTGTTTTACTATCCAGTGTGTTACTATCCAGTGTGAAGAGAGGATCTTGGTAAACTATCAGCAATGCCTGGGTCACGGCACCATATTTCCACCTTTTATTATCAAGCCCCTCTTGAATACACAATTGCTTTGGCTGTTTCCAAACAGTATACAAAGTAACTGAGCTGGGCCTAACAGGTCTTCCTGTCTAAGGGGAGGCCAGACCACAGATGTTCAACATTCAAGCCTTTGTTCCTATGCCTCTGTATGAGTCCTGAGATGGAAGTGTATTTTAGTGGTAGGGCACAAAGCAAATCCATAGGTAGAAGGAAAAAGAGCAGTTCAGGGAAAGCCAACATACCTTCAGCATGTAGTAGAAGGGGACCCATGACAGGAAGAGGTCAGAGAAGAATTCAGCAATGCTAAACACACCATACACTACCCAGTAGGTCAGCCACTGGGTATCATCTTCTTTGTTGGGACTCTCTATGGCTTTAATTCTGAAAGGCAATAAAAAGCACATGTGTCATGTAGGGATACCTCAATGAAACACTTTCAAACAGCAGACTCTGACAGCCGGCCCTCTAACACCAAGTAGGGAACTCAGGCAAATGCATGTGCCATGCTACTGAGATAGGAACACAACATAAGGATAGGAAGCAGTGAGGAAACAGTAAGACAAGCCATTGTAACTACTGGTCACCAGTCTTCTAGTCACCAGAAAAACCAACACTAGCTTTCCCCCAGATTTCCACCCTGCCTGTGCCTCCACCCAGGCACCAGGAGATACCACCAATGACTGGGAACCCCCAAGTGGCGTCCTGATGCCAGAGATACATCAAGAATTCTCTCATGGTGGGGCACCTGGCTGGCTCAGACAGTAGAGGATGTGACTCTTGATCTTGGGGTTGTGAGTCTGGGCCCCATGTTGGGTACAGAGATTACTTAAATAAATAAAATTGTAAAAAAAAAAAGAGAGAGAGAGAGAGAATTCATTCATGGTAACTTAGTTCTTATGTGCTTTTAATAACTGAGTTATGTCATGGGTAAATAGAAACTTCTGTAAAGGAACTTCAGGAACACAGTTCAGATACAGCCGGAAGTCTGTAATATACTTTGTAACAGACAGGTGAAAGCAAACATCATGGCTTCTGTTTGGTTCCGACTAGCATATGTGAGCCTTGGACTGTGATCTCTCCTCCCCTCATCTTAACAGCCTGACTTTCTCAGTACCACCTACTGCTTAAACAAATTTTATTCTGTAAATGAATGGAAATAAATTTAAAATCATCTTTTACTTCTGAATCACAGAAATCTCTTCCAGGCCTGGGAATCTCGTCATTCTAAGCCTGAATGCCACAATTTTTTTTTTATCCTGTCCTGACGTACGTCTGGTTACTTATCATAACTGAGTTGAACTAAAATAGTAAACTAGAAAACGTATGACTCTTGTTAGTCTATGGGATGCGGTAACTATTGAAAATACTTGGTACACAGGTTCCCGAAAGTGACTATTAGGTTGCTAAATCACGCTGAGTTATTCACTAAGAAAGCCTCTGAACTGGTGAGAGGCAGCTGTGGGTATTATGTTTGTTTGTGTGCATGATTGTTTTAAGAAAACAACTAAAGGGAGAAAGGTACAGCTGACTGAGATGAGCGCCAATGTCATGAGGGAGAGAGAGGGAGAAGTGATGGCCACTCTGAAAGTCAAGAGTGTTTCAGTTTACACAAAAGAATCACAAAATGAATTTAAGAAAGCTGCTTATAAAATAATAGCTTGTAACATGTGGACTATGTCCGTGTTTTAGCTTTCCTAGGACAGAAGCTGGCAAATGTAATCGAGGGCCATAGACAGGCGTAGGCAAGCACATTAGCCCAAGAACTAACAACGGTATCCCCTTGACATGTAAGGTCATTCTCCTCCCCATTTCTATTTAAGTGGATCTTTTAAGTTATTATTTTGATAAAGATTTTTTTTCTTATACATCACACCTGGGCAGAGGGGATGCGGAGGTATAATCACTTCTGGTCCTGGTCTGAGAAACAAAAGCAATCCATGACTAAGTAACCAAACATGATCCAGTCAACAAACATATCCACACATACACATAAACTGAAATAAACATTCCATGGAAACATTCTGGTATTTTCAATTCCATTCTGTGTCATTATTTTTAAGAGGTTAGTCAAGATCCACAGATTCAAACAGAAAAGCCACCCAAACAGTTCAAGTTCAGTGCTTCAAGGAATAAAAAAAAAAAAAAAAAAAAAAAAAAAAGGTTAGTCCTCTAACTTAAGGACACTATGGATTCAAAAGCTTCCTTGTTAATACACTTGGAACACTACGTAGTAACACTGGAAAGTAGGAAGAAAAGAGCTCGAAACTGAACACACAGGCTGACCAGGACTCTGGGGAAAACCAAGGCGGATGAAAGAAGAAAGGACCACAGAGACTTATTAAGCTAAAGATTTTTTTTTAAGATTTTATTTATTTATGTATTTGAGAAAGAGAGAGTATGCATGAGTGGGAGGAGGGGCAGAGGGAGAAGGAAAGGGAGAAGCAGACTCCAGGCTAAGCAGGGAGCCCAATCTATAAATGCATCGGGGCTTGACCCCAGAACCATGAGATCATTACCCAAGCTGAAGACAGATGCTTAACCCACTGAGCCACCCAGGCACCACCAGGAAATGGCAGTTTTAAGCTCTTCTCTGGGGAGAGAACTAACTAGACTGGGGAGCTTCATCTTTTTGAGTCTCGGGTTCCACACCTATAGACAATTTCTTGTTCCTTCTTTCTTGTTGTGACTAACTGATGATGTTATGACATGTAGACATTTTTAGAAATGAACCTTGTGCTATTTTAAATTAAAACAATAATTAAATGCTTCAATCATATGAGAACTTCTATTAAAAACCTCTTCAGCTTAAGGGTTCCTGGGTAGCTCAGTTCAGTGTCTGCCTTCAGCTTAGGTCCCGATCCCGGGGTCCTGGGATTGAGCCCCACATCAGGCTCCCCGCTCAGAAGGGAATCTGCTTCTCCCATCTGCAGCTCTCCCTGTTAGTGGTCTCTGTCTCAAATAAATAAATAAAAATCTTAAAAAAAAAAAAAATCTTGGGGCGCCTGGGTGACTCAGTGGGTTAAGCCACTGCTTTCGGCTCGGGTCATGGTCTCAGGGTCCTGGGATCGAGCCCCACATCGGGCTCTCTGCTCAGCGGGGTGCCTGCTTCCCTTCCTCTCTCTCTCTCTCTCTGCCTGCCTCTCTGCCTACTTATGATCTCTGTCTGTCAAATAACTAAATAAAATCTTTAAAAAAAAAAAACCAAAAACAAAAACAAAAACAAAAAAACAAACAACTGCCATTTCCTGAATGCTATTTACTTATAGACTTCCTTGTCCAGGTGAGTGGACTCAGATGATTAATTACTCAGCAATGCACTCTCCTGCCTCATACACACACGATCACATTTCAACTCAGTGTATCAGAATAATGATGTAGCTGCTTCTCAGGCAGCACGAGGACCCAAGAAATCTTAAGCAGGGCTCTATGCCTTTAAGTCATTTCCATTTTGGTCAACATGGCACAGCTGAAGACTGGGAGAGGTAAGAGCCTAATAATGTTTTTCCCAACATCATTTATCTATAAGACTATCCTTTCCGCACTTCATATTCTTGCCTCCTTTGTCATAGATGAATTGACCATATAAGCATGAGTTTATTTCTGGGCTTTCTATGCTGTTCTGTTGATCTATGTGTCCATCTTTGCAGCAGCACCATATTGTTCTACTACAGCGTTATAACAGACCTTGAATCTGGGACTGTGATACCTGCAGTTCAGGGTCTTTTGTGACTCCATGCAAATGTTAGGGTTATTTGTTCTAGTCCTGTAAAAAGTGCTATTGGTATTCTGATAGGGATTATACTGAATCTGTAGACTGCTTTGAGTAGTATGAACATTTTAACAATATTAGTTCTTCCAGTCCATGAGCGTGGTATGTCTTTCCATTTGTGTCCTCTTCATCAATGCCTCATAGTTTTCAGAATACAGGTTTTTCACATCCTTGGTTAAATTTTACCTAATAATTCTTTAACTTTATAAGAGCCCTATGAAATAGGTATTTTTAAAAAAGACTTTATTTATTTATTTGAGAGAGAGGGAGAGAGCAAGCATGAGAGGGGAGTGTGTCAGAGGGAGAACCAGACTCCCCACCAAGCAGGGAGCCTGATGCAGGACTTGATTCTGGGACTCCAAGATCATGACCTGAACCTAAGGCAGTTGCGTAACTGACTGAGCTACCCAGTCAGTTCCCCCTATGAAAGAGGTATTGTTACTTTCACTTTTGAGGGAAAGACTGAGGCTCAGGGAAGAAAAATAACATGTGCAGGGCTCGAAACTACAAAGTACCAGAGATTGGGGTGCCTGGGTGGCTCAGGGAGAGCCAGCAACTCTTGATCTCCAGGTCATGAGTTCAAGACCCATGCTGGGTGGACAGCTTACCTGAAAAGGAAGGAAGGGAGGAAGGAAAGAAGGAAGGAAGGAAGGAAGGAAGGAAGGAAGGAAGGAAGGAAGGAAGGAA
>NW_019154103.1:34787874-34913720 GCF_002288905.1 Enhydra lutris kenyoni
AAACAAGTAGCAGAGATTGGATTTATACCTGAAATTAACTCCGACAAAGCTTGTGCCTATTTAACACTATTCCAGGCTGTTTTCCTAGTTAGAACTCACCACTAGAGGCTGTATAACACTTAGCAAAATGTCTGGTACCAAGTAGTTACTTAATCATATTTGCTACATTAATATAAATACAAAAAGAGTTCATAGTCTTCCTTTTGGAAGGGACCACAATGATCTAGTCTTCCACTGAAGAAAACCAAGGCTCAGAAAAGGTAGACTGGGTCACAGAAGACAAACAGAAGGAAACATCAGTCTCAAGGTCCAGATCCTTGGAGACCGATTCCACTGTCCATCTTGCTTACCTGGGCGGAAGCCAGGCAGAGGTGAGAGGGGCAGGGAGGGCAGTTAGAAGCGAACAGGACAGTATTCTGAGTTGGTGCCCCAGTCCACTGTGTCTCAAACTTAGATGATGATCCACCTCCACCTGGAGAACTAATCAAACACATACAGGCCTAGGTCCTTTTCAGACCTAGCGTTCAGGTGCTGGTGGGTAGGGCATAGGTATAAACTTGAAGACAGTTGTGGAGTGGATCCTAAGGCTGAGCCAAGTTTCAGAGCAGCCAGTTCAAAGTTCAGTCTCGGCACCACCTCCCCATCCTTTCTAGGAAAGAAAATCCAAGTGATGGACTTGGATCCAATCGGCTGTAGCGGAAGGGTAGGCTACCCCTTTCGGGCAATGAATGGGAGGCCAAAAGAGGAGAAAAGTTGGACAGGAAAGGCAAACTGAATCATGTCTCTGCTACAATTAGGATGAGTCACTTTAAGGCGATCTAGAATGCTCACCTGAACATTCTCAAGTATGTAAAGGAATTCAAAATAGAAGCATCTCCTAACCAAAACTCTTGCTAAAATTTCAAGAACCAATTAGAAGTACTGTATTTGTTTGGCTAGAATACTGACCTCCCCCAGGGCTTTTCAATCCCTAGCTAAACCCTCGAGGAGCTCTGGAACTATCTCAAAAGAAGCTGGCAGCAATTCCAACCACTGCCCCCACTGCCATGGGTCACTGGCTCAGATACTCTCTAATTTTCCTTGCCCACAGTGAGGTATATAAGCTGCACCACGGACACTGAACCTGGTTTCAGAATGACTCCTGGGGGGACACATTCACAAAGGACAGACAGTCTGGTCTTAGATTGCTCTCTGTGGACTTTTACTGCCATATTCTTACTACTGATCCAATGCCCGGCCACTTGGCCAGTGCTGTGGACTCTCTATTCTCTCTCTCATCCACCACTACCCTGTTCCAGGAGCAGGGTGTGGCCTACTTGGAGCAGGTGGCAAAAATGAAATGAGGCCTGGGTAAGCAGCAGAGACATAGCTAGGGTGCTGAAGGTGACCATCAATACCACCTATGGGAGTGGCTTGCAGTTCTAAAAATTCACAGAGCAGAATTAGAAACTGTTGAATGTTGAGTTGGTAGCTGTCTTACAGATAAACTGTTCCTATTCTATATTTTATAGACCAAAATATGAAGTTCAAATGAATTTCAACTGAAAATAAAATATTATAGGGGTGCCAGGGTGACTCAGTCAGTTGAGTGTCTGTCTTGAGCTCAAATCATGATCCTGAAGTCCTGGGATCAAGTCCCACATCAGGCTCCCTGCTCAGTGGGGAGCCTGCTTCTCCTTCTCCCCCTGCTTACACCTCTCTCTCTCTGTCAAATAAATAAATCTATAAAAAGAAAAGATTATAGAAGCATGTGTCTACACAGTTTTTAAGGATAGCATGAAACTGTCCTTATGTCCTTATGAAACTACTTAAATACATGTTGTTATATCCACACAATGAAATATTCTGAAGCCTTTAAAAAGGATATTAACAGAGAAGGATGTACAAGATACCGGGCTGAATGTAGATTACTAACTTTGTGTTTGGAAAAAAAAAAAAAAAAAAAAAAAAGAAAGGCAGATATATATCTGTGTGTGTTTACAGACCAAGAATGGTGTCCAGAATGGTGTCCAGAAATACTTCAAATTGGGTAAAGTTAATCCTGGGCATTAGGATTGCAGAATTTCATTCTGAGGTCTTTTTGTAATGAGCCTGTACTATTTTTTATAACAAGAGGAAGGAAAAAGATTTCCACGTGGGGAAAAAAAAATGAACACCAGACTTTCTACAACTACTTCCTCCTATGAGACTAACTCTCTCTCTAAGGCTTTGTTAAACACTGAAGTGAACATCAGGCATACTCATTTAATGTCTCTCCTAAGGAAACAGCTCCTGGGTCTCTTACAAACAAACTTCTCGAACAATGATCGGACACACACTGCTGTGTTTCAGAGCATTAAAAGGCTTTCAATATACACGTAAACACAGAAAGAGAAAGGAGAGTCCGACAGCCCATCACATGGAATGGACTCATTCTAATTTTCTTTTTCTTTTTTTTTTTTAAGATTTTATTTATTTATTTGTCAGAAAGAGAGAGAGAGAGAGAGAGAGAGCGAGCACAGGCAGACAGAGTGGCAGGCAGAGGCAGAGGGAGAAGCAGGCGCCCCACAGAACAAGGAGCCCGATGTGGGACTCGATCCCAGGACGCTGGGATCATGACCGGAGCCGAAGGCAGCTGCTTAACCAACTGAGCCACGCAGGCGTCCCTCATTCTAATTTTCTATTTAAACAAAGCAACTATCAAAAAAATTATTGGGGCACCTGGGTGGCTCAGTGGGTTAAGCCGCTGCCTTCGGCTCAGGTCATGATCTCAGAGTCCTGGGATCGAGCCCCGCATCGGGCTCTCTGCTCTCTAGGGGAGCCTGCTTCCTCCTCTCTCTCTGCCTCTCTGCCTGCTTGTGATCTCTCTGTCAAATAAATAAATAAAATCTTTAAAAAAAAAGTAAAATAAAAAATAAATTATTAATTACTGTGGAACAGCCAGGCTTTTTCCTTCCTTTCTTCCCAATGCTCATCTGGCTTTGCATCATTTCACCACCCTGGGCTTTCACCTTGTAATCTGGTTCTACCACTTACTAGGCACATGACCTTGAGCAAGTTATTCTGGGCCTTAGTGTCCTCATTTCTCAAGCAGGAATGATAAACTTTATCATGTTGTCGTGAAGATTAAATTAATACATGTAAAGCACTTAGAATCAAGGCCCTGAATAGAGCAAGCTTTCGTTAAATACTACCTTAACAGAGAAGTACTTACAACGTGATAATAATTTATTATCATTATAGGGAGGCAAAAGACTAAATGGAAAAGCGAGTGGTAAGAACACCCCAGTCCTTCTGGCTAAGTACAGCTGGTAAAGGGTTAACAGCATTGCTAATAAGGCTAAGAGGAGATTAGAGAATTACCGTGGATTTTAATTATACCTCACTCTCCAAATCCCAAATGCTACAGAGAGTAAAGAGCTGAAATCCCCAAATCCCATTTGCAGGTCAATGGAACAAATTTAGACACTGCTGAGAACATTTTTCAGGCCTAAATTCTTTAGTACTGGATGGGTATGGATAAGCATAGAACTCACTGGCCAGACCACTGGACTCCAGGGACAGGTACTGGCTGCCTCCACCCACGGGGCCCATCTGTTTGTTTATACCTTTACTGCTGTTTTCTAAAAGCAAGGGCAGGAGGGAACGTGGCTGAAAGACAGCATGTGGAGAGAAAACGAAGGTTGTGCAGAGATGGTCTTGAGCTACTGATATTCTCTCCCTCAAAAACCGAGTCACTCCTCAGAGAACCTAGGGTATCCCCTGCCCCTGTAGTAACCCACCACAGCCAATCCGTGCCAGACGCCTTCAGAGACGAGCATATACTGAGCACTGACATTGCTTCTTCTGACACTGTAAGGAAGCCCTTGGGCCAAAACAGTGGTTCTCAAGGACCAAAAGTCCACAGTCAAAAACACTTCCACTCCTAATTAAGGAGCACATGTGTGCTTCAGGAAGGGTCCTAGGAAGGAGGGCTGTGGAGCCAGAGTTATGGGAAACTGGAAATCTTAATAGAAACAAAACAAAGTTAAAAAAAAAGAATGGGATTTTGTATTTACAAATTGTTAAAATTATACCCAGTGCTCAGGAACATGTACGTACCACACCATAACAGAAGAGAACCATTAGAATCACATTCTCATGACCTGGAAGAACAAAATTCTACTGTCCTCTAACGCTCTTGGAATAATAATGTCTTAAGCTGCTAATATAGGTATAAGAAAAAATAAGACAAGGAACCAAAAAAAAGCTAAGTGGAAGAAATTAATCAAAGAAAACACTAAGGAGGTTTTCCCTGAATCATTCAAAAGCGCAATGACCTAGAGATAATCACAACTATGACCAAGTCAGTTTTCTTCTCTGTAGGTTAATAAAAGTAACCACCCTTAATTAAGCACGTACTGATTGATAGATTCTGTGCTAAGTGGTTGACGTACACTATCCACCCCTATTACATATAAGAAAATTGGGTTTTATCAAAGTTAAGCTATCTGCCCAAGGGTTAAGAGAGCTAGGAACTAGCAGATCCATACACACATACGCTTCTGATGACTCACACCAAAGAAAGCCAGGTGCCAACCACCTGTAGTGTTTGTGGTTCATGCAGAACTTGGTCACTACAATTCAAATTAGGCAAATAACATAAAATTAAGTAATACATTTCTTCAAAGCACTGGCTTTACTACTAAAACCGGCTGTATCCACCCACAGAATTTTAATTTTAATGAGTCAATTCTATGACCAGACAGTGAATCAAGGAAAAAAAAAAACAATTAATAAAAAACCCTGTAACAATAAACAGCTTTGAGACACTCCGTTGGTAAAGAACAGAAAGAAATCTGCCGGGAATCCATTTGCTTTATTTTGAATGTGGTAAATCTTATTTAATAGCAAATATTCCAGAATTCAAGGCAGACTGTCTGAAGCTTGAATCTCAAGACTACAGACCATAATGTTTACAATCCTTTCTCTGACAGAGCAGACACATAGCAGGACCACCCCCAGCACCCACTACATGCGGGACTACTTCCGCCATATGTATCGAAGAGGGAGACGTAGGGACTCCTGGGAGCCCAAAATGGTTCTCCTATACTTTACTAAACCTTTACAGGTTTAGGAGAATGCCATCGTGAATCTTATTTGACTCATACAGTGCATCAAATTAGAAGGGGGGGAAAATGACATATTTTAAGACATAAACACTAGTTTGTTTCCATGCTGATAAAGAAAAAATTTTTCTTCTTCATGGAAAAAAAGAAGGTAAGAAGCTATGGGCACGCAGAGTTCCCCTTGTTTTCCACCGGAGAGCAGCTGTCCTCTCAAAGCAAGAGAGAGGATCCTGCACAGTAAAAGCCATTTGCTTACTTAGATTTATATCGTGCCCAGCCCTTCTACCCATTCAAAAAAAAGAAGAAGAAAAGAAAGGAAAAAAGATAGGAGATAACTAGCTGGATATGCCTCCTAAATACATAGAAAATACTTAGAAAGATACATCGTGTATCTCCTAAGGTGACTATACAAGAACAGTGAAAAAAATACCATGCTCCTTTACTCTTTAATATGCTGTTCTCCTACATAAAATGCCTGACTTGGTGAAATACATAAGCTAAATTCACAGGCAAATACATTTTAAGATAAGTCTATAAAACATCTCTAATGGAGACCAAATATTAAAACAAAAGCCAACATTTTGTAGTCAAACATTTTGATGTTTAACTATGATGATCTTTTTTTTTTTTTTTACCAACTGTCCACCATTTGGTTTTTTAATGCAAAATGGAAAATTCAGTCACAAATATAAAACATGAGGAATGTTGAAGTGTGCAGGCCAGAGAATTCAGGTGTCCCTCCACCTACACCTGGCTTTGCCCCAACAGACCCATGATCCAGGTCCAGTAGTTCCCAAATCTATAAAAGGCGGCACTCACCCCAGCAGCTTGATCTCTGGGACCTAAACTAGCTGAAAAAAAAAATTTTTTTTTAAGAGGCTTCACACCCAGAGTGGAGCCCAACACGGGGCTCAAATTCATGGTTCTGAGATTAATACCTGAGCTGAGATCAAGAGTCACGTGCCTAACCAACGGAGTCACCCAGGTACCCGTATCAGCTTATAAATCAAAACTGAATGCCTTAAACTCTTTGATAGTTTAAAAAAAAAAATGTATGCCTGAAGCAGTAACACAGCAGATGAGGATTCCACCAGAACAATGTCTGTCTATAAAACTGATGGTTGTGTAAATACAGTATCCGTGTCAGATACAGAATGATCAAGTTGAACATCAGCTCAGGTACCCTCCCAACCTGGACAAGAACAATTTAAACCGACGTTTCTCAGACAGGAGAAGGCTACATCAAGATAGGCACATGGCAGCCTGGAGTTACCTCTGACACGTAAGTGATCCCTTCCCCAGATCACCTGGTCCGATTACCAGAAGCTGCAGGCTATATATAGTGGCTGTGTGACTGAGACCCGCCGATAAGCTCTGCTCCCAGGAACCAGAAGAGTGTGCGAGCGACAGACGAACGTCAGAAAAGGTCTCTACAGGCTTCCACTCCTACTTCAGCTGCTACAAAAAGCCACTGAATGACAATCTTTGAAACTGTTTCTCAACTTTTGTATTAACACATTGTTTCTCAAAACTAATTCATTCGTAATGCTGTCAACAGCCACAAGACACCTTAAAATGTCCCGTATGTATCTCTAGTTGTTGGAAATACTGTAGGAGATGAGTACTCGTTTAAAGTCAGTCCTGAAGAAGAGAAGAACCCCAAGATGGGGCAGAAGGACAGATAAACTACATCTCCAGGGCTTTCACACACAGGAAAGAAAAAAAAAAAATCACTAAAATTCATAGGGAACATTCTAGAACAGAGAATTAAGAATGGGATCTCTCCCCACAACTGCTGTAGAGCCCAAAAAGTAGATCATGAGTAAGTCATTTAAATCTTTCGTCTGTCTTACTTGCTCCTTAAGACTCTCTTTTCTCTATGGCACAGGCAAGGGCGAGGGGAGAAGAAGCTAACCCAAATGCTGGCTCTAATTACCTACAAAAATAGTGACATGCTGTTACAAGGACATTTTATCACTTTTTCTAGTTTTCTCTAGAACTCCCATCTTAAAATAGTTGAGCAATATTAGCAGTGATACTAAGTGAAAACGCACGCAATAAAAAGGCGACAAAAGTAAAATGGTTAAATGTCTAAGATTTCACGATGCTCGAAGCAAAATTTACAGGATGCCCCTTCCTGACCCAAGCGCAGTCACCCAGAACACCGCACACACTGCCCACCACCCAGAGGTGTCAGTGTGAGCTGTGCCCCTGGGTGCCTAAGCAGGCCAGCCCAGGGCTCCCAGTGGCAGACTTTGGAAAAGCTAGTGTAACAGGAACACAAACAGCTTAGTAGAAAATGTAACCACTTCCAAATTCTCATCCATTAAAAAAAGGATAAAAAAACATAATTACAAGTTCTGGAAACACACACACAAACACACACACGTGGGCAGGCACAAACAAACACGCCCCTTCCTAATGAGTCTGAGAACCACAAATCCACCCCTCCAGCCCCATTTGGGAAGACTGCTTCAGATGACCTGCTTTTCCAAAACAAAGTGGTGTTTAAATGCCGGTCACACCAGGGCCACGTTCTCCAAAGTCTCCTTTGGGTCCCAAACCTCCATTTAGGAGTCTGCCACTGCAGATCTTAAAGGAGGAGATTCCAGTCCTTTGTAACCTAGGCTCCTGCACTTTGTCTGCTGTGAATCATTAACGAAGAAAATGCTGGCGCTTTTACTTGGGGATAGTTGTAGTACAGTTCTTGTAGTCACCTGACAGTGTCTCTTCCCAATTTTCCCCCTCACTGTCCCCTTTCCGATCTGACCTCACAGGCATCATCCCCAAACACCCTCTCCTTGAGATTCTTTGCCCCCTGCTACAAAACTGAAGGCAAGGCTGCATTGCCCCAGGAAATCTAGTTCCGGGTGCCCTCCTAGGAAGGGCTTGCACTGGGGAAACAGCAAGTCCCTGCAAACAGCTGGTCATGCTGGTGCTCTTGTAAATCAACGCTACGTAACGAGCGAAAGAACCTGTTAGTGATACGTTCTAACTCATGTTCACAAAACACTGCAAATGCCTGTGTGTGTGTGTGTGTGTTGTGTACAGGTATATGATTTGGGAGGGCAGTGACCTACTTGAGAGAAAAAAATACACCGCATGAAGACGATGTATTGACAGGGTCAGATCGAGAAACGAAAAAGTTCACATCAACAGTTCACCCTTCATCTCTGCCTGGGTATGGCATGTATCCAAGACAGCCCAAGAGCCACACGGAAAGAAGTGTAGCAGTCCAGTTAGAAACATGGATTTTGGAACCAGAGTCCCTGTGTTGTTTGGTTGGTTTATTTATTTTATTTTATTTTAATTTTTATTTATTTGAGAGAGTGAGAGAGAGAAAGAGAGAGATCACATAGGATTAGAGGGAGAGAAAAATGCAGACTCCATGCTGAGCAGGGAGCCCGGGATGGGGCTTGATCCCAGGACCTGACCAAGCCACCCAGGTGTCCCTATTTATTTGTCTTAAAAGTAAGCTCTAGGGATGCCTGGGTGGCTCAGTTGGTTAAGCAGCTGCCTTCGGCTCAGGTCATGATCCCAGCGTCCTGGGATCGAGTCCCACATCGGGCTCCTTGCTCGTCAGGGAGCCTGCTTCTCCCTCTGCCTCTGCCTGCCATTCTGTCTGCCTGTGCTCGCTCTCTCTCCCTCTCTCTCTCTGACAAATAAATAAATAAAATCTTAAAAAAAAAAAAAAAAAAGTAAGCTCTAATACCAGTCTCGGGCTTGAACTCATAACCCCCAAGGTGAAGAGTCTTATGCTCTACCAAGCAAGGCAGCTAGGCTCCCTGGGTTTAAATACATTTTCCCATCCCAATCAAGTTACTCCTTCCTCTGTTTCCTCATCTGTAAAATGGGAGCAATCACAGTGCTTATGTCATCGGGGTGCCATGAGGATTACACGAGCCACATTTGTAAAGTACTGAACTAGGGTATGTAAGTGTCTATTAATTGCAGGGCCACATAGGTATTCAGCCATGCGAACTGCTAAAAGCAATAACCTCCTCTGTCTCGGTGGCACAGTTTAAAATGGGTTGGCAAGGAAGGACCTGAAGATAAAATGACACATCACTCGAGTGGGCATGAGATTGCAAAAGTGCTGCGAAACATTAGACTGAATCTAGTCACCAAAATGCTGGACTCCCAGTTAATCTTTTAGAGCCTGGTACTAAAATATGCCTAACTGCACCGTCACGTTCCTGTATAGTAACTGAGAGTTCCAGACCACGTCTGGCCTCTCTGGGTGACCTTGGGACACACACTCTACCTCTCTGTGCCTGGACCATTTGAAAACTAAAGGAATTAAATTATATGTTTGATCTCTATGGCCAAGCTCTGACAGTCCCAGGAAGGTGGTAGCCTAATCTTTATGAAAATTTTGAAATAAAAAGAAAAACTAATAGACATTTTTGTAGAATTTTTAAAAAAGTCACTAATGGGATAAAAAGCAAACTCTCCTCCTTTTCTTTCCCTGTGGGGCAAAAATAAAATTAGAAAATAAAGTCATCAGACTTGCCCTCATACTTCCATTTGACCAAAGAAGCAGGGCCAAGACTGGCACCCACTCGAGGACCCTGGTGGGGGCTGCCTCAGGTCTCTGGCAATGGACTCAGTATAGGAGGGCACACACAGCACGAGCTCCAGGGGCGTCTCTTGGAAAGACTCTGATTTGTGCAATGCCCCTGGAAGCAGGGCTGCACCAGCAAAAAAAGGCCCCATGTTAGAGGATCCCAAGGTTACAAAATGTCCAGAATAGGCCAATCCATACAGACAGAAAGTAGTAAGTGATTTCTAGAGACTGGGGCATAGGACAAATAGGGAGTGACTGCTAATGGATCCAGTTTCTTTTGGGAGGTGATGGAAATGTGTTGGAATTAGATAGTGGTGACACACGCACAACTTTACGAACATACCAAACACTGAACTGGACACTTTACAAAGGCTAGAATTACACCTCGGCAAAACAATGGGGTGGCATGAGAGTAGATCTACTTCAGTAACAGAGGCTCACACAGAGCAGTGGCCTGCCTTCTCCTCCCAGGAACAGAGCGAAGAAGTCAAGAGATGACACCAATTCTGTCAACAGCTCTTGACAATGAGAAGGCTGGAATTCGATTTCAAGTTGCCTGTGCACGGTGGCCAAAGTCTGGAATCGTAGAAGAAGATCTAAGGCCGTGCTCCCGAAGGGAAATGGTGTACCAGAAAACAAGAGTAACCAGTAGGAACGGGGGCCTCTTAAGGCCCTAAATGCCCCTCCATGAGTGGAGGCCAGGCCTCCAGCCATCTGGGTTCCAACACCCCACCCCTGACCCGAAGCCAGGTACACTGGGGTCCCACCCACAGTTTTCCCAGGAGTGAGTCCTAAGACAAGCCAGGAAGCCATGGGAGCTTTTCCAAACTTGACTTCTGTGCTCTGCAGCCTCTAAGCCCCGTGCTGACCATTATGTGGTGTGGGCCTCCCCGAGACGGACGAAGAGGAGAGGAACCAGCAGGGAACCAGAGCAGATGCTGAGAAAGGCCGAGACTGGCAAGAGTTGGGCAGGATGGCCACTCCCTTCCAGGGTCACTGCAGCCACAATGACCTTAAGATATCCATCATATCACGTCACTCCCTATTTCTATTTAAAATCCATCCAAGACCATCAGAAAACCTGCAAACTCCCTTCAACCACCTGGAATCAATGCGCCCTGACCCTCTGGCCATGGGCCCTGGCCACCGCTCTTGGGCCCCCTCACCTCTCTCCAGGCTTCCAACGCCCAGCTCCTGGCACCTGTGGCACCTCCACCAGGCTCTGCTCTTGGCTCACCTGGCACTTTCTCAAGCCTTAAGTCAAACAGACTCTCAGAGAAATATGTGTGTGTGTGGGGGGTTCTTCCTGCTATTCCCTACCCCAGCTCACTGTCCATTTTCTTCACTGCTTACCTCCCACCCTCGGTCAGCATGGGACTACTCACCGCAGCCTACCATGGCAGACTGTGCCCTCACAGAGAACGGACAGCATGTCCACCCAGTCCCCAGAGCAGCTACTGGGCTGCTACCACTGGGCCTGGAGTGTGGCTGGATTCGATTCTTGCTAAACAGAGGAACCCGCACTCTCTAGAAGAACTCTGGCTGGGGAGCACAGGGAGAATTATAAGGCGCAAGAGAACAATTAAAAAGAAGGGGATCACGGGTCACATTTTAAGTAAAACGGACTCAGGTGCCACTAACAATACCATTTGCAACGATTTTCTGACAATCACACAATGACACCGGTTAAGCAATGAACAAACTTGATCAGACGAATGTCTAACACTGACTGCCTCAACGTTACTCACTGGGGGTCTGTTTGCTTTATACCGTGCTCACAATCCCATGTCACCTTGACACAGCAGAGGTCAGGTAGGGTCCCAGGGTCAGCAGGCCATTTTCCCCTCCCTTGCAGCCCATCGAGTGTAACAAGCCGCTCCACATCGGGGGCTCAAAACATGGGTCGACACTGGACTCCTTTACAGGCTGTAAAAGATCAAAGAGCCTAGGACCCCCCCAATCCCAGGCTGCACCCCATACCAGTTACACTAGAACCTCTGGAGGTAGGGCCCAAGCGTTAGGATTTTTGAAAGCTCCTTCAAGTAACTCCGATGGGCATCCAAGGCTGAGAACCATTGTTTTAGGGAGAAGTCCAAATACCACAGAGAGCAACCTTCACTTAATTCCCGTATGGTCATAGAATGTTCTCTTTAATTTAAAGGTGAAAGAGTTGGGCCTATCAAAAGGAAGCATCCTGTGAATAAATACCACTCTAGAGATACTCATCATTTCCTGAATTTTTGCTGCAATCATTAAATTCCCTTTATAAGATTTTTAGCACTTTTCCAGCTCCTAGTATGGCATACTACAAATGTCCCTTTGCCTCAGAATATTCAACTAGAAAAGAAAGTATATATACTTGGTGAATGGAATAATTCTAAAACGGGTAAAACCCATGTACCTGACACACTTAGAAATATGAATATCTTTATCATTTCACAGAATTCTGAGCAATAGACAGGAGCATTTAGCTTCCTGGAAGTAAAAAGAGCCAATTCTATTCAGTTGACTATGCAGAGAATGAAAGAATGACTACAAAAAAGTGATTAAAAAGAAAAAAAAAACCCTGAAATTGACTTGCTTTAAAATTGGACTAAAAAAGAGATTCCTGCTAGAATTAATCCACTTCAGATCAAGGAGAAACATACCGGAGTTCCGCCCATAGTCACATCAGCTTCTGCCCACACCTGGATCTACATACCCCACCTAGGAACAGACTTTTAGTTTATGAAAGCCCACACAAATGACCTCATCACACTAACAGAGAAGGTTATGTTTCTCACAGGGTTATGTGCCAAACGGTACTGACATGGAAAAGGATTTTATGCTGCTCAGTATTTCCAAATATCCATATTCCTTTTGGTTCAAAATTACTCAAGCAGCAAGGCAGTTACTCAAGTGCTACCCCGGATTTGTTCAAAATGGTATCAACAACCTCTAAACCATGAACCTGAATCATGCTTCAAACTTTTTTTCCTAAACTTTTATTAAAGGAACTCTTGTAAGCGGACTACACAATCAGAAGAAAAGTAAAGGAATGTACTTTTATGTTATTTTGTCTGAGAGCACAGACACATCACCCACGCCACTTTGAATCTGTGTTGCCTCCAAACTTTCCATACACACCATATTATCAGTCGATTACATTTTATGAAAAACCATTCTTCCTGCCCCTTTTTGCAGTGACCTGAAAGCCATACCAGTTTTCCTGGTTTGCCCTTCTTTGGTATACACATGTAACCTGGGTGGTACTTAAACAAGTAATGCTGGAAGAGGGTAAATGCTTTTCTCACCATGAAGACAAGAACTCCAAACTCATAAGCAAGTAGGAGCCTAACATCGTCAGACTTTATGGAGTGATTCCAAGTGATTCTGCACCAGGAGAATACAGTAACTTCAATTTAACTGCTCAAATCAGAACTCACGTCTACGTGTTTCCTCCTTTCTAGCCAAATACTAAATTCTAGCTTGTTCAGTAATAGACACAGGATGTAATACATGGGTTATCTGTGTGTTAGCCTCCCAGCTGGAAAGTTCTTCCTCCTTTATGAGTGAGAAAATTTGCAGAGACCAATTCAATGAAAGTAAGACCCACCAGCTTTCTTGGGTAGAGCTACAGACTAAAACAACTTATATGTGGCAAAAATTCTGATTTGAATGAATGAAAACATGAAATTGTAGAATATTTTCAAAATAAATACTGTAGAGTGAAAACCTCAAATAGGAAAAAATTCAGATCCTAATCTGCTAAGATTCATTTTTAAGTTTAATTACATAAATGAGTCATTTATATAACCAAGGAGTTATATTAGGAATGCATCTTTTTTTTTTTTTTTTTTGAAGATTTTATTTATTTGTCAGAGAGAGCACAAGCAGGGGAAGCAGCAGGCAGAAGTAGAGGCAAGCAGAGGGAGAAGCAGGCTCCTCGCTGAGCAAGGAGCCTGATCCTGGACTCCGTCCCAAGACCCTGGGATCATGACCTGAGCCTCCCCGGTGTCCCATTAGGGAAGCATCTTACAAGGTTCTTTTTGGGGGGCGCCAGGTGGCTCAGTCAGTTCAGCATCTGCCTTGGGCTCAGGTCATGATCCCCGATCCTTGGATGGAGCCCCTAGTCCATTGGGCTCCCTGTAGGGAGCCTTCTTCCCCCTCTCCTCCCCACTAGAGCTTTCTGGTGCTATCTCTACCTTTCTCTCTCTCAAATAAATAAAATCTTTTTTTAAAAAAAGGCTGTTTTTGTTTATATACGGGCAAGTGTTCTCCATTTGCCTTTAGTAAGTGGCTAGTCTTTTCAAAATCAAGAAGGCAAAATTCTCCCCAGGTTCTGAATTAACGGTAATTCTGAATTAGGAGAAGTCTCATTTGATGGGGTTTTACTCTCAGACATGTAAGTATAAAGTGAAATTAAAATAATTATTAAAATAATTATTAAGAAGAAGGGATCAGCTCTCTGTACCCAGCTGAGATCTCCCTAGCAGTAAAGGCAGGACGACTTCGTTGTAGCACTTTCCATCGGAGCGCGTGTATTACAAGGGACCCGCCCAGCCAGCATAATCCGATGAAATAAGCATTTCAGCTAGTCATCAGGAGATCGGGCATCAAGTAAAGGCTCTAAAATGTGTGACCTTAAGCACCTTCTACCTTCTGTGCACTGACCGCTCTCACAGGAAAATGGGGATGTGTACTAACTAGGACAGGCCTGGTTGGGGGATGGGGAGGGGAGGTAGGGAGGGTTGCAGGGGGAGCCACTTACGAGACGTAAGCTGGGTAGCCAAATCCTATCAAGTTGCAGAGGAGCGAGGCTCCATAACCGAACACCAGGTACAAAGCCACCAGCCCGATGACACCTGGAGACACGAGGAGAGAAATGGGTCCCCTGGCACAGAAGGCGTTAAGCCGGATAGCCCCCGCCCACACCGCGAGGCTCGGCCTAGTGCGGGCGATCGAGAAAAACAAACCGCCGTAAGGCTGGGCCCGGGCCTTTCCCCGGCTTCGCAGACCGCCTGGGGACAGCCCCTACCTTCGTGCCATTCCCACTGCCCCCCTCCCGCAGGGGTCCCCCGCCGTGCAGCTCACCGGCCTAGGGAACCGCGATCCACAGAGGATCTGGAGAGGCCCCGACTCCCCCGCCCGCCCGCGACCCCTCCAGTCCCGGGGGACACCCTGCTCGGCGCTGAGCTCTGCCGAGAGCCGGGCGGGACCATGCCCGCGCGCCCGCCCGCAGGACGCCCCCACCACTCGGCGCCAAGTCCGTGCGCGGCCCCTGGGACTCGGCGCTCGGCCGCGGGGACAGACACGTCAGCGCCGGCCCTCTCCGCGTCCCGAACACCGGCCATCCCCCCCCGCCCCCGCCCCGGTCCGGGCGCCCCAGCGGGGTCTCCGGCCCCCCGGCCTGCCGGGACGGCCAGATCGATCCCGAGGATGCCCTCGCCCCCATCTGTCACACACACCCTCTCCTCCGAACCCCCTTCCCGCTCGCTTCCCCAGCAGCTGGTGCCGCGGCCGCTCCCCGGGCCCGGCCACCCGCGGCGACCGCGCACCCACCGAGCGCGAAGTATCTCCGGTTCACGCCGGTCTTGGCCTCGAGCTTGGCCAAAAGGTCGGTCATGCAGTTCTTCTCCTGCAGAAACCGGTCGAACCTCTGTCTCATGGCCGCAGACATGGCGAAAACCTTCGCGCCGCCGCCCGGACTGCTCCTAGTGCGGGTGGCCGCAGAGCCGGGTGACTGGGACGGGGGCGGAAGGCGGGAGGCCGGAGGCGGGAGGCGGGCGGGTCCCGCGCTTGTCGACGCGTCCCCCTCCCTGCGCGGCCCCCCCTCCCTGCCCCGCCCCGCTGCGGGCGCCACACCCGGCCCGGGCCGGTCCTGCGCTTCCCCGGCGGCAGAGGGGGGCCGGAGCTGCAGCGGCTCCCGGCGGGGGGACCGTACCCCGCATCTAGCCGCCTAATTCCGCCGAAGGTAGAGATGAGCGATGACTCCTGTGAGCGCCTCGCGCAAATCGCACTAGTGCAAAAGCAGGTGGTAAGGGGGAGGCCGGCGCCCCTATTGCTCCCACCCGCCGCATAGTGAGACTGGTTTGAACGGGTCTGTACCGCTGTGCTGACCCCGCCAAGGCATTTAAATTTAGCAACGGAAATGTACGACCAACCCCGAAAGAACTCTTCGTCGGAGACCTGCTTCCCCCCTCGTTGCTGGAACTCAGCATAGCTTTTCCCAATAGTCTTGGTGCAAAGACCCTTGAAGAGACTTCCCAAACCCTCCTACGGGGGAAATGGGTTCCGGGAAAGCGCTGCACTACCGAAACCTTGCTGTGGTGGAGTTGAATTTGATTGATATCTGATATCCTGGAAACGTTTCCACCCGCCGTGGGGGAGACTAGTTTGTCCTTGCCTACAGCAAAATTACCCGGAAGGAGGAAATCCAACACTCGGGGCAGGGCCTCCCTTGGCTACCATCAGAACGTCTTCCTCTACTTAAACCTTGGCTCTGGTTATCTCTCACCACACTATTTAAGGAAACTCCTTTTGAAATTATTATCTTTGTGACTCCTATGATCTACACAACGGAGGTAGAGTTTTCCTCATTGCTTAAACTTCAAAGCTTCGGGTTCCTTACAGACTAGGGCTCGCGTTCCTCAGTTAAAGCCGCACACCAGCTGGGCCAAAGCGCTTCCTCTTTGTCCCGCACAACCCCCCTTTCAAACTGGCCTAGCTACAGCACTGCCTTCCACTTCAGCCAAAAAAAAAAAAAAAAAAACTACCTTGCCCACTCCTAACTTTTCCCTTTTATGCTAATTCTCCTTTCTCTTTTCTTCCCTGGAGAGTCTTAGCTCCGTTTTCTCAGCAGTCCCACCACCATCCAGCCACATCAGTGAACAAATTAAACCAAATAAAAAATTAATGAGATTATTGTGATAGCTTCCCAGTGCATTTCTGTCTTTCCACCTACAGTCAATTCTCAGTGTGTCAGCCAGTTGGATCTTCTTAAAAATGTGGGTCAAACTGTGGATTTTGCTCTGAACCATTTGCTCCGCACTGTCAAGTAGCTTTCCATTGGTCAGAGGTGATGTGGTTTATCCCTCTGTCTTCCAATTTCATCTACGGCCTGCCTCCTTGCTGTGCCCAAAACAAGCTGAATGCATTCCTGCCTCTGGCCTTTCATCCTTCTATCTCCATGGTTCTCAACTAGGAGGGTTTTTGACCCATACAGGACATACGGCAATGTCTGGAGACATCTTTGGTTGTTCAAACAGATGGTCACAATGAGAAGTGGTTGCTGCTAGTATCCAGTAGGTAGTGCTGGGGAAGCTGCTAAGGAACCCTGCAATGTACAGGACAGCCCTCCCACAAGGCTGTCCAGCCCTCAATGTCAATAGTACTGCTATGGCGGAACCCTCCTGTATCTGAAAAGCTCCAGGTAACTGCTTAATTCTCTCCTCACACTTTTCAGGTCTTTGCCCAAATGGCATCTCAGTGGGGCCTCCTCCCGATTCTGAATTGTAATCCCCAATGTTCTCTGGCCCGTCTTGCTTTGTTTTGCTCTGTAGAACTTACTATGTGTGGCATTCTATATGTTCTGCTTTTTTTTTTTTTTAAGATTTTATTTATTCATTCGACAGACAGAGATCACAAGTAGGCAGAGAGGCAGGCAGAGAAAGAGGGAGAAGCAGGCTCCCCGCCGAGCAGAGAGCCCGATGTGGGGCTCGATCCCAGGACTCTGGGACCACGACCCGAGCCGAAGGCAGAGGCCCAATCCACTGAGCCACCCAGGCGCCCCTATGTTCTGCTTTTTAAAAAAACATATTTTTAAAAATGATGTTGTTTTATTCATTTATTGTAATTCCAGTATAGTTAACATGCAGTGTTATATTAGTTTCAGGTGTATAATGTAGTGATTCAATGGTTGGATGACTCAGTGCTTGTCGAGGTACAGGCACTCTTGGGGTGCATTGGTGGCTTAGTTAAGCGTCTGCCTCCAGTTCAGGTCATGATCTCTGGAGCCTGGGATCCACCTGCATTGGGCTCCCTGGTCAGCGGGAGTCTTCTTCTCCCTCTTCCTCTGCCCCGCCTCTGCGGCCCCCCACCCTTGCTCATGCTCTCTCTCTCTCTCTCTCTTTCAAATCAATCAATCTTAAAAAAAGAAGAAGAAGAAGAAGAGGAGGAGGAGGAGGAGGAGGTGGAGGGAGGGGGAGGAGAAGGAGGAGATGATGATGATGATGATGATGATGGAGATAAGTGCACTCTTTAATCCTCATTGCCTGTTCTGTACCCACCTCCCCTCTGGTCACCATCAGTTTGTCCCTACAGTTAGGAGTCTGGTTTTTTCCTTTGCTGATTTGTTTTATTTCTTAAATTCCACATCTGAGTGAATTCATACAGTATTTGCCTTTCTCTGACTGGCTTACTTCACTGAGCATTATGCTCTCTAGGTCCATTCATGTTGTTGCAAATGGCAAGTGTAGAGGCCACTTTGGGGCAACAGGCTTGAGCAGTGGTAGCTTGAGTAAGGTTGAAGGTTCCACAGTGACCAAAGTGCTCACAGACCACAGTGAGCTGATGCAAACAGGCTCATTAAAACATAGGCCCTAACCAGGCACAGTTCCTAAGATTACCAAAAAAGAGAAAATTCCATAGGTCCCCATATTCCCTTACCCTACCCTATAACTATAGCCCTTCACCACCACCTCATAGCAGACAGTCTCTCCTTTGCTGTCTTGCCCACAGCACCTTTGCAGTGTATTCAGTAAACTTTCCTCTCCTTTGTTCTGCCTGGGGTGAAATCTTCCACGGCCTGAGCCACAGGCCCCCACCCAATCTGGTTGTCCCACAGCAAGATTTCATTCATTTTTATGGCTGAATGATATTCCTGTGTGTGTGTGTGTGTGTGTGTGTGTGTGTGTGTGTGTGTCTGTGTGTGTAAAACCTCTGGTTTATCCATTTACCTATCAGTGGACACTCTGGCCGCTTCCATAGTTAGGTTATTGTAAATAATGCTGCAGTAAACACAGGGGTATTGAACTAGTGTTTTTGTGTTTTTTTTTATAAATGCCCAGTGATGTGATTACTGGATCAAATGGTCATTCTTTTTTTTTTTTTTTTTAAGATTGATTTATTTATTTGAGAGAGAGAGAGCGTGCACGCAAAGAGGGGTAGGGGCAAAAGGAGAAGGAGAGAATAAATTCTTAAACAGACTCCCTGCTGAGCATGGAGCCAGGCATGGGCCTTGATCCAAGGACCCTGAGATCATGATCTTAGAGGAAATCAAGAGTCAGTCGCTTAAGGGACTGAGCCACCAAGGCACCCCATGGCAATTGTATTTTAAATCTTTTTTGAGGATTCTCCATACTGTTTTCTGCAGTGGCTACACCAGTTTGCATTCCCACCAACAAGGCAAGAGGGTTCCTTTTTTTCCCCAACTTAGCCAACACTTATTGTTTCTGTGGTTTTTATTTTAGCCATTCTCTGACAGGATGAGGTGGTATCTCATTGTGGTTTGATTTGCATTTTCCTGATGATGAGTGATGTTGAGCACCTTTTCATGTGTCTGTTGGCCATCTGGATGTCTTCTTTGGAGAAAAGTCTGTCTTCTGCCCATTTTTAAATTGGATTATTTGGATTTTTTTTTTTTTATGTTGGGTTGTATAAGTTCTTTGTGTATTTTGGATACTAGCCCTTTATTGGATATGTCATTTGCAAATATCTCTCATTTAGTCTTTTAGTTTTGTTGTTTCCTTTGCTGTGCAGAAGCTTTTTATCCTAATGTAGTCTTTTTTTTTTTTAAGATTTTATTTATTTATTTGACAGAGAGAGATCACAAGCAGGCAGAGAGGCAGGCAGAGAGAGAGGAGGAAGCAGGCTCCCCGCTGAGCAGAGAGCCCGACGCGGGGCTCGATCCCAGGACCCTGAGATCATGACCCGAGCCGAAGGCAGCGGCCCAACCCACTGAGCCACCCAGGCGCCCCATCCTAATGTAGTCTTAATAGTTTATTCTTTCTTTTGTTTCCCTTGCCTCAGGAGACAATTGAAAAATATTGCTATGGCCAATGTCAGACAAGTTACTGCCTGTACTCTCTTCTATGATTTTTTTTTTAAAAGATTTTATTTATCTATTTTGTAAGGGCCTATTCAGCCAGAGCAGCCTCACCCCGGTTGAACTGCCATTTTGTTGTAAAGCTTAAATTGATTCCCCCCACCCACAGGGGAAAAGCAAGTCCGGGAACCCAGTCCCAGGTAACAAAAGTCCAAGTACAAGGGTGCGTCAGGCCAGGAGGAGGTATTCAATCAGTGGGGGCGCATACTGTCTCCTAGCTACCAAGGAGTATGGGCCCCCGCCCTTTGGGAGCCTTTTGGCACCAATCCTAACCAAGGTGTGATAGGGTAAATAGGGTAAATTGTAATTCAATTGGTCGCCTAGCATCACTGTGGAGTTTCCTGTGTGTGTTACAATCTCATTGGCCACCTGTGTGTGGCCAGGCCCAACCACATGGCCTTTGCTCTATGAAAGTTAGTCTGGAAAGCAGGGAGGGGTCGTCCTCTCTGTAGGGGCGGCCCCCACTGATCTGTTTGACGTTGGGTCTGATTCCTGATGCTTGGCACGAAATAAAGCTTTGCTTGACCTTCGCTTTGTATCAGTCTCGCTCCTTTAATTATGGACCCATTATTGGGGTACCCAGTTTTGGGGGACCAAAAATTTGACAGAAATCACAAGTAGGCAGAGAGGCAGGCAGAGAGAGAAGAGGAAGCAGGCTCCCCGCTGAGCAGAGAGCCCCATGTGAGGCTTGATCTCAGGACCCTGAGATCATGACCTGGGCCAAAAGCAGAGGCTTAACCCACTGAGCCACCCAGGGGCCCCTCTTCTATGATTTTTATAGTTTCAGGTCTCACATTTAGGTCTTTTTTTTTTTTTTAAGATTTTATTTATTTATTCGAGAGAGAATGAGTGAGAGAGAGCATGAGAGAGGAGAAGGTCAGAGGGAGACGTGGACTCCCCAAGGAGCTGGGAGCCCGATGCGGGACTCGATCCTGGAAGTCCAGGATCATGACCTGAGCTGAAGGCAGTCGCTCAACCAACTGAGCCACACAGGCGCTCCACATTTAGGACTTTAATCCATTTTGAATTCATTTTTGCGTGTGGTGTAAGAAAGTAGTTTCATTCTTTTGCATGTAGCTGACCAGTTTTCCCAGCACCATTTGTTGAAGAGACTGTCTTTTTCCCATTGGCTATTCTTCCCTCCTTTGTCGAAGATTAACTGACCATATACGTATGGGTTTATTTCTGGACTTCCTATTCTGTTCCATTGATCTGTGTATCTATTTTTGTGCCAGAACCATATGTTTGACTACTACAGCTTTGTAGTATTACTTAAAATCTGGAATTGTGGTACTTCAGGCTTTGTTTTTCTTTTCTGAAACTGCTTTGGTTGGGGCACCTGGGTGGCTCAGTCGTTGAGCATCTGCCTTTGGCTCAGGTCATGATCCCAGAGTCCTGGGATCAAGCCCTGCATAGGGCTCCCTGCTCTGTGGGAAGCCCGCTTCTCCCTCTCCCACTTCCCCTGCTTGTGTTCCCTCTCGCCGTGTCTTTCTCTGTCAAATAAATAAAATAAAATAACATAAAAGATTGCTTTGGCTATTAAGGGTCTTTGATGGTTCCATACAAATTTTGGGATTATTTGTTCTAGTTCTGTGAAAAATGCAGTTGGTATTTTGATAGGGATTGCATTAAATCTGTAGATTGCTTTGGGTAGTATGCACATTTTAACAATATTTTTTCATCCCATCATGAGCATTGGATGTCTTTCCATTTCTTTGTGTCATCTTCAACTTCATTCATTGGTGTTTTATAGTTTTCAGAGTACAGGTCTTTGATCTCCTTGGTTAGGTTTATTCCTAGGTATATTATTATTTTTGGTGCAATGAGCAATGGGATTGTTTTCTTAATTTCTCTTTCTACTGCTTCATTGTTAGTGTGTAGAAATGCAAAAGATTTCTGTACATTGAAGGAAACAACAGATATTGGCAAGGATGTGGAGAAAGAGGAACCCTCTTATACTGCTGGTGGGAATGCAAGCTGGTATAGCCTCTCTGGGAAACAGTATGGAGGTTGCTCAGAAAGTTAAAAAATAGAGCTACCTTATGATCCAGCAATTGCACTACTAGGTATTTACCCAAAGGATACAAACCTAGTGATCTAAAGGGGTACCTGCACCCAATGTTTATAGTAGTAATGTCCATAATAACCAAAATATGGAAATGGAAAGAGCCCTGGTGCCACTGGAAGATCAATGGATAAAGAAGATGTGTATACATATATATACATATATACATACATATATGTATATATATACACACATATACATACATTGGAATATTACTCAGCCAACAAAAAATAAAATCTTACAATTTGCAATGATGTGGATGAAGCTAGAGTATATTATGCTTGTGAAATAACTTAATCAGAGAAGATAATTATCATATGATTTCACTCCTGTAGAATTTAAGAAACAAAACAAGATCATAGGGGAAGGGAGGGAAAAATAAAATAAGATGAAATCAGAGTGGGAGACAAACCATAAGAGACTCTTTATTTTTTTTTTAAGATTTGTATTTATTTATTTGATAGACAGAGATCACAAGTAGGCAGAGAGTCAGGCAGAGAGAGAGGGGGAAGCAGGCTCCCTGCTGAGCAGAGAGCCTGATGTGGGGCTTGATCCCAGGACCCTGAGATCATGGTCCGAGCCAAAGGCAGAGGCTTAAACCACTGAGCCACCCAGGCGCCCCCATAAGAGACTTTTTTTTTTTTTTTTTTTTTTTTTTTTTCCATAAGAGACTCTTAACTTTAAGAAACAAACTGAGGGTTGCTGGAGGGGAGGTGGGTGGGGGGATGGGGTAACTGGTGATGGGCAGTAAGGAGGGCACTTGATGTAATCAGCACTGTGTGTTATATGCAACTGGTGAATCACTAAACTCTACCTCTGAGACTAATAATACACTATACATTAATTAATTAAATTTAAAAAAAAAGAAATGCAACAGATTTCTGTACATTGATTTTCTATCCTGCGACCTTACTGAATTCATTTATCAGTTCTAGTAGGTTTTTTGGTAGAATCTTTAGGGTTTCCTATATATAGTGCCATGTCTTCTGCAAACAGTGAAAATTTTACTTCTTCATTAGTAATCTGGATGCCTTTTATTCCTTTTTCTTGTCTGATTGCTGTGGCTAGGACTTCCAGTACTGTGTTGAATAAAAGTAGTCAAGAGTGGACATCCTTCTCTTGTTCCTGATCTTAGGGGGAAAGCTCTCAGTTTTTCACCATGGAGGCTGATGTTTACTGTGTGTTTTTCATATATGGCCTTTATTATGTTGAGGTGTGTTTCTTCTAAACCTACTTTATTGAGAGTTTTTGTCATGAGTAGATGTTGTACTTTGTCAAATGATTTTCCTGCAGCTATTGAAAGGATCATATGGTTTTTATTTTTTCTCACTAACATGATGAATCGTTTTGTTTTGTGAATATTGAACTATCCTTGCATCTTGGGAATAAATCCCACTTAATTGTGGTGAATGATTTTTTAAAATGTATTCAGTTTGTTAATACTTTGTGAGGATTTTTTGCATCAGAGATACTGGCTCATAGTTCTCTGTATGTTCTAATTTTTAAATTGTTCTTCTTTCCCCATTACATTATAAGTTCCACCCAATAGAGATATTTTTGCCTAATCTGTTTACTTTTGTATCTCAAACACCTGGAATAGTGCCCGGCACTTAATAGGTCTTCAGAAACTATTTTTTGAATGAATGGATATGTAACATGCATTGTACTACCCAGTACTCTAAGTGCTGCATATACTAAATCATTTAATCCTCATGAAAGCATAAGGCAGTTACTATCTGTTTTATCCTCATTTAAGGGAAGAAAATCAGGTAAAGCAAACTTTGACGATTAATAAGTGTCAAAGCTAGAATTCAGACCCTGACTCTTACCCCTTTATTGCCAATATGGGTTGAATTGTGTCTTTCCCAAAAACAATATGTTGGAATCCTAACCCTCCATACCTCAGAATGTGACCTTTTTGGAGAAAGGGTGTTTACAAAGCCAATCAAGTTAAAATGAGGTGATTATATGGGCTCTAATCCAATATGACTGGTGTCCTTATGAAAAGGAGGCTCCTTGGTGGCTCAGTCAGTTAAGCATCTGACTCTTGATTTTGGCTCAGGTCATGTGTGTGAGATTGAGCCCTGCATCAGGCTGGGTGTGGAACCTGCTTAAGATTCTCTTTCTCTTTAGGGGCACCTGGGTGGTGGCACAGTTGGTTAGGCATCTGAATCTTGGTTTAGGCTCAGGTCATGATCTCAGGGTTGTGGGATCGAGCCCTGCGTTGGGCTCCATGCTCAATGCAAAGTCTGCTTGAGTTTCTCTCTCCCTTGCCCTTCCCCCTCTCAAATAGACAAATCTTTAAAAAACTATTTTTTAAAAAAAGATTCTCCCTCTCTTTCTCCCTCTGCCCCTTCCCCCCTTGCTCGCATGTTCTCTTTCTCTCAAAAAAAGGGGGGGGAGGAATTTGGACACAGACAGACACACAGAAGAAGAGATGTGAGACACAAAGGAAGAAGTCTGTTGTCTATATGCCAAGGAGAGAAGGCCTCACAGCCCTCAGAAGAAAGCAACCCTGCGGACACCTTGATCTTGCACTTCTGACATCCAGAACTGTGAGACAGTAAATTTCTATTATTTAAACCAATCATTTTGTGGTATTTTGTTATAGCAGCCCTAGCAAACTCTTATAACTGCTTACAAGAATAGCTGAGTTTGGAATTTTGTAGCCAATTATAAGTTTGTATAATTACCTACAAAATTAATACAGTAATTATTACTTAACTGGAAGTTGGGGTCATATTTTTGAGTACTTCAGATGATTCACAACTTGATATTTTTAGGGTTTTTTAGCCAATGAGCAAAATTCTTTTAAGTTATGTGTTCACATCAACCTAGATTTTTATCACTGTGCTTCATATAGTGTTAACATTGGTATTCTATCAACTATCCATGAAGTATCTGGAAACATACTATTGACTTGGATTTTTTTTATGTAAATACTGCTCCTTTCTCAATTTTCTCCCAACTTAGATTCCAAATTTGTTCTTTCTTCACCATTCTACCCAATACTAGTAAGACAAAGCATCCCAGTAAGGTGTAGGAGGTGGAGCCCTGTTTCTGGACCCAGCCTGGATGGTGATATTTCAGCTACACCATTAGCTGTGTGACTTTGGGCAAGTTACATAAGCTCTCTGTGCTTCTGTTGCCTCATCCATTAAATAGGAATAATAGTACCCACTTCACAGGGTTGTCATCATGACAAAATAAAGTATAATTTGCAAAGTTTTCAGAAGAATTCCTAATGCAAAATAAGTGTTAAATACATCAAGAAAGAAAAAAAAAGCACAGCTAGATATTAAAATCGAGATGAAGAATATTACATAAGTCCTACCTTTAAGAAATTACCGTCAATCTGGGGAGCGTGAGACCCCTAGGTCATCCAGTCATCTCTGCAAAGCTTAGGCCCTTCTGTAGATGAGAAAGAGATGCAGAGGATGAGAAGTTGGCCATAGGTCCCAGATTATTCGTTCTCTCATATCTATAGAGCGTAGCCTCTGTGCCAGATGCTGCCAGACCTGGGAACCAGATAGACCAGGTCTCTGGCAGGCCATGGAGAAGACTGGCCTGAAGCCAGTTGACTTTGGCAATTCCTAAAAAGGAAGTCAGACTAACCTGGGATGGTGCAAAGGCTATTACTATATCTTTCATGGGCTACAGAAGACAGCTCTGCCAAAGATCGGAGATCGGGTCACTTTTTTCTCTCCATAAGCTGTCTCTTCAGGTTAAGAAAATTTCTTAACTATTTGAAGTCATGAACACACTTCTGTTCTGTCATATGTTAGGAAGAAGAGATGCATAATTTCCCATGTGGTCTCTTTATTACCCTCCCCCCGACCCACACATTTGGAAGGGATCCTGGCTTTTGTTGGAGCCTGGCACCGGGGAGGCCGCCAGCTGCCCCACCAGGAGGCCCTCAGGCCCTGCAGACAGAGCTCTGTTGGCACATCTCTCTCCAGCTGCTGGAGGAGGCTAATGGCAGATGATGTGACGGAAATAAGGAGGGGAAAGACAAAGTGAACAAAACTTGAGATACAGATTTGCCAGGCAGCAAGAGAAAAATGCAGAGGCCGGCTATAGCTTAAGGGAATATTCAAAGGAATGAAACATGAACGCTAAGGGACTGCATTGGATACATTTAAGTTATGTTTTGATTTTTCATTGTCTTATTCTTCAACCTTTTCTACTAAAAATATAGACAAAGCATTTTTTTATAGGTCTCCATTGATCAAACAGGAGGTTGCATTTTAGAAAATGACCGCTCACAATTGAGAATAAGTCAACCTAGGAATATCCTTTTCTTTAGCAAAGTATTTTTATTTTATTTTAGTATTTTATTCTGAAATCAAATGCCATATGTCATGGCTATTGCAGAGAAATCTAGAGATTTTCACCAGATATAAAAGTGCGCTCTAATTCACCCTTTCATGTGTCAAATGGCCCCTGCACAGGAGACAGATAGAAAAAAAATCACTGAGTGGTTGTTTCTCTAGGTTTGAGACCAGTTAATCCAGTCCTGGACAAACCATGGCATTTAGACCCATATTGGAATGGTACTGTGTCCACTGACCCTGGAATATGGGTCAGAGAACTGTTCTTTGACCACAGAGAACAGTTCTCTGACCACAGAGAACAATCTAGATTTGCCTCATGCATTTTCGCTTTTCTTTCCATGTAAGAGAAGGACCAGAGTGAGGCAATTTTGTGCATTTCCTTCCTGACTAGGCCTTACAGGAATTTAGTTAACTTGAATAAAGGAACTGACCAATTATTAGTTTCCTGTTGCTGCTGCAACAAATTACTACAAGCTTGGTGGCTTAAAACAGCAACAATTTATTATCTTGCAGTAGAGAACTCTACTACATCAGACCTCTGATGCAAGTCTAACTGGACTCAGTAAAGTTATCATTAGCAGGTTGCATTCCTTTTAGAGGCTCGGGAAGATGAGGGTTTTTTGGTTCATTTGGGATTGTTGGCAGAATTCAGGTCCCTGTGGGTGTAGGACTGAGCTCCCCATTTCCTTCCTCATTTTCAAAGCCTGCAGCAGTGGGTTGAATCCCTCTCATACTTGAAATTTCTGTTCCTTTTTCTTTGGTCTCATCTCTCTGATCCATCTGTCTTCCACTTCCATTTTTAAGGCCTCATGTGATTAAATTGAACCCATCCAGGTAATCCAAAATAATCTGATTTTAAGGTTCGTAACAGTCCTCATCTGCAAAGTTCCTTTTGCCATGGAAAGGGACCAACTTACAAGTTCTGAACACTAGGGTATGGCCGTCTTTGGGAGATCATTATTTTGCAGACTACACCAGCCTTAGATGGGGAATCCGTAACCAGCCTCAGGGTCCCTGAAAAGAATGGACGTGTTGAGATTAACCAGCTGGTGTAGTCCTTTCCCTTACCTGGAGAGCCCACCCAGGACATGGCACAGGCATAAGGCACGGGTCCCGCAGCAGATGCCCTGGCTCCATTTCTTACTTGCTGTGTGATTTCAGGAATGAACGTTCTCACCCTCCAAAGGCTCACTTTCGTTAGCCTATATCATGAAACTAACGTCAGTATCTATCTGCTCTAGGCTGAATGTTTGCGTCCTCCCAAAATTTGTACGTTGAACCTAAACCCGAATCAGATGATAACTGGAGGTGGGGCCGTTGGGGGGGGTGACTAAGTCATGGGGGGGAGCCCTCATGATGAGATGAGTGCCCTTATAAAAGAGACCCCATGGGGCGCCTGGGTGGCTCAGTGGGTTAAAACCTCTGCCTTTGGCTGGGGTCGTGATCCCATGGTCCTGGGATCGAGCCCCGCATCGGGCTCTCTGCTCAGCGGGGAGCCTGTTTCCTCTTCTCTCTCTGCCTGCCTCTCTGCCTGCTTATGATCTCTGTCTGTCAAATAAATAAATAAAATCTTTAAAAATAAATAAATAAATAAATAAATAAATAAAAAATAAAAGAGACCCCAGAGAGCTCCCTCAGCCCTCCCACCCTGTCAGGACACGGAGAGAAGATGGCTACCTGTAAAACGGGACGTGAGGTCTCACCAGACACGGAATCTGCTGGTACCAGCCTCCAGAACCGTGAGAAATAAATGTTTAAGTCACCCAGTCTGTTTTTGTCATAGCAGCCTAAATGGGCTAATATATCACCTCACAGCGTTGTTGGGGGAAATGACATATTCTGTGTAAAACACTATGAAAATTCCTCCCTCACGGAGTGTGCCGAAGTTTTAGCAAATCCAAAAGATTCATATGCAAATGCAGCAGACAGTGGCAAGCGTTGATGCTTAAAATTCCTCCCTCTTGTCTCATTCCGTTGATTCCGGGATTTGGTATCTGTGCAAACAAAAATACTCTAGAAGAAATAAAAGCACATTTTCGTCAGTAATTTGACTATGGCAAAGCAGGAGGAAAAGGAAGATGTACACTGAGCGTCTATTTTGTCAGCAGCAGTTTTTGTGCCCAGGGACTCTGAGAGTGTATTCTAATGAGGTGGGGCACCAGGTGCTCGAGAAGGAAAGGCACCTAGGCTTTGCCAAGGCACAAAGTGGTAAAGCTAAATTGCTAACTTCAGAGTCTTATCTCGGACCCTTGGACTAATCAGTGGCCAAGGGAAATGGACTCTCCAGGCCCGCACAGATGGGAGCAAGGAACTGACGTAACAACACGTGTCAGGGCAAGTCCAGCTGTTCTCTGATGGGCGGCAAGCTGATTGATGCCCCCCTTTATCACTTAGTAGTCTCCAAATGCTTCCTTCCTCTCCTTGGTGTCTGTCTTTCAGCCTTGTTTGGATGAGTTTTGGCTCAACTCCCTCCAACTCTTGGACATTGATCATGCTATGACCACACTGGCTGTCTCAAGGACGTGCCTCTTCCTTTGAACACATAAATAAATAACTTTTGTTTTATTATGAGCAGAGCAGGGCAGTGCAGTTAGGTGAGAATGACATGACCATGTGGCCTTTTGCTTATTATCTAGAACGTTCTGTCTAAAATCAGTGCTGATGTAGATTAAAAAGAAGGTAGTATTGGGGGATTTGGAACACGATTGGAGGAGGCGCAGGCTTGCTCTTTTCCCCTCACACCTTTGTTTGTAACAACTCTGTCTATTGGCCATCATAACCAAAACTGTTGGAAGTGAGAATTTCTTGGTTTAAGAAATCATGATGTATACTGTCTCTAGATAGCACCAACTGTTGTGTGTGTAATCATAACCAGCTTTATCAAATTTACTGAAAATGTTGATACTTTTATTTATTTTATTTTATTTTAAAGATTTTCTTTCTTTGTTTGAGAGAGAGCTTGCACACAGTGGGGGAGAGGGAGAAGCAGACCCCCAGCTGAGTAGGGAGCCTGATGCAGGACTCGATTCCAGAACCTCGTGATCATGACCTGAGCCAAAGGTAGATGCTTAATCGACTGAGCCACGCAGGCACCCCAAAGTGTTGATACTTTTTTTTTTAAGATTTTATTTATTCATTTGATAGACAGAGATCACAAGTAGACAGAGAGGCAGGCAGAGAGGAAGGAAGCAGGCTCCTGCTGAGTAGAGAGCCCGAGGTGGGGCTCATTCCCAGGACCCTGGGATCATGACTCAGAGCCAGTCGAAGGCAGAGGCTTTAACCCACTGAGCCACCCAGGCACTCCAAAGTGTTTATACTTTTTTTTTTTTTAAAGATTTTATTTATTTATTTGTCAGAGAGAGAGAGGGAGAGAGAGCAAGCACAGGCAGACAGAATGGCAGCAGAGGCAGAGGGAGAAGCAGGCTCCCTGATGAGCAAGGAGCCCGATGTGGGACTCGATCCCACGACGCTGGGATCATGACCTGAGCCAAAGGCAGCTGCTTAACCAACTGAGCCACCCAGGCGTCCCAACAAAGTGTTTATACTTTTAATGATCATTCTTATGCAAATTGTTTGAACTTGGACACATTAATCATTAGAACTGTAACTTCCAATTTTGTAAATAGTAACTGAATTTATGTTTAACACAATACCAAAATCTGTATCATGTGTATATTTGGTACATTTATAGCTCCACACAATGGCATATGAAATGGATTAAAGGAAGCATTTCTATTTCTGGATTCTCTGGGTATGTGATTACTTACAACTTGTGTGTTTAACGTGCAGGAGGACCTTTATACTTAGATTGCTTGGTATCAGGTTTACAGCTTCTGTTTAATGTGAAACAATGCCATGATTTGGACTAGATGCAAATGTCTTAAATAAACGACAAAGATACTTGAGTGCAAAATTCAGTGGAGGAGAGGCCGTTATCTTAATTGAGAGAAAAATAACATTGGCTCAATTTCAGAGTAATCTATTAAAAACAAATTATTGTGTAGAGTTACCTCAAATCACTTTCTCGAATTTGTATTAATTCACAGGAGAATAATAGGGGCAAAAAATCAGCTTAGACAGAGACCCTGCATCAGTTTATAGAATGTGGCTTCCTTTCACTTGCCTTAGATCATGTCCACTCTGACAGAGCAAAGTGGAGAGTGAAGCACCTATCTTAGAGTTTTACCATAAAAATTTTATGAATAATTACTTGGAGTAGACAGCCCCAGGCTAAGACCTTTCAGTAGAGAACAACTGGACATAAGTAAATTTTTCAGGATGACTTAGTTTGAGACCAAGGAATGGTCAGTGCTGTTTTTGTCAGGCATAGAACGGATCCCAGAATACACTCAACTACTCTTGAAGTCCCTTCCCATTATTTAGATTTAATTTGTTTGTTTTTTTTCTAACAGTTTTATTTATTTGACACAGAGAAAGAGATCCCAAGTAGGCAGAGAGGCAGGCAGGGGGGGGGTACACAGGCTCCCCGCTGAGCAGAGAGCCCGACGCGGGGCTCAATCCCAGGACCCTGAGATCACGACCCGAGCCAAAGGCAGAGGCTTAATCCACTGAGCCACCCAGGCACCCCTAGATTTAATTTCTTAAAGGTTTTCTCCTCATTCTCAGAAGGATCATGAATCCCCAGTATTAAATATTCACTCATTTGCCCAACAGTTATTTATGGAGTACCCGCTATCTGGAGGCGCCCTGGGAACTGAGATAGACAAGATCCAAGCTTTATGAATCTCATAGGAGATAATTGCCATAGCAACATTTGGTATCCATCATTGAGGATTTGAAATAAACTTTAGGATCTTAACACAATATTATTTTTTCATCGCCAAAGAGCAAATTGTTATCAATAAAAGTCTCAATTTGGCTCTCATATGATACCGTTTGTTCTTTTCTACCTGGCACCCTGACAGCAGCAAACACTCTTGCTCCATAAGCTTTCCTCCCTTTTCCTTAGATCCAACAGGAGTTGAGGGAGTGGTGACTCCTTGCTTGAGTCATCATTTTGCTACATTATATAATAATTTTATAAACACCAACAGTGGAAAAAAACTAGACAGCAGGGAAAGATCCATTGTTTATCCCTTGTCTCGCGGTCTCCCCATACCTCCCCAGCGGGGTCAGTTTTGAAGTGATCAGACCCATGACGAGTGGGAAGGAGAACTCCTTGTTGACCTGACCAAACATCTGATGATAATAATGTCTCTTTATTCTATAGGGAGACATTTATCCTGTATAAATAGACATCTTACTGTTTTACCTCAATGCAAAAATGTGTTAGTAGTTAGCAGTGGTTTGTTACAGCCGTGAACTGACATCTGTTAGCAATGAGGTTCTGGCATACTGTCCTATGTGAGTAATTCTGAGGAAAGGAAGTCAGAAGAGCAGACCAGTGGTCACCCCAAAATAGCCCTGAGCCTGCAGCTTTGGGCAGAACAACTCATTGGCAAAGCTGTGAGGAGAGCAGAGCTGTTTACCCACTGACTCATCTGCTTTACACGTATCTGCAGAGTGGCTGCCATGGGCTAAGCATGATGCTTAAGGATGAACGAGAGGCACTTGTGCCCAAAGAAATGTATAAATGTTAGATTCCTTCTCTCAACTTTTTTTTTTTAACCTCTGTATACCCCATATGTCCAGTATCCCCGTACTCTTGTTCTTTCCCCTTTTAATTCTCTTATCAGTAAACTCTTCTTGGGGTACCTGGGTGGCTCAGTCCGTTAAGTGTCTGCCTTCGGCCCTCTCCCTCTGCCTGCTGCTCCCCCCTGCTTGTCACTCATGCTCTCAAATAAATAAATAAAATCTTAAAAGTAAAAATAAAATAAAAATGTAATGTTCCTTCTATTTACCCTTTCATCCCATTTCCCGATATTAAAAATTCAGTTTGTACCCTGCCAGATCCCTTCCTTTGCAAACAAAATCACACATCAGTGTATCTAGACTTATAGTTATATCTAGATATGAACTTACTGAAGTCTTTTTTTTTTTTTTAAGATTTTATTTTTAAGTAATCTCTGCAGCCAACGTGGGCTCAAACTCACAAGCCTGAGATCAAGAGTCATGTGCTCTACTAGGAGTGAGCAAGTCAGGCATCCCTAAACATACAGAATTCTTAAAATATGAGTCATACTTGAACATAACTTCCTTTTTCATTCTACAACATACCAGGAGTATCTATGATATATTAAGTAAGAAAATAAGATCATAAAACAACATGTTTATGTGATCCTGCTTTTGTAAACTGTGTGTGTGTCTTTTCTTTTTTTTTTTTAGTTTTTTTTGCTACTTTTTCTACTGTTCAAGTTTTTAAAAGATTTATTTATTTATTTCAGAGAGAAAGAGAGAGAGCACAAGTGGGAGGGGTAGAGGGAGAGAGAGAATCTCAAGCAGATCCCGAGCTGAGCACCCAGCCCACTGGGGGACTCGAACTTAAAACGGTGAGATCAGGACCTGAGCTGAAACCACGAGTAGGACGCTAACCCACTGCGCCCCACCCCCAGGCACCCCTCTAGTGTTTAAGTTTTAAAATGAGGAATTTGCATTACTTTTTTTTTCTAAAGTATCTTCTTTTTTTTTTTTTTTTCTGAAAGATTTTATTTCAAAGTAATCTCTACACCCAATGTGGGGCTCAGCTCATAACCCAGAGTTCAAGAGTTGCACACCCCACTGACTGAGCCTTTTTTTTTAAAGTTAATTGGTCCGTTACTTTAAGGTGTTACTTTTCTATGTTACTTTTACAACCAAGATAAAATCTGTTTTTGTTACAATGAGAAAGAATTAGTGTTACTGGAAAACTTATGAGACAGCATTTGGCTGAGGTCATACTGCTAAATGGTGGCTTATTGCTCTGAGGAACTTCTGTCCTCTCAGTCTGCCAATTAATGTTAATAGTCCCTATCTTTGTAAGTCAAAATATAGCTATAGTATTGTTATAATTATTACATAATATTTAAGTGTGTGTATAATATAATATGCATAAACTACATATATTTAAAGTGAATTATGGCTGAATTTAGGATCCTTCTTTCTGGATGAGATTAGGCTTATAACCTTTTGTGGTTTTATTGATTTGGATAGTTATTTCTAATAAACCCAGTAATAACAGGACAAACTGAAGCTGCCACAAGGGGAAGAAATTAAAAGCCACAGTCATTTTGTTGCCATTTTCGTTCCTATTGTTGGTGGGAAGATTGACTTCCTTTTTGCATCCGGAGAAATGAGTTATAAATGAACTTTCCAAGGTGAACAGAGGGAGAACATTCTGTATTCTCTGTGTCCGTTTTGTGAGGCTGCCTGGCTACAAGGAAGGGGGACTGCGGGTGTGTCCTGTCCATCCTGATTAAGTTGGGGGGGGTTGCTCAAGCACTTCTGCAGCAGACACTCTTCTGAGGCAGATGCTCACCTTTCACCTTTATTTTCCCTACAAAACCTGTTCTCAGAAATGTGGTCATAAAGGGTGACTTCAGCCCAGGGTGTTTGGATCCGAATAGGGACCACGCTTTAGGGCCAGCCTGGGGTCTCCGGACGTTGACTGATTGTCATCTGAAAGGGAAGCTCCAAGGGAACACACCCCTGTCCCTACACAGTGTCGTGAATTTGTGGCAGTAGTGAAGGGTTTTACTCCCTAAAATCCTAGCCCTGGGCTGTGCATATTCCTTTATGCCTTTGTGGGGGTCTCTCTCCCCGTGTATCATCTTTGGCCTTGCGTTTTATGACTCTATTTCTTTTTCTCTCATTTCCTTCCGTTTCTCGTTATCTTTCTTTCTTAATTGGCCATATGTTAGAAAAATGTTACTTACTGACTTCATCGAATAATTACATTTTCCATGTATTTTATGTTAGGAGTGAAACACAGTTGTCACTTATTCAGAAGTTTGAGATCAATCGTACTTTATATTTTTCTAAGTATTCATCACTAATATCACCGACTGTCATGATATTATACATTTATTGGTTTACTTCTCTCAATACGACGCAGACTCCCTGAGGGCTAGGGACTTGGTCTTGTTCTGTGCTATATCTCAAGTGGGTCCGCTCCCCAGGTGACCCAGATGTCCTTCATGTACCTTGTCCCAGTCCCAGTGGTTTCCCTTTCACCTAAAAGCAACCACATCTTCACTTTTATGGTCATCATTTTCTCGTTTTCCTTCTAGTCTGTAACCCAAGACATCTCTAAACCCTATAATTTAACTTGCTTTGTAAAGAGTACACATCTTTACATTTTTATTATTTATTTATTTATTTATTTATTTATTAGACAGACATCACAAGGAGGCAGAAAGGCAGGTAGAGAGAGGGAGGAAGCAGGCTCCCCGCCAAGCAGAGAGCCCGAAGCAGGGCTTGATCCCAGGACCCTAGGATCATGACCTGAACCAAAGGCAGAGGCTTTAACCCACTGAGCCATCCAGGTGTCCCAAGAGTATACATCTTTTTAAGTTTCCTCCTATTCTCCAAGCACCCCTCCATTCTATCTTTGCCCACCGCCTACCTTTTTCTTTACAATTTAGTTCTGGAAGAAACTGGGTTGTTTGATTTGTCTTGTAGGGTTTCTCACATCTGGATTTTGCAGATCACATTTCCATGTAATTTACCCAGTTCTTCCGTATTTTCTAACTGGTAACGGGATTATGGACTTGATCAGATTCAAGTATAATTTGGGGTCCAGCTTCTTCGTAGGTGGCATGTAGGAGACATGTAATAGCTGATTATCTCTCTGTGTGATGCAGGCAGCCATAATCCATTATAAAGTTCAAAATGCTGATATTCAAATTTAATTTTTACTTCTTTATTTAGTTGGCAAAATACTTCCATAATGAAAAACTTCTCCTTGACTTATTAGCTTACACTGTATAGGAAAGGTAGCATAAATGCTTGATGAAAATACATATTTAGGGGTGCCTGGATGGCTCAGTGGGTTAAAGCCTCTGCCTTTGGCTCAGGTCGTGGTCTCAGGGTCCTGGGATTGAGCCCGACATCAGGCTCTCTGCTCAGCAGGGAGCCTGCTTCTCCCCCCATCCCCCCGCCTGCCTCTCTGCCTACTTGGGATCTCTCTCTGTCAAATAAATAAATAATATCTTTTCTAAAAAAAGAAAAGAAAAGAAAAAGAAAATACATATTTAGAAAGACAAAATATGCAAAAGAAATATACGAAAAAAAAAAGAGAAATTAGTAACCATAGACCTATTAAAATGTATACTGCAATAGGAAGAATAATTAACCTAGGGGGGAAAATTAGATGGAAGAAAAAATAATGACACAGATAATGATAATTTAAGTAGGGGCACTTGGGTGGCTCAGTGGTTTAAGCATCCAACTCTTGGTTTCAGCTCAAGTTGTGATCTCAGAGTCCTGGGATCAAGCCCCATGTTGGGCTCTGCGCTCAACATGGAGTCTGCTTGAGATTCTCTCTCTTTCCTTCTTCTTCTGTCTGTCTGTCTGTCTGTCAAATAAAAAAAATCTTTAAAAATGATAATTTAAGTAGGTTAATATAATTAACTATCGGAAAAATAATTTGAGGTTTAAAAAACAATATGGGAGTGCTTAACAGGTAGTTAAAACATACTTAACTTTGTGTCTTATTTAGGAGAAAGAAAAAAATATCAAATAACTTAAGACTTTATAGGAAAAATGGAGAACTAAATATGTATGTTGAAAAATAGAAATATAGGGACGCCTGGGTGGCTCAGTTGGTTAAGCAGCTGCCTTCGGCTCAGGTCATGATCCCAGCGTCCTGGGATCGAGTCCCACATCGGGCTCCTTGCTCGGCAGGGAGCCTGCTTCTCCCTCTCCCTCTGCTGCCACTCTGTCTGCCTGTGCTCGCTCTCTCTCTCTGACAAATAAATAAATAAAATCTTTAAAAAAAAATAGAAATATAATGCATAACTTCAAAACCAACAAAGGAGGAAAAAGAATATAGAAGACTGTAAGTCCCAAAGAAGAGAGGAAAAAAAGGAAAAGGGTCATAGAGAGAAGACCCAAATTAGATGGTAGAATAAATCCAAATACACCAGGATCACTCTTTGAGTTCATTGGTTAGAACTCATTTGCTAAGAGGGCATCCCATGTGGTTAATAAGCAAACAAGCAAGCAAACAAAACTGTTTATCGTTCAAGAAACACACTTAAAGGGTCCCTGGCTGGCTCAGTCATTAGAGCATGTGACATGCAACTCTTGATCTCAGGGTTGTGAGTTTGAGCCCCACATTGGGTGTAGAGATTGCTAAATATGTATATACCTACCTACCTACATACATACATACATAAGAAACACACTTAAAACCATCCAGAAATTTGAAAATAAAAGAAAGGGAAAATGTAATGATCAAACACAAATGAAAAATAAAAACATGCAGAAGAATAATAGTATTTAATGGAATTAATAGAAAACAAAGGGGATTTAAGATAAAAAACTTCATTTGGGGTAACAAGTAAAACTCTTTGATAAAAAAAGAATAATTTACCAGAAGATAGAGCAATCAAGAACAATAGAAGGATGTTCAACCAACTCATAATCAAGGGGAGAGATCTTAACACCCCTTTAATTAACAGATCAAGCTGACCAAAAGAAATAAAATTAATAAGCTTGATTGAATTGATATATAACAAAGGAATGAGGGCTTCCCCCTCCCCCCGTGGATCACAAGATATTGATCCCCCAAAGCCATACAGAGGTCAGGGCAGGACTTGGCTTATTAAAGTCTGTTCACTGTGGCAGACCAAATGAACACAAACCACGGGAGGATGTCAGGGAAATGGCACTTTCAGGTATTTCTGGTGGGAGTTGAAATGTTACAGTCATTTTGGAGAGCTATTTATCAAATGGAGCCATTATCAAAATCGATAAGCATATGCAGCAATTCCATTTGTCAGGCATATACCACAGACAAAGTCTTGTGTATGTGCATAAGTAGATATGTACCAGAACATTTCCTTGCAGCATTTTTTTGACACTGGGAAAAACTCGAAGTAACTTGAATGTGTATCAACAGAAAAATGAGTTTGTGAAGATAGTTAAGTGCTCTAGAGTTGCCATATTTACCATATTAACATGAGATACATTACAAGTATATATTATGAAAAGGAAAAAGGGAGGTTTGTAGAATAATAAGGGTATGACAACATTTACAACTTAAGACATGCATGTATGACAATGGTATGTGTGTATTTCTTTTTTTTTTTTTTTAAGTAAGCTCTGTGCCTGGTGTGGGGCGTGAATCCATGACCCCAAGATAAAGAGAAACATGCTCTACCAACTGAACCAGCCAGGTACCCCAAACAATGGTATATAATTATGTGTATATATATTATATAACATTATTATATTAGGTATTATATATTTTTATATTTTATATTTTTATATATCTTTATTTTGTATGTAAATATATATATATTTTTTAAAGATTTTATTTATTTATTTGACACAGAGAGAGAGAGATCACAAGAAGGCAGAGAGGCAGGCAGAGAGAGAGGAGGAAGCAGGCTCCCTGCTGAGCAGAAAGCCCAATGCGGGGCTTAATCCCAGGGCCCTGAGATCATGACCTGAGCTGAAGGCAGAGGCTTAACCCACTGAGCCACCCAGGAGCCCCTGTAAATATATATTTATATATAAATTTAAATATACACATATATAAGTTTATATATAAGTATATATTTATATATAATATATAATTATATGTATATATAACCATACATATAATTATTCATATACATAATTATACACATATAATTATAATACATATAATTATATACATATGTAATTATATACATATATAATATATAATTATATATGTATATAATTATATAAATATATATTTATATATACATATATAAAATAGCATTATACATAATTTATATATTATTTATAGATACACAGTAGTATGGTAAAAATATGAAAAAATGCAGGGGAATGATACACACCAACATTTATGGAATGGTGGTCTAAGAAAGGGGGAAAGAGGCTTCCAATATTTAAAAATGAATAAATCTACAGAGTGACTGGTGACAATATCATATTCTATAAATATGCATATAGAATGTGGGTAGGCTTACTTAAGTTGATACAAGTCTGAGAAGAAGGTCTGTAGTCACTAGAATGGTTCACATAGCTTTCTGCTGTCTGTTTTCAGAATTGCTGCAGTTATATCACCAAAGCAATAATCTGTAATCCTTGGGAAATGTGACAGATGGGAACCACATGTTGGTTTTAGCTGAGCTGTCCTTCATTTTATTTATGGTTTATAAATACACTCAACTTAAGTCAGGTTCATATAAATCAGGTAGAAGCAACCAGTCAATAGCTGTACCTTTATTAAGTGTTTATCCGCTTCTCAGGAAATTCAAAGTAGATATAAAATATTTTTTTCCACACCCAAAGAACTTAAAAACTCATTCTAGCAATAAGACAAACAGAGAACCAAATGTGGGCTATATAAAATATAAAACCAAATGTGGGCTAATTGGATGTCTTGTGTTTTAAGGACTTAGAAAAACTGGAGCTCAGGATGAGCTCTGGTAGCAATTGGCAACCCTTCATGAAGTAGAATCTGAGCTGGGTTTTTAAAAATGAGAAGAATTGGGGACGCCTGGGTGGCTCAGTTGGTTGAGCGGCTGCCTTTGGCTCAGGTCATGATCCCAGCCTCCTGGGATCGAGTCCCGCATCGGGCTCCTTGCTCGGCATCCCAGCCTCCTGGGATCGAGTCCCGCATCGGGCTCCTTGCTCGGCAGGGAGCCTGCTTCTCCCTCTGCCTCTGCCTGCCACTCTATCTGCCTGTGCTCACTCTCTCTGTCAAATAAATAAATAAAATCTTTAAAAAAAATAAATAAATAAAAATAAAAATGAGAAGAATTTATCCTGAGATGATATTTAATAAGAGCACCTTGGTTGGTGCTCTCATTCCAGATCTAGGTAAGCTTCACTTTTACCAACCATCGGTACTGGATTTAAAAGCAGCTCAGCTTACAAAACACTGGTCCAGTGGGGGGACTTCGGTATGATAACTGAATGCTCTGTTCTTTCCATGTCCCAGTTGTTTACTGGGTTGAAAACTGAAATGAAAGGAGCAATCATGCCATCCTTCTTTCTGTCCCCTCCAGCTATGGTGCAATTTAAGACAAGTAGCCGAAACCCACTCAAACATGCAAAAGTGAGAACAAGAGCTTATTGAACACAAACTGTGCTTTAATAGACATAAACAGTCAAGATTCCAAGGGCTTGTAAATTGGAAAGTCGGTCTCGAAATCTCCTTTCTCTGTCGCTCCCATCTCTTTCTTCTGTTTTTCTGTCTCTGTTGTCAGGCTCCTTCTGTTCACTCGTCTTGCACAAAGCTCAAAATGGCAGCCTAAACTTTAGATGGACATTCTCTTTGCTTTTGCAATTCCATTTCTTAGAATTTATACTGTAGATATACAAGTGTGCAAAATAAATTTATAAGGGTTTTTGGGGGAAAAAAAACGGAAGGAATCTGAAAGTCCATAAATAAGGGACTACTTAAATAAATTATGGTTTGCCCATTCAATGATACATGTGGTGGATAGTACTAGTCCTTACCAGTATTTCTTGATTGCTTCTCTTTCTGGGTAGGTGGGAGAAATACATTTCTGCCCTTTTAAGGGTGAGCATGCTGATGTGATTTGCTTTGTTCTCTGGAATTTTAAAAGGATTTTAAGAGTGCACATGAGGTTCTCCATGCTCTTCTGGTACAGCATTTGTAGAAACACACACTGGGAGGAAGAGTTATGAGACAGGGGCGCCTGGGTGGCTCAGTGGGTTGAAGCCTCTGCCTTCAGCTCAGATCATGGTCCCAGGGTCCTGGGATCGAGCCCCGCATCGGGTTCTCTGCTCGGCAGGGAGCCTGCTTCCCTCTCTCTCTGCCTGCCTCTCTGTCTACTTGTGATGTCTCTGTCAAATAAATAAATAAATAAAATCTTTTTAAAAAAAAAGAGTTATGAGACAGAAGCAGCCAGAGCACTGGGCCTTCACAGGGAGGACAACAGATGTCACATGCACAAGAAATAAGTGTTTGCAGCATTAAGCCACTGAGAATCTGGTGGTGTTTGTTATCGTAACAGAAACTAGATCACCCTGACTGATATAGTGTACTGTGTAGTCAATGAAGTGAATGAGATAATGCATATGTACTGAAATGGAAAATTAGACTAGTAAGGGAAAAAGATAAGAGACATAAGTGTGAATAGAATTATTCTATTGTGGGGTGCCTGGGTGGCTCAATGGATTAAAGCCTCTGCCTTGGCTCAGGTCATGATCCCGGCGTCCTGGGATCGAGCCCCGCATCGGACTCTCTGCTTAGCAGGGAGCCTGCTTCCTCCTCTCTCTCTCTCTTCCTGCCTCTCTGCCTGTTTGTGATCTCTCTCTCTCTGTCAAATAAATAAATAAATAAATAAATAAAATCTTAAAAAAAAAAAGACTTTGGTAATTAGTAAAATTTGAATAAGGTCTATAGAATAGATAATAATATCAAATTGATGTTACCATCTTGATTTTTATAATTATACTATGTTTATAAGGGAAAATGGTCTTATTTTCAGGAAGCACACACTGATGTAATCATATTTGCAATCCAGTCTCAATTTGTTCAGAAAAAAGTGTGTATGTGATATATAGGGGTGTGTGTGTGTGTATACGAGAGAGAAAGAGACTATATATAGAGAGAAAAATATATATATATATGAGAGAAGAAAAAATAAAACAAACGTGGCAAAATGCTAGTATTTGAGAAGTCTAGGTGAAGAATATGTGGGCTTTTTTGGACTATTTTTGTAAGCCTGAAATTATCAAAACAAAAAAGGCAAAAATATTTCTTTGTATACACTTAGGAAAATTTTTAGCTGTAAAATATAGTTATCTCTGGGTAGGCAGATGGGTAGATGGAACTGGATCTCTGGGGCAGAAAGGCGACTTTTACTTTCATTCCATTTGAATTCTCCAGAGATGATCAATGCTTATTACTATTTTCAGAAACAAAATTTTGAGGTGATTTGTTTTAGCTAGTGCATCAGACGACTCCTCCCCAAATGCAAACTGGTAGGAGAAAGATGACAGTTTGAGCCACCTCCAAAAAAGTAAGAGACTTTTTAAAAAATATTTTATTCCTTTATTTTGAGAGAGAGAGAGAGAGAGGGAGAGAGAGAGAGAGAGAGAGAGAGAGAGATTGCACAAGGGAGGGGGAGGGGCAAAGGGAGAGGGAGAAGCAGGTTCCCTGCTGAGCAGGACCCTGACTGAGATCATGACCTGAGCTGAAGGCAGACATTTAACCAACTAGCTACCCAGTCACCCCCCAAAAGTAAGAGACTTTAACAAGGTTCAGTTACAGCATGAAAGAGAATGTCTGAAAGCATTAAGCATAATTTTCTCATTTTACAGGTTAGTAGATACATTTAAAGAATGGACTGTGTAGTTGGCTCAGTCAGAAGTACATGTGGCTCTTGATCTCAGGGTCGCGAGTTCAAGTCCCACAGTGGGTGCAGAGAGTACTTAAATAAATGTTTAAAAAATAAAGGAAAGATGGTAATGTTGGAACCTGAATTAGTGGTCTGGAGAGTGGAAGAAAGAGTTCAAAATACAGAGAGAAGAAAAAAAAAAAACAATAGAAACGGTGAAAAAAAATCAAGACATGCAAGACATGCAAAAAATCAAGGAGATGCAAGATTACCAGAAGAAAAAAAAGGAACAAATGGAGGAAAGGCAATAATGGGACAAAAAACGAAGAAAATTTCTCCAAGCTAAAGAACAATTCAAATCTCAAGATTGAAAGGCCTTACTGAATTCCAGTCAGATTGATTTAAAACAACAGATATAACTACTCACACACAAGCATGTTCTAGTAAAATTCCTGATCTCCAGGAATTGAAGTACTGATTTTATTTTATTTTATATTATATTCATGTTTTCAAAGTACTAATTTTAGAGTCTATTGGATAGAAAGAAGAATTTACTTAAAAAAGGAAAAATATCGGGGCGCCTGGTGGCTCAGTGGGTTAAGCCTCTGCCTTCGGCTTAGGTCAAGATCTCAGGGTCCTGGGATCGAGCCCCACATTGGGCTCTCTGCTCAGCAGGGAGCCTGCTTCCTCCCCTCTCTCTCTGCCTGCTTCTCTGCCTACTTAAGATCTCTCTCTCTCTCTCTCTGTCAAATAAATAAATAAATAAATCTTAAAAAAAATAAGCTAATTTCATTCCTATGTAGAATTAAAAAGAAAAAGGAAAAATATCAGCCTGGCATCATATTTCACATTAAAACTTGAAGTTAGGGGAAATGAAGTACAATCCACAGACAGTACCAAACAAATAAAATTACAAAAAACCCTCCCCAAGAAATGTCACCTAGCTTAGGTATGGTTCATCTACTAGGGTGAGAGAAAGGTCTGTGTGCATCTATGGAGAGGAGGGGCGCAGGGGCGTCCCCATGGGTGAGAGAGACAGCAGCTGCACCAGAGTGGGACCAGGAGGCAGGACACTTACTTACTGTGAGATGTTAGGAATCTGACCCTGATCCAGAATTTCGAGTGTGTGTGTGTGTGTGTGTGTGTGTGTGTGTGTGTGTGTGATAAAATTAACAAAGATGAATATTTAAATAAAAACAACAATCACTTTTTACCAAGATGCGATATTTAAGAAGAACATAATGCCTGTGGCTAGTGGCAACAGCAATGAATGCAGGAGGATGGGAGAGGGCTGGCTCATATCCTACATTTGGAGCTGTGAATTCAATACACACCATTGGCAATGCAATCTGGCTGTACCTATTAAAATAAAAAATATGCAGGGGCACCTGGGTGGCATAGTAGGTGAAGTGCCTGCCTTCAGCTCAGGTCATGATCTTAGGGTCCTGGGCCCTGCATCGGGCTCCCTGTTTGGTGGCAGAAAGCCTGCTTCTCCCTCTCCTACTCCCCCTGCTTGTGTTCCCTCTCTCGCTGTCTCTCTCTCTCTCTCTCTGTCAAATAAATATATAAAATCTTAAGAAAAAATAAAAAATATGCCTACCTTTGCCTCGATCATCTTTCTCCTGCTGGTCCTTGCAAATAAAGGCACATGAGAACATGTATTATTTTATTGCAGCACTTTTTGGAGGAACAAAAAATTGGAAACAGGGGCGCCGGGTGGCTTAGTGGGCTAAGCCCCTGCCTTCTGCTCGGGTCATGATCCCAAGGTCCTGGGATCGAGCTGGGCATCATCCATCATCGGGTTCTCTGCTCAGCAGGGAGCCTGCTTCCTACTCTCTTCTGCCTGCCTCTCTGCCTACTTGTGATCTCTCTCTCTCTGTCAAATAAATAAATAAAATCTTAAAAAAAAATTGGAAACAAAGTGTATGACTATCACTAAGGAAATGACCGACTAAACAGTGGAATATTCACCTCACAGAAGACTAAACAAGGCAAACTGTTATATAGGTAAAGGGGTGAGTGAGCTTTCTATCAAGGGACTTAGAGAGATTTCCACTATGTATGTTTACTGAGAAAGGAGATGCAAAGAATCTTATAACCCTCCCTTTATTTTATAAAACGGTGAGGAGGAAGTCCCCACGTATATGAGTCTGTCTGACTAAAAGAGCAGGTAGAAGGTGTGGGAGGACACACAGAGGTTATTAACTTGCTCAGAGCAGGGGGATGGAGTTAGCCAGGAAAAGGCAAGAGAAAGGAGATAAGCAGGACCAGGGCCATAAGCTTCAGCAGTAATTCCTGATAGGCGTAGCACCTGTCTAGAGTGGGCTGATGCTTTTCAAATACAGTTTTAAATTTGTGAAAACTAACATATGTTTTTGTATAGCTTCTCTGGTTGTTTTCTAATTATGGAGCTCTGACAGGATGGGTGTTTTACCCGAATTAGGGATGCGTACTATATATTCCAAGTTAAGCAATGCAAATTCTCTTCTGCAGAAAATTAAATAAACAGTCTTTAATGTAAGCACTGAAACAAGGCCAAACCAGCAGTTCTTTTGAAACCTGGCATTCTGCCTGCTGATCATTATTTGCTGTTCTTTCCCCAACAAATACCTCCAAAGCCAGATGTAAGTAATCTTTAAGATTTATATAATTTTGGAAACTATAAATTTATGGTTTACATACTCCGTTGTTATGAAAACAATAATATATATGGGCAAATTATGGAAATTAACAACCCATTTTTGCATATTAATAGTTTCATGGCTTGGGCTTTTTAAACATAAAAATTACATACCTTATTTATTTCCAGCATGATTCCCTTATTGATTTGCATTTATTTTTCATTTTCAAAGTTAGGAAAATCATGAAAATGATTTTCAGAAAACCATTTACTAGCAGAAACAATGAAGCTCTTATAAGTAGTAAAATGGAGGGCATTTAATTTTTGCTTAAAAAAAGAAGTTTTCAGTAAGAATGTAAATATGAGGGGTGATGTTTAATTAACTCTCTTCATGGACATTTGCATTTTTAGAGGGGAAAAAGCTTTAAGACAAAGGAATTTTAAAACAATGTTTCTAACTTTAATGAAATAGAGGTTTGGCCCCTAGTGGGCAGGGAACTTTTTAATCATGCAAAGGTCTAGAACCAAGAATAGAGCCCTCTTCCTATGCACCTGGCTCCCTGCCCTTAGACCAGCTCCACTCCTCAGCCCTAGCCAACAAAGGCTGGAAGCAGACCCTTCCAGGCTGATTAGAACAACCACCAAAATTTCTTTGTTCATTTCCAACTTGATTTTTTTTTTAAAGATTTATCGGGGCACCTGGGTGGCTCAGTAGGTTAAAGCCTCTGCCTTCAGCTCAGGTCATGGTCCCAGGGTCCTGGGATCGAGCCCCGCATCAGGCTCTCTGCTCAGCGGGGAGCCTGCTTCCCCCTCTCTCTCTGCCTGCCTCTCTGCTTACTTGTGATCTCTTTCTGTCAAGTAAATAAATAAAATCTTTTAAAAAAATAAGGATTTATTTATTTATTTGGGGGTCGGGGAGGGGCAGAGGGAGAAGGAGAGTCTCAAGCAGGCTCCATGCTAAGCACAGAGCCGGATATGGGGCTTGATTTCACGACCCTGAGATCACGACCAGAGCTGAAACCAAGAGTCGGATACCTAACCGACTATCTCCCCTGGGTGTCTCTCAAATTGATCTTTTATTACTGTCCTCTGACTCAGAAAGTGTAGCTTCCTCACCCAAAACCCCCCTTCCAATTCCCCTCACTCCAAACCCCCCAAACCCCCTTTCCAATTCCACACCCTGTCCCCAAATTCTGATTTTGTTTAGGACCATCCAGACCTGAAACTTGGACCTGGCCTCCCAGCTGTAGTTTGAACTTTCTCCTCTCTCAAATGGTTTTGCTCTAGACACTCCCTCTCTTTCACAGGGCCCTGCATCAGTCTTAATAGTGCTAATGGGAAGCTACATCAGATGTAAAATTGTCATCTTTTTTTTTTTTAAGAATTTATTCATTTGTTTGGGACAGAGAGAACATGTGTGCAAGTTGAGGGAGGGGCCCAGGAAGAGGGAGAGAGAATCTCAAGCAGACTGTTGTGAGCTCGAGCCCAATGTGGGGCTTGATCTCATGACCCTGAGATCATGACCTGAGCTGAAACCAAGAGCTGATTGTCTGACGGAGGCACCCCCAGCATCCCATGAAATGATCATCTTAATGTTGCTTGAAGAGTGTTGAATTGACACAGAGCCCAAGTTGAGTGACATTTAAAGTTTAAGTGTCCCTTCAGTGCTATTATATGGAAGTACGAACAAGCAGATAGTCAGGTTGACTACTCGGTGTGTCTCCAGTGTATGGAATTTGGAGAGGCAGTGCCAGACTCACCATCTCTGATCTCTCTCGGGCTTTCCCCTCTGTGACTTTTTGACTCATTGTTTCCTCTAAAGATGTGAGTAATGTTAGCCAAGTGTCTGATTCAGCTCTTCCCAATTGGATCTGTGAGCAGTTTTCTGAAGATATCATATTTCATTCATGATATATTGATTTTATTGCTGTAACTGGAACATTCTCGAGTTCTTCAGGTTTCGGAGACCATTTGCTCTAACCCAAAGTAGCAGGGTCTAAGCTCCCATTTCCACCCCCACGGTTGACCTCTCTGCTTTGGACTATTGCTCAGTTCTTGCCAATCATTTCTTCGGCTCATAACTTTTTTTTTCATGCTGCTTTTCTTTCCTTGCATTGCATAAGACACAGAATCTCTAGGCTTACGTTCCAGCATTTAGCAAGTTGAGCAGAAAGAAGATATTTCTTTCCCATTAAGCTCAGCCAACATCCCAGCATTGGGTCTTTGGACTTGGCTTGGGTTCCTCACATATCCCTTAAATAATCACTGAGACAGGGGCGCCTGGGTGGCTCAGTCGGTTAAGTGTCTGCCATTGGCTCAGGTCATGATCCTGGGGTCCTGGGATCGAGCCCCACATCGGGCTCCCTGCTCAGTGGAGAGCCTGCTTCTCCCTCTCCCTCTGCCTGCTGCCCTGCCTACTTGTGCTCTCTCTCTATCTTTCTGTCAAATAAATAAATAAATAAAATCTTAAAAAAAAAAAAAAAACAAACCTTAATAATCACTGTGACAAATGCTCTTGGAGACTGAGAGCCAGAATGAAGTGGTTGGGGGTGGGGAGTCAAACCCACCCAAACACGGGATGAGAGTGGGGGAGGAATAGCTCCCAAGGGAAAATAACGTTCATGCTACCAGAGGAAAAATGGATGCTGAGAAATCAAACGAAACAAAACAAAACAGATGTTCACCGTGCTTGGACATCAGCAAAGAAAATTACTGAGCAGGAAAGAAAACAAAACCCACTTCTTTTTTTTTTTTTTTAAATATTTTATTCATTTCTTTGACAGAAAGAGAGAGGGAGAGAGCACAAGCAGGGGGAGTGACAGGCAGAGGGAGAGGGAGAAGCAGGTGCCCCACTGAGCAAGGGACCCACTGTGGGACTCCATCCCAGGACCCTGGGATCATGACCCCAGCGGAAGGCAGATGCTTAACCAACTGGGCCACCCAGGCACCCCCCCAAAAAAATCCACTTTAAAAGTAATGCATACTGATACCCTGGCTTCTAGATCTGTCTCTGCAGAAGGCTGCTCCCCTGGCTGTCATTCTCCTGAGGTCCCCGGTTGGCAGGAGCATCTTTGAAAGAACAGATGATACATGTGGGTATCCCTGACCCTAAACTCCACCAGGGTGCAGGCCATCCACTGTCCCCTTTTTTCCTTCTAAAATGAGGGCATCCCTCCTGCCTGCTCCTTTTTCCTTTCTCTACCATCCCAGTCCTCTTTCTGCAGACCCTCAGCTCGGCTCAAAGGAAGGTACAACTCTGCATCATTCTGCAGAACTCTTTACCTCCCAAGGGTCTCAAACTCTTCTGTCTGGAATTCTTTGGGGACTTTGGTTTGGTATGATCAAAAGGCCTATTGAAAACTTTTTTTTTTTTCCCCCAAGTCAAAAGAGCAGCCTCAAGCCTCCAAAGAGATCTGCCTCTCTCTAGATAAGAAGACAGCCTACGTCAGTTTGGACTACTGTCTGCCTAAAACAGAGAAAAGCCCAATATTGTGGCTTCAACAAGATAGAAGCTTATCACTCTTTCCAGTAAAACAAGTCTAGAGATAGGCTCTCCAGGGCTGGTTTGGCAGCTCTGAGGTCTTCAGAGACCACGGCATCTACTATTTTGCTTCTCTGCCCAGATGATCACTTGGTGGCCACAGGAGAGAACAAAGAGAAAAGAGAGAAACAAAGCCTGCCACTTTTTTTTTTCTTTCTTTTAGAACTTCCCAGAAGTCAGCTACTCTGTGGTTACATCTCCTTGCCCTAAGATAGTTGCCAAATCTCATGACAGGTAGCTGTGAGAGAGCCAGAACATATAGACTTTTCAGTGAGCCCTTTAACTGAGAGGAAGGACAAGAATGAATGGTGGAGGAGCCTGCTGGCACTAGTGGTAGTTGTCACACGGTTGGTGACTTCCGGCCAGCAAAGTGGCCAACACCGATGGCCCTGCCTCCCTGCCATGCTGCTTGGATTCTGGACTTCCAAGATGCCTCTTTGCTGTCTGGGCACTGCTCTCAGTCCCTTATTTGAGGTCATATTCTGCTAGTTCATCCATGGTACCTAAAATTTAGTCAGTACAATTTTTGGATTCTGTCACACAGTATGTTTGACAGCTCTGAAAAATAGGTTTGGGCCATTTTAAGATCTTGCTCTTAAGAAAGAAAGGCACATAAAAGTCACGAAAAGGTTTTCATTTGGAAGAGGTCATAAATACGTGACATCTAGACAACATAAAGAGCAATATGAAGGATCCTTGTGGTGACGACAGTGTGGTGTGTCACGTCAGTAACTGTGTCACATCAATGTGATAACGCGCTGTGGTTTTGTAAAATGTTGCCATTGGGGGAGACTAGGGAAAGGGCCAACCGCATCTCTCATCTTACAACTAGATAGGACTCTGTAGTTGCTTCAAAATAAAAAATTTAATTTTTAATTTTATTTTTTAATTTAATTTTTAATTTTTTAATTTTGCAGAAGTCAACAGCATTTCATTGTAAATTATATCTCAATAATTTTTTAAATCAATTGCATTTCAACCTGGTGCCTTTAACAATGATATATTTAGTATGCAGTTTCACTTAGTCTTATCAATGTTTTTCCTTTTAAGTATTAAAGAAACAAGGAGGAAAAGTCAGTTGAATTCTCAGGAAGAAGGTCTCAATTTTTGAAAACATTTTATTCTGAATATTTGAAAGTATATATAAAAGAATATAATTAAACTCCATGTACTCATTACCCCGTTCAACAATTACCACCCTTTGGTTAGTCTTATTTTATCTATTTGCCTTGCAATTTTTCCCCCTGGTGGATTATTTTTAAAGCAAATCCCAGACATTATATTATTTTAGCTTTCAATAAAAGCTATTTTTAAACTCCGTGATCCCAAGCACAACAAACAAGGGAGATAAAACTCCATAATTTCAAATTACTAGAACTAGCAACTTCCACATGCTGAAAAAATGTGCAGTCACGGGGCGCCTGGTTGGCTCAGTGGGTTAAAGCCTCTGCCTTCAGCTCAGGTCATGATCCCAGGGTCCTGGGATGGAGCCCCACATCGGGCTCTCTGCTCCATGGGGAGCCTGCTTCCTCCTCTCTCTCTGCCTGCCTCTCTGCCTACTTGTGATCTCTGTCAAATAAATAAATAAAATATTTAAAAAAAAATGTGCAGTCATGGATTCCTGGGAACGGAAGTGAGAGGGTGGATAGACAAAGAGAAATCTACAGAGCAGGGATGCAGAATGTGGCAAGCAAAATATTGCCCCCGCCCCAAATGTCCCTCGTAATCCTGTGATTATGTGTGAGTCTGTGAATACGTTACCTTAAAGGAAAAGGAGAAAAAGATTGCAGATGGAATTAAGGTTGCTAATTGGCTGACTTTAAAGTAGGGAGATTGTCCTGAGTTATCTGGGTGGGTCCCATGTAATCCTATGTTCCTTAAAAATGGAAGAGGAAGCAGATGGGGGGCAACAAGAGAGGACTGTGAGGGAGAGGACTATGAGGGCCAGAGTGATGTAAGGGGAATCGACCTGCCATTGCTGGCCTGGGAGATGGAGGAAGGGGACCAGGAGCCAAAGCATGCAGAGGGCCCCACTAGAGAACATAGCCCTGCAGACACCTCTCTTTTCAGTGAGACCAGCGCTGGGCTTTTCCCCTGGAGAACTCTAAAATAAGAAGTTTGTATTGTTTTAAAGCCATCCCAGCTCTGGTAATTTGCCGGAGCTGCAACGTGACACTAACGTACAGAGTGAGAGGCCATCACCAATAGGCAACTTGAAGGGGACAAGCAGGAAAGGGTGTCTTCAGAGATCTAAGTCATTTAAATAGCCAGGAAATAATGTAGTTACACCAGCTCCTGGGAAGTAGGGTCCCACGGATGGCAAGAGCCTCAGTTTTCAAGTCCTGCTCCTGTGCTAAGAACGTGAGTCAGCAGTGTGCTCTAAAATTTGAAAATGGAACAAAGGGACTGTACACCCCCTGCTGGTAGATAGGAAACAGACTTTTTCTGTTTGGGATTCTGGTTTCCTTGTATATGCTGGGAAGTGAGTAGGCTAGCCCAGGCCTGTCATGGGGGGGCCAATGTCTGGACGCACTGAAGTCTGAGCCCCTTGCAGACTGTGGAATACCAATGGGGCCAAACCGAGCTGGTTATGCTCACAATACATGGTTGGAGAGGTACCTCTTTAGATCTGTTTGTTGTTTCAACAGAACTTTTCCTTTTAAAGAATTCAATATAAGAGACGCTACGAGAAAAACATCTTTTCCCAGTTAAGATGTTTGCAAGTTCAGCTGAAGAAAAACAAGCCAGCCTCTAGCACGCTTACTCAACATCTGTTCTAAGACGTAATAATAATTAGTGTGTTACTCAGTTTCTGAAATTTTAGTCAGAAATAATCCCTTCGTCCATGACAAGGAATTAATGAGAGAATTCTTAAGAACTGTTATAGAGATATTTCTGATTTTTTTAAAATTAAGAAGTGATTTATATATTAAAAAAAAAATCCTGAAACAATTTTCGTTTTCCTGATTTGTTCCCATGCAAAAGAAGGTTGTTTACCAGCGGATTAAGCTTTTTCATTTGGGTGTGGCAACTTCATTCCCTCTCTTCCAATGGCCTCCAAACCCATCAAAGCGTGGTGGTTAGAGGTATAGAGGTTCAGAGGAGCAGGAAGGAGAGGGCGAAAGAGAAGGAAGAGGTTCTAGAGTTCTAGAGTGTAGAATTGTTTCATATATATATTCGCACATAAGATGCTTGTACTTAATATGACATATATTATTTATGTTTATTATTGTATTATATTTATATAATATATATCTATTACATAGATACACAAAAGAGAGAGCAAGTGAGCTCTGCATTACTAGGACTCTTTAACGAAAGTAACAAAACCCATCGAGGCTAGGATGAGTTCATCTTTTCCAACAGCAGATTTACTTTTTTTTTTTTTTTTTAAGACATTCGCACTTACTCATAATAGGATTTTGCATCCCACCGCCTCCTCCTGGTAACCTCACCACATACTTGGTGATAATTTACTCCTTTGCCTGACATTAGTTAGCAAATGTTTAGAGAGTGTCCACCATGCAAGGACAATCTTAACACTGGGGATTCGGTGCATAAGTTAGAAAGGATCCTTGCTTTCTTATAACTTACAGTTTAGTGGGGAGAGGGGAGAAATGGCTTGAGAAAATTCCCAATTGAGGAGACTATTTAGATAGAGTGGTCTGGGAAGAATTTCTGAGGAGGTGATGTTTAAGCTGCAGAGAATGCCTGTAAAGTAGGGAGTTGTGGAGTGGTGGGCAGCATTCCAGGCAGAAGGAGCGGTGTGCAGAAAGAGCTTGGAGAATGTGATGGATTGCCAAGGAGACTACCATGGCTAGAGTATAGTGAGGGATGAAGATGGGACATGAGAGGAAAGGTGAGTGGGTGCCGGGCGGGTGCCCATCACGAAAAGTTTCTCAAGCCATGGCACGTCAGTTGGATTCTGCTCTGAGGTCATGAAGATTTTCAAGCACAAGAGTCATCAAATTAACATGTTGAGGTGACCACTCTCGATGCTTTGTGGAAAGCGGGTTGCCAGGGCCCAGGAGACATGTAGGAGCATATGGAAGCCGTGTAGCTGAGGCTGAGGAGGCTTGGCCTGAGGTGGGGGAAGCTGAGGTGGAGAATAAGGGATGGATCTTGGAGGCAGACTGGCCAGGACGCAGCAGTGGGTTGGACATGTGCATGTGTGAGAAAGACAGGAACTAGGGTTCACTCTTAGACTTCTGGTTTGAGCCTCTGGATGCCCAGTGGAACATGTCAATTGAAATGATTTGGGCCAAAGTGAAAGAAGGCTTTGGCTGAAACCAAAAGACATGTGTGGGTTCATATGAGTTCAGAGGGAGGACAGTCTTTGGGGTTCACTTCAGCAGTTCTTGAGAATCTGGCTTTTGGTTAGAGATCCATGTGTGAGTTTTCAGGCCTAACCGTAGGCCACCACAGACGCTCTACCTGGCAGGCCTCCCCCGGAGTGACTGCCCTCCCCACACAGCCAGTGTACTGCAGTCAGGGCACCGCAGCAGCAGGGACTTGGGCCCCTGTGCCTCCCAAGCTTCTCCTGTTTGCATTCCCAGCCCCAGGGCATCCATTCCTATCTCCTAATATGAGGCCCTGGCAGAGGTCTTCTTTAGTTTCCTCACTGAAGCCACCTCATTGGGGAAGGAGGAGTACTTTTCTACACTTAGGTCTTCCCCTCGTTCCTCTCTCCCCACGGTCCACAAAACTGCATGAGCCTTTTGTTCAGTGAGATCACCTGACCCTTTACTGGTAGTACCTTGTTCCACGGGAAAGTGAAGCAAAAGCAGTCAGTGCTTTCTCTGGTTTTAGCCATCATGGTAAGCTGATTAAAGGCTTAACTCTCATTTTTTGGCTTCTTGCTTTAATTGGCGACTCTGACACCTGACCACTCTGGCTCTTACCTGGGGCCAGGTGCTCGGGCGTGTGCTTTCTCTCTCTCTTTCTCTCTCATTCCTCTCCCACGATTATCCCCACCTCCACCCCCACACCAGCTCAGCTGAGCTCCTGACAGATCTGCCTCCTTTACTCCACAGGCCTTTCAGCTTTGCCCTCCTGCATGTCTTCACTTTAGCCTCCTGATGATGGTGAGATGGCCCTAGTAGTTCTGACACCAGCCAGACCCAAGACCTGACCTGACTACTCACCTATTTGTGCTCAGCCTTAACTCAGGTTTCTTAACTCAGGCAAGAGACCTGAAGGAAACCAAAGCTACCCTTCAAGCAGCAATGACTGCCTGGAAGAAGAGCTCCACTGGCCCAGACCTCCCAAACCAGTCTGAACTTAAAAGGGCCTCCCCTCAAGTGTATAATATACTATTATTAGCTATAATCACCTTGCTGCACAGTAGGTCTCCGGAACTTATTAATCTCACAAGAAAGTGTGCACCCTTCAACTAACAAAGATCTTTTGATTCAAGTCATTTACACAACAACACATATTTGCCCTTTGTGCCAACTCCCCCCGCATTTGAAATTTACTCAGAGTAGATATCCTAAGTGTTCTTACCAAACACACACACACACACACATGCACACGGTAACTATGTGAGGTGATGGATATATTAATTAGCTTGTTTGTGGTAATCATTACACAATACATATCAAAGCAGTATGTTGTATATCTGCTATGGTCTGAATGTTTGTGTGTCCCCCCAAATTCATGTGTTCAAATCCTAGTGCCCAATGTGACAGTTTTAGGAGGTGGGGGTTCATGCTTACGTTGTGAAGGTAGAGCCCTTATGAATGGGATCAGTGCCCCTGTAAAAGAGAGCCCAGAGAGCTAGCTTACCTCTTCTACCATGTAAACTTACACCTAGAAGGCACAGTCTACAAATTAGGAGATGGATTCTCACCAGACACTAAATCTGCGGTGCCACGAACTTGAACTTCTCAGCCTCCAGAATTGTGAGAAATAAATGTTTATTGTTTATAAGACACCCAACTGAAGGCATTTTTTTGTCATAGGAGCCTGAATGACTAGGACAAGACCTTAAATATGTTCAATTTTTATTTGTCAATCACACCTCAAAAAAGCTGGAAAATACATTTAAAAAAGGAACTTTGAAGATATGTGAAAAGGCTTCCAACAGACTTAATCTCACTCAATTTAAAAGAAGGCCGATAAGCATATTCAGTGTTTTTTTAAGAATGTGATGACAACTTGTCTTATTGTAAGGATTCTTGTATTTGAAAAAATATTATACCATACCATGCTGTACAGACATTAATAATAATTGTTATGGTGTCGTTCTCCCTTAAGCAAAATTCCTGCTGTGAGCTCAGAACTGAATTCTAGTCCTGGCTTCATTTCATACTGCCATTTCATCATTTAATCTCAGTAAGTCTCATTAATCTCTATCTGCCTATCCCACGTAGTTAAAAAGACTAAATGAGATGGCATTTTTTTTTTAAGATTTTATTTATTTATTTGACAGACAGAGATCACAAGTAGGCAGAGAAGCAGGCAGAGAGAGAGGAGGAAGCAGGCTCCCTGCTGAGCAGAGAGCCTGATGCGGGGCTCGATCCCAGGACCCTGGGATCATGACCTGAGCCGAAGGCAGAGGCTTTAACCCACTGAGCCACCCAGGCACCCCGAGATGGCATATTTTAAAATGGTAAAGGCTTTGATCAATTCAGTTATTTAAAAATTGTATCCGTATTATAATTTAAGAAGCTCAGCATCTCCTGTTCCCTTACCTTCAAACTCCAATTTATCTGCCTTTCTCAAGCCACGGGCTGCTGGGGCCTGTGGGCAGTTGGGTTTGAAAGAGGCCCTGAGTTCTTTGGAAGTCACAGCTCAGGGGACTGCCATAAGGACTACTCTACTGTGCACCTGTCCAGCTCCTAGACGTGTGTGTGAGGAGGCAGGAGTGGGATGGTGAATGGGCAGGAAAGTAGCTTGGAAGTTGCTAGTCCCCAGACAACCGTGGAATTCTCAGTGGAGGCATTGGTTTAGCACTGTGTGGAAGTCTGGAGATTTGCCGGCCCCTTAGTGCTAAAAAAGGGGTTGTAGAACTTATCCCTGAGCTGAAACTTCGGAGAGATAAAGGAGCAGGAAGATTTCCTCCAGGTCCTTTGGCAAGTGGCAGCAGCCTGCTTCCTTCGTTTGATACCATTGGCCCCTGAGGGATAAACACCACTGGGCCTTCCACTGTTGTTTCACTGCCATCATTTAGAGTACTCTAAATGTGGAGCTTCATGTGGACCACTAAGAAAAATGGCTGCTAAGATACCACCAGCCAGAGAAAAGAAGTTCAGATAGGACAAAGAGAATGCATATCCAGCAAAATAGAACCATTAAAAGGGCTCACTGTCACCCTTACGGATCCATTACACCGTGCTGTCTGGACTTCTAACTGCTCTAGCGGCTGCATTTCTTTGCCTGAGGGCTTTTTCTAACCACCAGAGCCTGCCTTCCTGCTCATGGGGCAGACTGGGGCGTAGGCTCCAGGAACATGATAGAACCAAGAACTGGTGGAAGTAAGTATATAAATCCCCATCTCCTCACCCCTTCAGTTGAATAACTCTGCAATGTGTGTTTTACCTGGGTCTCCAGAATTCTTTAGTGGGATCAGCTCCAATTACCTACAGTGCTGACTTCCTTGATAAAAAAGTTCCTTTCTGACTCCCTTCCTTGCTCTACCATGTTTTCCTGGATCACCTCCCATGTAAACTACTTGCACTCAAATCCTCATCTCAGGGCCTGCTTCTTAGGAAACCCAAACTAGGACTCGTAGTGTGTCAGGGGGATTGAATAAAGCAAACAGAATACTCCTGCCTGTGCTCCCATACTCGACTCCCAGAACACTTCCAGTTTGGTCTGGAAGGATTTTCTCTTTAGAGAATTTGACCCACTGGAAAGAATGACGGACAGATGTCATGTGTTCCCACATGATGTCATATGTTCCCAACTAACAGCCCAGCCAGGTCACCCTACAGAGAAGCCCTCAAGAAACAAGTTCCACCTTCATGCTGCAAGCTTCCAATCAGCTTTTATAGCACTTAACTCCAGTTTTTTAGTTATGTACTTGAAAAAAAGATTTTATTTTTATTATTTATTTGAGAGAGATTGAGAGAAAACACATGAGTGAGGGGAGGGGCAGAAGGAGAGGGAGAGGCAGGCTCCCCACTGAGCAGGGAGCCTGATGTAGGGCTTGACCCAAGGACCCTGAGATCATGGTCTAAGTGGAAGGCAGATGCTTACTGACTGAACCACCCAGGTGCCCCTAGTTATGCTCTCTTAAGTGTGAGTGAATACTTGAAGACTACCAGAAAACTTCCAATATGTTAGATGGAGACCTAATTAATAGCAAAACACAGCTGAGAAGAAGAAGAGACTATTCAGGAAGAAGATGTATTGTGTTTGTGGTTTTCCTTTTGTTTCGTTTTTTTGTTTTTTGGGGTTTTTTTAGAGAGGGGGAGAGAGAGAATCTTAAGCAGGCTCCATATTCAGCTCAGAGCCCCATGCAGGGCTCGACTTCACAACCCTGAGATCATGACCTAAGCTGAAATCAAGAGTCAATTACTTAGCCAACTGAGTCATCCAGGTGCCCCTAAAAATGTTTTGTTAATATCTTCATAGGGATAAGAAATCTATGAAGCAAGGCTATGACACCATAATGAAGAGAAATTTGAAAGATGAAAGAAAGCTCCAGAAGAGTAAAAACAGTATAGATGGCTGGAAGAAAAATTTGTGTTCTCCAATAAAGAGGAAAAAAAAAAAGATGGAGGGGCGCCTGGGTGGCTCATTGGGTTAAGCCTCTGCCTTCGGCTCAGGTCATGATACCAGGGTCCTAGGATCCAGCCCCACATCAGGCTCTCTTCTCCTCAGAGAGCCTGCTTCTCCCTCTCTGCCTACTTCTGCCTACTTGTGATTTCTCGCTCTCTGTCAAATAAATTTTAAAAAATCTAAAAAAAAAAAAAAAAAACAAAGATGGAAAACAGGAGAGTAAAATAGATGGTAAAAGGGCTCTTACATCACGTTTGGGCTTGAGTATACATCAGAAGCTGATATAGGGGAGCTATCAAAAGATAAAAGACTGCAACCTATTCATATCTGAACAAAAGAAAATAAAACTTGGACAGTTGTACAGGCCAAGAATGGAAGTAGAGGTCCTGCTTAGGCAGTTCTTGTAGTAATGAGGAGAAAATATAGTGAGCACCTGATGTAAAGACAAAGGACATTTGGACAGAAATTTAGAAAAAGATGAGAGATTAAATGGTAGAATGAGCTGAAGTTGTGGCTGAGCGGGTGTGGAGGGAGGTTCCTGTGGACCTGCTGTAAAAGGCGGTTAAAGAACGGATGCATCTAGATTCTTCTGCAAGATCCTAAATGGACTGGGCTCCATTAAGCAAGATGAGCAATCAGCTAGGACCAGTAGGTTGGAGTGGTGTGTGTAGGAGATAGAATGCAAATTCCTGAGTTCGAGTTCAATCAGTATTTTCTCACTAGGTGTCAGATATTGGGATAAAGTTTTGTCTGGGTCGCCTGAGGAAAGGCAGAGGTTAAGTCGCAAGCAAAAAGGCAACTCCCTTCAGGTGTTTGTAGTTAAAGGAGGTACAGCTTTTGGCCTGGAGGGGATGGGGTCGACAATGAATGTTTGTGCAGGATATTTGGTGACAGGAACTGTAAATGCACGCTTGCGCAAGACCGCCTCTGGGGGTCTGCCCTGCAGAAGTACGAGCGCCTCCGCAGTCACCGAGAAGACGGTCAGACCACGCCAGACCCTAGGAGGTTGGTCTCCGGGTCTACCAGGAAAACCCGAATCCTCTGGACTTCCTAGTAGTGCAACGAAGGTGTGGCGCGCATGCGCCTGACCACACCAGGGCTCGATCAAAGGCGGCGGGAAGTTGGTTTTCTGAGGAGCAACTGAGCCGCTTGAAGACGGATTGGAGATGACAGACCAATAAACAAACATTTCATTGGCTTAGCCTGCTCAGCCTCCCGATTCTCCAGCTTCCTATTGGACCTTTCAAGCAGAGTAGGGGCGTGACTCCCGGGGCTCCTCCCCGCACTCTGGCCCAGCCTCGGGGTCTGGGGCTGAGGGAGCCGGACGGAAGTGAGTGGGTCCCGCCCCTTCCCCCTCTGGTCTTCGCTGGAGCCGCCGCGGTTGCCGCCGCTGCCCCCTATCCGGCGAGCCGGAGTCTCCGTGCCGTACCCTTGGTCCCCGGCCGCGCGAAGCCGGGATGCACTGCTCCTGCTGTGGGTCCTCATCATGGAGACCAAACGGGTGGAGATTCCCGGCAGCGTCCTGGACGATCTCTGCAGGTACCGCGGCGCTGCCCCTGCCCCCTTCGTCCCCTCGTTTTCTCTCACGTTGGCGGACCACGGAGGCCTCCGCGTCTCTCCCCCGCCCCCATCCTTGTCCTCCCTTTCCGGTCCCGCCGCTGCTCGCTTTCCCCGCTCGACCCTTCTCTCGGACGATACTAACCCTCTCTCTCCGCTGCAGCCTCCGGGTTTCTCACGGCCCCTCCGTCCTTCTTCGCGGAGCCCCGGAATTTCCTCATTTTCTTAGTTCCCCAACTCTTGTTTTCCTTCAAGTGATGCCTCTGCGCCAAAGCCAGGGTCTGGAGCGTTTTTTTGTTGTTGTTTTTTTGTTTGTTTGTTTTTTTTCCGGCTGCCCCCCTCCCCCTCCCATTGTTTTTTTCCTGCCTCTGACTTTATAGACCGTTTCCCCCCTCCTCCCTCGGTCTCAGGCCTCAGTTCTGTCCAAGATCCCAGGGTTTTGAGTCTTAGTAGTCCCGCGCCCCCGGATCTAAGCAGGGAAGCGTTTTCAAACTTAACCTTTCGCCGGTGCGTTCTCACGCGTCCGTGGCATTTTCTAAATTGCTATAAGGAATTACTGTCTTGTTCATTCCCAAACTTATCATTGGAGGGGGGTGGGGGATAGAGAGTTGCTCTTTTTTTCCCCCGTTCTTTAATTTTCCTTACAGGAAATTCTCAACCGCAGTGCTTTAACTCATGGTATACTTTTAGAAGAGAAATTTGTTGCTTTCTTCCCTCTTGTTAGCGATGATTTCAGATAGCCAAACTTAAGGAAAATATTTTCTTGTTCCGAAATAAAATTTTTGGTGTAGTAATAACCTGTATTGTTGCCGGCTAGTTGGATTGTGAAATAAATTACAAATGAGTAAAAGGTTCTGATAAAATAGCACCTTTCAAGTACAATTAATTACTGCATTTACGTTTAGAAGTCTGACTTTTAATAGTTGTGTCGCCTTCACGCCTTTTTTATTTTTATTTTTTTAATGGGGAGGAAAGAACTAGTACATGTGGAGGTACTTACTGTTGTGTGCTAGGTATTGGGTGCTCCCTGCACGTATATCATATTATTTAATCCTTGAAACAGCTCCTATTTGGTGCAGTTATTTTCATTTTCATCTGATAGGGTCGGTTTGTAATTTACACAAGGTCACATTTCTTGTAATTCTGAAAATCAAGATTTGAAACCTAAGCCCTTTCCCCTACAGTGTCTGTGCTTTCTCTCCTACGCCAGGTAGACGTTACAGAAAGTCAAGTCTAACATTTTAAACCTCGCAAAAAGTACGTGTAGATAACTAAATAGACTGATTTTGGAACTAAAAAGAATTAATGTTGCTGTACTTCTTTGGTGATGCTGTGATTATTTTTGAAATATCGATTCAGACAAACACAAAATGCACTTATTGTCTATGATCCCAGTTTCATAAGAAAAGAGATTTAATGTATATTTATCTGTGTGGAGGAACATATACAAGAAGTGAGATGATGATTTTTATTTTTTTACTGATATTTTCAAGACTTTTTTTAAAGGATGTGTATTTTATAGTTAGAAAAAAAAAGTAAAGATGAGTATGTGTTTTTTAAAAGGTGAGCAGTAATTATGTATGGATTAGTAGGGATATAGGTTAATAAAAAGATGGGTAATCTCACACTTTTTACAGGCATCTAAAATAATCTTCCTACTAATATGGGTTTATTTTGATTTACAGAGGATTACATCATTGAAAGAAGTCCTGTTAACCATTATGAAGGTGATTGATTTTATGTGGAACCTGTTTACTCACAAAATTGTTGTGTTTTGTAAACAATATGTTAAACATCTGTTTAGTGTTACAGGTTCTTGGTTTTCTAGTGAGTTTAAGCAATTTTATACAAATCTTTTGGAATAGGGTAGCATTTTTTTTTTTTCCCTTTAAGAAACAAGAGTAACTTTTTTTTTTATTAACATATAATGTATTATTTGCCCCAGGGGTGCCGAGAGTAACATTTTTGTAATTACTGTGTTTTGGCTACATAAATAAGGATTATATGTTTAAAAATTAGGGCTGTCTACTTGACTAATAAACCAAATAACCATTTCTTAAAACTTCAAGTTTTAAAAATCCTTCCATTTTAAAGTTCATATTTATAATATTTTTGATGGTTAATTTAAAGAATTTTAATGTAAATAATTCAGGCTGTTATAATTGTGGGGTTTTTTAAGAAATAAATTTACTAGGAATTTGTGTTTAATTTCTATAAAAATAAAGCTTATGTGGAAAAAGATTAATTTTTCTGCTCTTTTAAGTACCTCTCGATTTATGTGTTTGGTTTTGACTCTTGTTTTTATGTATTCCCTGCTTCTATTGTTTATTATTAGTATATTTAAGAAGTTTTTTGTTTTGTGTTCTCGATTTCTGATAAATTACATATTCCAGCTAATCTTGTCTACTTCAGTCATTGATCATATAGTAATACATTTGGAGAAATGTAAAATTGAGAATGATTTTCATGTAAAAAATTAGAGGAGGAGACTTGCATTCTCAAGAAGTGACTCTATAGCCTGCTTATAACCTAAGACATGGGATGTTATTTTGCAGATGGTTTCGTATGCAATATTTCATTTACTGGGACACTGTGCAGCCATTAGGCGTTCCTAAGGCAATTAGCAAACAGTAAACTGAAAGAAAATATTTGTGTCTTGAAATGATGTATACAGTATACTATTGAACGTAATACATAGTCATTTGATGCCTTTTGTTAAAACAAATTTTTAAGTGTTTTGTGTGTGTGTGTGTGTATGCACAAGGAATGTCTGAGAGTATATACACCAAACTGAAAAACACTAGTTATTTCTGGGTACAATGAAATTAGAGAGGAAGGAAAGACGGTCATCTGAAATGTTCTGGTGAACATTCTAGTAAACTTGTATGTAAAAAGTCAGTCTGCCCCATTTTATGGTGATACTTGCCTCTGTTGCACCATGATTTTGACATTAAAAGTCAAAGAATTTTTCAGTACCATTTAAATTAGCTTATTAAATACTTGAAAAACACGTTTTTAAAGTAAAAATTGGAAAACTACAGCTTGTTACGCTTTTAAAGAAATGCTTGGAGTTTTTTTAAAACCCCTTTAAGAATTAAATGGTGAAGCCACTCTCCTGGTATGTTCTGGCAACTAATGTTGCTGCTATTTTGGTGATTGTGTAAGCTAATCAAATATTTCTTGCTCATCTTCAGGTTGCCATTTTAGTGTTCATCATTAAATGATGGTTCATCACCATTTTAGTGTTCCATCATTAATGTACTAATTGTAGTTCTATTACTGTTCCATCGGTAGGAAAATTGAAAAGATGACATTTTGTGAGGTGGAGAAATTTTTCCCATAACAAATTATGGAGAAAAGCATTTTATTTCATATATACTATGTGTACACACTTCTTTTTTTTTTTAAGTAATCTTACACACGATGTGGGGCTTGAACTCAAGACCCGGAGATTTAGTTGGGTGCTCCTCCAGCTTAGTCAGCCAGGCATCCCTGCGCACACTTTTAAATCTTTAAAACAGATAAAAAACATTCATAGAATGAAAGCATCAAAGTGTAATTTTCATTTATTAAAATTTCTTTTTTCTTTTTTTGAGAGTGAGTGCATGCTTACAGCGCTGAGGGGCATGGGTGAGGGAGAGGGAGATAGAATTTTTTTTTTTTTTTTTTTTTAATATTTTAATTACATATTTGACAGGGAGAGCAGCAGAGGGAGAGGGAGAAGCAGGCTTTCGGGTGAGTAGGGAGCCTGATGATGGGTTTCATCCCAGGACCCTAAAATCATGACCCCAGCCAAAAGAGGCTTAACCAACTGAGGCACCCAGGTGCCAGGGAATCTTAAGCAATCTCCACAACCAGCCTGATGGCAGGGGTTCATCTAACGATGTTGAGATCGTGACCTGAGTTGAAATCAAGAGTCTCTTGCCTGGGTGGCTCAGATGGTTAAGCATCTGCCTTTAGCTTGGGTCATGATCCCAGGGTGTTGGGATGGAGGCCCCAGTCCGGTTCCCTGCTGAGCCTGCTCTCCCTCTCTCCCTTTACTGCTCCCCCCTGCTTGTGCTCTCTCGCTCTCCCTCTGTCAAATAAATTAATAAAATCTTTTAAAAAAAGAGTCCGTTGTCATTTAGCAGAGTGAATCACCCAGGAGCTCTCCTTTTTCTTACAAAGTGTTTTAAAGAAGTCAGTTTTTCTTTTTTTTAAGATTTTATTTATTTATTTGACAGATAAATAAGCGTGAGCTTGCAGAAGCAGGGGGAGTGGCAGGCAGTGGAAGAAGAGGTACCTGCTGAGCAGGGAGCCCAAGCCCAGTGCGATGCAGGGCTCCAGCCCAGGACCCTGAGATCCTGACTTGAGCCAAAGGCAGATGCTTAACCAGGCTGGTCACCCAGGCTCCCCAAGAAGTCAGCTTTTAGTTTTAAAAAGATGTATTCATCTGTAAGGTTAAAAAAAAAAAAAATTGAAGAGTATGGGTGAAGTTAGAAAAGCAGCAGTCTCCTGTCCTACCCCTTTTTATCTCAGTTCTGCTCTCCAGACTTTTACCCGGTTTGTGTTGAATTCTTCTGGTAGATAATTTAGTATTTTAACATATACTTGGACTAGTTTCTTGTTTTATCAACTTCAGATGTTGGATTGAGAATTTAGTTAACCTTGGTTGATATTAGGTGAGGGTTTAGTTTATCAAAAGCCTACTGATGCCTTTGCCCTACTTCCAATAGTTATATCACTATTTTAAATTGTTAGATTGGTTACCTTTCTGCTTTATGAACTTATGGACAATATTTTGAGTCTGTATTTGATAAGGTGAGGCAGTCAGTGCCCCATCTTTTCTTCCATTTCCTGCTACACATTCCCTCAGTTTCTTAAATATTGATGATAATTACATTCCGTTTTGTAACCTTAATGAGGGCTGTTACACTTTTTACTGTTGGTTGACTGCAAAAGCTGAGCAAGAATAATAGCATTTTTATACAGTATAACTTTGTACAAATTTTTTCACAGTGGATGCAAGTTTACAATGGTTAGGATTTTGTCTTTTCCCTCTAGCCATAGTTAGGATCCCTTTTGTAAGGATCTTGGAAGAGAATGCCAAAATGAATTCTTCTTTCTTATAGTCTCCTAATTGGTCAAAATGATGCTGCCTTTTATAGTTTTTTTTCTTTTAGAAAAAGAATCTTAAGTGTTCTTCATTGTCCCTTCATTCTCTCTGGCTATTCTTTTTTTTTTTTTAAGATTTTATTTTTAAGTGATCTCTATACCCATCACAGGGTTTGAACTTAAGACACCTAGATCAGGAGTTGGACACTTTTGTAGCAACTGAGCCAGCCAGGGGTCCTTCTTTCTGGCTATTCTTGAAGTCTTTTTTTTTTTTTTTTTCCCTCTCTTTTTGATTGTATTATTCTAGTTTTGGCTTTTGCTTTATGTTTGGATTATGATTCTCAGGTGCATTTATTTCTCTTTAAGCCCAACACATTCAAAATAGCTTTCTCCTCTCCAGCCCTGTCTTTATTTTGTCCTTTATTTTGTCCTCAGTCTTAACACTATCTATGCTACAGAATTTTTTTCCTGGAGAGTGCCTTCTTGGACACCTCCACTCTTCTAGCCCAATCTGGACTGGTTGTTCCCCTAGTCTTGCCAAACAGCTGGCCTACTAGAATTCTCTTTCATGGCTCTCCCTGGTTGGGTCTATTATCTCTTTAGATCTCATGTTTTATGCTTTCTTTGTTTTCATTCTTGTTTTCCTGGTGCACATTCTAAAGAATTTGCTTTGAGGGGCTTATTAGAAAGTAAACTTCTGAGTCCTTATACGACTAAAATGCCTGTTTCTCTTCCCCCACTTAATGTTGCCAGGTGGTCCAGGGTTCAGACTTTTTTGAGTACCAGGGTTCTAGGAAACAACCTCAACAGTTTTCTTGAGGGCCAGTTCTTTCAATGTAATTTTTTCTTCATCCTGCCCCAGATTTTCCTTTATGTTGGATGATTTTTTTGTTGCTGTTCCATATTTAAGATGAGGGTATAAGGGGCTTGTTTATTGAAAGGCTTCTCTTTTATGTGAGTAAATAGGGTGTTAGCTCTTACACTGGGAATCCTTGAAAACCAGTTTTGCTTTGGGGTGCCAACACCCAAACCGATCAGCTAAAGTTAGAAAAGAGCCTCAAATGTTGTTCCCCTTCCTCCACTCTTGGAGGAGAAAGTCCTGATTCAAAGGAGTGAAAGAGGACACACTTTCACATAGACGGTTTTCTGTTACATAAGTAGACCTTGCCCTTTCTCTCTCCCTTTTTAAGAATTGAAGTATAGGTGACACAATGAAACATTAGTTTCAGGTGTACAATAGAAATGATTTGAGTACTGTGTGATGCTGTGTTCACCACAAGTGTAGCTGCCATCTGTCACCATACAAATGCTATTAAAATACCGTTGACTGTATTTCCTGTACCATACCTCTCATTTCTGTGACTTACTCATTCCAAACTGGAAGAATGTATCTTCCACTTCCCTTCACCCATTTTGCCCATCCCCCTAATCCCTTCCCCTCTGGCAACTATCAGTTTGTTTTCTGTATTTATGGGTCTGTTTCTCTTTGTTTGTTCATTTGTTTTGTTTGGTTCCAGACATAAGTGAAATCATGGTATTTTTCTGACTTGTTTCATTTAGCTTCACTTGTTTCACTGTCTAGGTCCCTCCATGTTTTCACAAATGGCTAGATCATTCTTTTTTTAAAGCTAAGTGATGTTCCATTATATATATTTATATATATTTGCAGATATATATCTTTATCCATTCATCTGTTGATGGACACTTGGGTTGCTTCTATAGCTTGACTATTGTAAATAATGCTGCAGTAAACATAGGGGTGTGTATATCTTCTTGAATTGGTGTTTTTGTTTTCTTTGGGTAAATTCCCAGTAGTGGAATTACTGGATCATACGGTATTTCTGTTTTTAATTTTTTGAGAAATCTTTGTACTGTTTTCCACAGTGGCTGTACCAATTTAAATTCCCACCAACAATGCACGAAAGTTTCTTTTTCTCTGTATCCTTGCCAACACTTGTTATTTCATGTCCTTTTGATTTTGGCCATTCTGACAGGTATGAGATGATATTTCATTACGGTTTTGATTTGCATTCCCCTGATGATGAGTGATGTTGAGCATCTTTTCATGTGTCTCTTTGCCATCTGTAAAAAATGTCTATTCAGGTCCTCTACCATTTTTAATCAGATTATTTATTTTTTGATGTTGCATAGGTTCTTTATGTATTTTGGATAATAACCCTTTACTGGATATATCATTTGCAAACATCTTCTTACATTCAGTAGGTTGTTTTGTTGTTTTTGTTTGTTGATGGTTTCCTTTGCTGTGTAGAAGCTTTTTATTTTGGTGTAGTCCCAGTGGCTTATTTTTTGCTTCTGTTTTCTTGCCTGAAGAGACATACCCAGTAAAATGTTGCTAAGTTTGATGTCAAAGAAATTACTGCTGAGGTGCCTGGGTGGCTCAGTCGGTTGAGCTTCTGCCTTCAGCTGGGTGGTGATCCCAGGAGATCCCACTGAGCAGGGAGGGAGCCTGGTTCTCCCTCCCTCTTCTGCAGCACCCCTGCTTGTGTGTGCTCTTATCTCTCGGTATCTAATGAATAAATAAAATCTTTTAAAAAATTACTGCCTGTGTTTTCTTCTAGGAGTTTTAAGCTTTCATGTTTTACATTTAGATTTTTTTTTTTTAAAGATTTTATTTATTTATTTGACAGAGAGAAATCACAAGTAGGCAGAGAGGCAGGCAGAGAGAGAGGAGGAAGCATGTTCCCCGCTGAGCAGAAAGCCCGATGTGGGGCTTGAACCCAAGACCTGGGATCATGACCTGAGCCGAAGGCAGCGGCTTAACCCACTGAGCCACCCAGGCGCCCCTACATTTAGATTTTATATTGAGTTTATTTTTGTGTGTGGTGTTACAAAGTGGTCCAGTTTCATTCTTTTGCTTGTAAATCTCCAGTTTTTCCAGCAGCATTTATTGAAGAGACTGTCTTTTTCCCATATATATTTGTTGTAGATTGACCGTATAAATAAACGTGGGTTTATTTCTGGGTTCTCTGTTCCGTTGATCTGTGTCTATTTTTGTGTTAGTACCCCATACTATTTTCATGATTATAGCTTGGTGGCCTTCCTTTCTTTCATTCCTTCCATCCTTCCTTCCTTCCTTCTTTCTTTCAGTTTTATTTATTCATTTGTCAGAAAGAGCCCACACAAGCAGGGGCAGCCTCAGGCAGAGGGAGAGGCAGGCTCCCTGCTGAGCAAGGAGCACGTTCTAGGACTCCATCCCAGGACGGTGGAATTCTTTTTTGGTAGTGCCTTTGTCTGGTTTTGTTATCAGGATAATGTTGGCCTGGTGGAGTATATTTGGAAGTTTTTCTTCTTGTATTTTTTGGAATGGTTTGAGGAGAATAGGTGTTAACTCTTTAAATGTTTGGTGGAATTCACTTGTGAATCAGTCTGGTCCTGGACTTTTTTTTTTGGTGGAAGATTCATTCATTTATTTATTTGTTTATTTGACAGAAAAAGATAACAAGTAGACAGAGAGGCAGGCAAAGGTGGGGGGCGGGGGAAGCAAATCCCCTACTGACCAGAGAGAGCCCGATGTAGGGCTTGATCCTAGGCCCTGAGATCATGACCTGAGCCAAAGGCAGAGGTCTAACCCACTGAGCTACCCAGGCACCCCTGGAAGTTTGTTGATTACTGATTCAATGTGGTTACTAGGAATCAGTCTATTTAGATTTTCTATTTCTTCCTGATTCAGTGTTGGAATATTGTATATTTCTAGGAATTTATCCATTTTCTTCTAGGCTGTCCAATTTGTTGGCATACACCTTTTTTATAGTAGCCTCTTAACAGTCATTTTGTATTTCTGTGCTGTCAGTTCTTCTCATTTTTTTCTGATTTTATTTATTTGGGTCTTTTCTCTTTTTGAGTCTATGTAAAGGTTTATCAATTTTGTTTGTCTTTATACTTGGTTTCATTGATTTTTTTTTTTTTTTTTAGTTTCTTATTTATTTCTGCTCCGATCTTTTTTATTTCCTTTATTCTGCTAATTTTGGGCTTGTTCTTTTTTTAGTTCCTTTAGGTGTAATGTTAGATTGTTTGAGATTCTTCTTGTTTCATGAGGCAGGCTGTATTGCTATAAATTTCCCTCTTACCAACTGTGTTTGCTACGTCCCAAAGATTTTAGACTGTTGTGTTTTCATTGTCATTGGTCTCCATGTATTTTTTAATTCCCTCTTTAATTTCTTCTTTGACCCATTGGTTATTTAGTAGCATGTTGTTTAGTCTCCACGTGTTTGTGTTTATTCTAGTTGTTTTTTTTTTTCCTTTTATTTTTAAACTTTTAAAAAAGATATTTATTTGAAAGAGTGAGCATAAGCAAGTACGTGCAGGAGCTGGGGGGAAGGGTAGAGGGAGAGGGAGAGCTGACATAGGACTGGATCCCAGGATCCTGAGATCATGACCTAAGCTGACATCAGACATTTAACCAACTGAGCCACGAAGGTGCCCTTCTAACTTTTTTCTTATAGTTGAGATAACAGTTTTACACTGTTGTGGTCAGAAAAGATGCATGATATGATTTCAGTCTTAAATTTACTGAGACTTCTCTTGTAGCCTAATGTGTGATCCATCCTAGGAGTGTTCCATGTGTATTCTGTTGTTATAGGATGGAATGTTCTGTATATATCTGTTAAGTCCATTCAAAGTGTCATTCAAAGACACCACTTCCTTACTGATTTTTTTTTGCCTAGATGATCTAGCAGTTGATAAAAGTGGGGTGTTCAGGTTCCCTACTATTGTTTTACTGTCAGTTTCTCCCTCTATGTCTGATACATAGATATTTACAATTTTTATATCATCTTTGTATTGATATTTTTATCATTAGGTAATGCCCCTTTGTCTCTTGATACAGTATTTGTTTTGAGGTCTGTTTTATCTAATGTAAGTATTCCTTCTCTGTTTTCTCCCCCCCCTTCCCCCCCCTTCCATCTGCATAGAATATCTTTTTCCATGCCATTATTTTCAGTCTGTATGTGTCTTTAGGTCTGAAGTGAGCCTTTTGTAAGCCATGTATTGCTGGGACTTGTTTTTTGTCTATTCTGTCAGTCTGTGTCCTTCATTTGGAGCATTTAGACCATTTACATTTAAAGTAATTTGTTGATGGGATACTATTCAGCCATCAAAAAATGAAATCTTGCCATTTGCAATGACATGGATGGAACTAGAGGGTATCATGCTAAGTGAAATAAGTAAATCAGAGAAAGACAGTTATCATATGATCTCACTCACATGTGGATTTTAAGAAACAAAACATGATCATATGGGAAGAGAGGGAAAAATAAAACAAGATGAAGTCAGAGAAGGAGATGGTCACCTAAGTTTGAATAAATTCTAAAAGAATTTCATTTTTACTACTCCATGTTTTATGTATATGTTGTCATATTTTGTCTTTTTGTTTTGTGAATTCTTCTAATTTTTTAGATATAATTGACTTGACTACTTTTGTCTTTCAACCTTCATACTAGCTTTGTAAGTAATTGCTCTACTACCCTTATGTATGTTTGCTTTTACTCATGAAATTTTTTCCTTTCATAATTTTCTTCTAGTTATTGCTTTTTCTTTTCCACTTAAGCCTCTAGCATTCTTTAAGGCTGGTTTAGTGGTGATGAACTCCTTTCATTTTTGTGTCAATAACTCTTTATCTCTTCTTCAATTCTGAATGATAATTTGCCAGAGAGATTATTCTTCATTGTGTATTTTTTTTTCCTTTCAGCATTTTGAATATGTCATGCTACTTGTTTCTGGCCTGCAAAGTTTTTGCTGAAAAATTAACTGATAGCCTTGTGGGGTTTTCTTTGTACATAAGTGTTTTGCTCTTAATGCTTTTAAAATTCTTTTATTTTTAATCTTTGACATTTTTAGTTGTTATGTGTCATGGTGTGGAACTCCTTAGGTTCATCTCTCTCTCTTCTTCTTTTGGGACTTCTATAATGCAAATTTTGTTTACTTGATGTTACCTGAGAGATCCCATGACCTATCCTCTTTTTTCTTTTTTTTTTTTAAACTGTTGAGCTGGGGTGCTTTCCATTAGTGTGTTTTCAAGAATGTTGCTTCTGCATCTTCTAATCTACTGTTGATTCCCTGTAGTGTACTTTTCATTTCAGTTACTCTTCAACTGAATTTTTTTCCCCCATATTTTCTATTTCTTTGTTGAAGTTTTTACTGAGTTCTCCACTCTTCTCTCCAGTCTGGTGAGTGCAACTATTTCTTTGAAGTCTTTGTCAGGTAGATTGGTTATCTCTGTTTCATTTAGCTCTTTCTCTGAGGTTTTGTCTGTTTGTTTGGAGCATATTCCTGTCTTCTCATTTTGCTTGAGTTTCTGTGTGTGTGTTCTAGGAATTGGGCAGAACAGCTCCTTTTAAAATTGAGGGGCATGGTCTTGTGTATGGTTGTCCCCTTCGTATACAGTGTGTGTGCCCAGTGACTTTTACTGGCTGGGGCTTTGGCCGGTGTGGGCTTGGGGTCCTGGGGCACTCTGCTGGGACTGCCCTGGTGGGATGTCTACAGCTGAATTGGGCATGGGCCAGGGTGGTCCCAGAACTCTGTATAGAGTGTGCCCTGTCAGAACAGCTGAAACTGAAGTGACTGGAAGCAGAGGGAGTCCTGGGGTTCTTTATGCATAGGCACTCCGGCAGGATCGCTGAAGCTGAAATAGGCAGTGGCTGGGGTGGTTTGAGGTTCTCTGAACAGAGGTATCCTGGCAGGGTTCCTGAAATTGAAACAGTAACAAGGTTGGCTGGCCTAGGATGGCCCATGCAGAGGTGCCCTGGCCTAGATGGCTGGAGAGGAGGCTGGGCACAGTGTGTGTGTGGGGGTGTCCCAGGGCATTCTGTGCGGTGGGTTCCTTGGCAGCGTGGTTGGAGCAGAGGTGGGTATAGGCCAGGGATTCCTGGGGTACTTTGCACAGGGGGTGTCCTGGCATGTTTCTCCTTTTTTAAAAGTCCTATTTCTTATTCCCATTTCCAGCTTACCTTTCTTCACTTGGGGCTTTTCTGGATTGGGATGGGAATGAGATTGGATTTCTTTGTACCATGTACTTTCCTACCACATTTTAGGTTGTGGTTAGTGTCTAGAAACTTCACTAGAAATGAAAGTTTTTGGTTAAAGATAACGTAGGTTGTATGCAAACATTGATTCCACTAAAAGAATAAAGCTTAAAAAATTTTTAAATATATAAAGCCACAAGGAAAGGAAGAATGGGTGAAACGATGAGCAACAAAATTTGGTGACTAAAAGGGAATGTTGCATGACTTAGCAGACCTAATAGACCCAAATGAGAGACTAGTATAATAGTGTTAATCTACTCTAGAATAAGAGAATATTGAAAAATGGCAGAGGTGAATTTATATATCCTGTAAACGTACTGAAAACCCTCAGCCTTCTTCCCCTGCTCAGCTAGTAGAACATGACAGAGCTTGGCCTTTACCCTCCAGGTCCAAGATTGGAAGAATCTTTAGGTAATCTGACTAACACATGAGGATAGACCTAAAGATACTGACATTGATGGTTCCTCAGTTAAATGGCTCCGCCTGATTACTCACTTTAAATGGTGCCTCATAGTTTGACAACCTTTCTAAATAGCTTTGTGGTCTGTCACTTAAATGTGAAAATCTGAATAGGTCTCTTAAGATGAAAACTAGAGCTTAAAACTAAAAGAAAAAAAAAGAGTATTGGGAAGAATTGACTTAGGCAGGTAAACGTTAAAAAAAAAAATCGATCTCCTTAGAGAGGTAGAGTTTTGTGATCATGGAAAAACAGGATAGTCTATAAAAGCATAATTGAAACAAAAATAGCATTTGAAAATTAAAAATATGAGCGCAAAACCAAAAATCTTAATAGATGGTTTGCAAAATAAAGTTGAGAATGTTTCTCAGAAGGTGGGGGGTGGGGGGCAGGAACCAGAGGTAGGAAATACCAGAGGAGAGTAAAGAATTAGGAGGATCAGTCCATGGCACTGAGGGATGTGAGTTTCTAAATAGGCAAGGTCCACTGAATGGCCAGTGTGGTAGATAAAAAATAGACAACTGGGAAATTTCAGAACACTGGGGACAGAAGGAAGAACCTGGAATCTTCCAGGCCAAAAAAAAAAAAAATGCCAGACAAAGGAATCTGAATGGTTTCAATCAATATCAAAATTGGAGGCTGGCAAGAGACAGCATTTGCTTCAAAACTATGAAGGAAAATGATTTTCAACCTATAATTCTTTATCTAGCCTAGTTGTCAAATATGAAGATAAAGGTATTTTGAGATACAGAGTGTCTCAGTATTTATCTCCCTTGCATCTTTCCACCAGAAGATTTGGGAGAATATACTTCAACGAAAAGAGGAAAGAAGATTGAGGAGAAAGACAGGATACAAGAAACAGGAAATCTAATGAGATAGAGGCATAGGGAGCCATGGGATGCCAGTGAAAGGACAACATAGGATGACAGATGTGTATGATTGTTGTAGACAGTCATAGATGATAACCAGCTCAGATTGGAACAGGTAAGAAGTCTCCAAGATATTCTTCAAGATGAAACTTTGGTTTGAATTAACATCTGAGAAAAAAAATTTAGGAAACTATTGGAAGATTGAATTAGTGACAGGTGTAATAGAGAACACAAAGCAAATGCAGTGATATAACATTTATTAATTATGGTAAGAATGAAGGATTGTGCAGGAAAGGAAAAGTAAGCCTAGCTTACTATGTGGCTTAGTTGTGAATTGCATTTACAGAGTCATAGTAATGGAAAGACTGAGTGCTGATCTAACTCTGTGGTTATCAGTGGGGGTGATTTTTGTTCCCCTCAGGGAACATTTGGTAATATTAGAAGATCTTTTTGGTTGTTTCACCTTGGGTGGGGAGGGCTGTTGACATCTAATGGGTAGAGGCTAGGGTTGCTGCTGACCATCATCCAGTGCACAGGAAAGCTCCTCCCAGCGTAGATTTACCTGCTTCAGAATGTTAGTAGTGCTGAAGTTGACAACCTAACCAAAACTGATAGAATTTTGTTGAGTGGGTGGAGAGATCAGAAGGGGTTGTAGAATGGGAGTGGGAATACAGTTAATTCCATAATGGAAATAATGCCCCAAACTGTGAAAATAAGAACCAGAGTTTGTTTTAGAGATGTGTTAAGTAAGATAAAATCAGATAAAAGGTTAGTTTTTTGCATTGCTGTTTGTTCTGTTTTACCATCCAGTGGCTATTCTGAGACTTAGCAGTGGTCTGTGTCAGAGTTCAGTTCACAAAGTTGGTGGTATGCTGTTTGTTGTCTGATCCAAGCTTGTGTAGCTTGGGGTTGAGCCTCGTTCATAAACAATTTCCCAGGACCATTTTCCTGAGCTGCTTCTCTTTTGCTTTCTCCTTACTACTTATTGGCTCTTTGGGTCTATCCTTTTGGGTTCTGTAGCCAGAAAGCCACTCTGGTGTCACACTTCATGTGTTTCTGCTTATGTCTGAGACTGAGCAGCTGGATGTTAGAATAATAAAAGCTGTGGAGATTGGCCCTACTCTCTTGGAACCACACAGTTCTTAGGATTCGAGAGTAAGTTTCCTGTCCCTTAGAGTTTTAGCCTCTGTGGGTCTCTGTTAAAGCCACTCTTGGAGCCACCTCTAACCATGATGGCATTGCTTGGGGGCTGGGGCATGGGAGGAAGGAGAAAAGAAAGGAAGAATTTTCGTATCTCCAAGTGTTAGGAGATCTGCTTAGACTCCTCTCTTCATCCTTGAGGCAGAATTAGAAGGCTTCTAGGGCTGTCTCTGTTCGTGCTGGTGCTCACCTCCAAACCCCAGTCCACCCAGGCGACACAGGAAGGTGGAAAAATGGTAAATTCACTTGGAATACTGTCTTCCCCAGTCTTCCTGCTACTATTTACTTTTCATAGTCCTCCAATAGCTGCTCTTTGCATTTTGTTAAGGTTTTAATAGCTGCATTTTATTGGAGGGACAGAGTGGATGTTACGTGTTTCATCTAACCAGAATAGGAACCTATGTAAGCATTTAAACATTACATTATAACTATCAATAGGTCACTTTCAAAGTATTGTTAAACAATATGCTAGACTATGGGAATAAAAATATACAAGGATAGAGTACATTATCTCAGTGAACTAATTCGGAGGAGTTTGTGGACAATAATAGTAAAAGCCACATAATTGTAAAGGAGGGGGAGTCTGAGTGTATGTAAATTTGTTCAGAGGAGCCTGGTGTGTCTACATAAGAGAGTAGGGTTAGTAAGTCATGAAAGACAAATCAGGAGTTTGCTAGATGGACAAGGAAAAGGAAGTAGATATAGCATGTGGATAATAGTTTAGGACATTTCCAAGAATTTGGTATCTCTGGGTATAAAGAACTTATAGAGTAATCTAAGAGGTTATGCAGGTGAGCAAGGACTGGATCTCAAATGCCATGTAGAAGAGTTTTGATTTTTGTATTACCTAATGCCATCAGAGTTGCATGTTACACATTTTCTTCTTACCTTTTTTTTTTTTTTTTAAGATTTTATCCATTCATTTGACAGAGAGAGATCACAAGCAGGCAGAGAGGCAGGCAGAGAGAGAGGAGGAAGCAGGCTCCCTGCTGAGCAGAGAGCCCGATGCGGGGCTCGATCCCAGGACTCTGAGATCGTGACCTGAGCCGAAGGCAGCGGCCCAACCCACTGAGCCACCCAGGCGCCCCCACACATTTTCTTCTTAGTATATGTGCTCTTTAAGTTCCCTTTTCCTCAAAGTTTTTCTGTATTGAAATGTAGGTTATTGTACCTACATTTGTCTTACCATTTACATATTCATTCCTCTGTGGGAATGTTACATTGTTTTTATTTTTTATTTTTATTTTATTTTTTTTAAAGATTTATTTATTTATTCATTTGACAGATAGAGATCACAAGTAGGCAGAGAGACAGGCAGAGAGAGAGAGGAGGAAGCGGGCTCCCCGCCAAGCAGAGAGCCTGATGCGGGGCTCGATCCCAGCACCCTGGGATCATGACCTGAGCCGAAGGCAGAGGCTTTAACCCACTGAGCCACCCAGGCGCCCCTACATTATTTTTATAATTTAAAAACATGGTTTTGAGGTTGATTTGAAACTCAGAAACCACCAAGAATATTTGCTAGTGAATAGTGTGAGTGATCAAGCTGGGTGATACTAATTTTTAATTTTTTTTTTTTTAAAGATTTTATTTATTTATTTGACAGAGAGAGATTACAAGTAGGCAGAGCGGCAGGCAGAGAGAGAGGGAAGCAGGCTCCCCGCAGAGCAGAGAGCCCGATGCAGGGCTTGATCCCAAGACCCTGAGATCATGACCTGAGCCAAAGGCAGAGGCTTTAACCCACTGAGCCACCCAGGCGCCCCTAATTTTTAATTTTTTAAAATAACTCAAAAACCAATGGATTTTTTTTTTTTTAAATGTAGTTCAGTCTTGTCTCTCGAGGTCATTACCAAACAAGGCTATGTAGTGGAAGAAGCAGTTGGTGATTGCTTAATGAGTGCTGTAAATCCCTAAGTTCACTTAGTTTTTAAAATTCTGACTTGTTGCACAAAGAGGGGTTCATTATCTTCATCACATACAAATAATAAAGTGTATTTTACATATGTATGTAGTATATATACTATATATATAGAATATTTCCAGCTCCCTTCAAATGTACTTGGAAAAGACAATTTGGGATTTTAAAAAGTGAGTATACTTTATTTTGAACTCAGATTCTGCAGATGAGGTTATCTGTTCTATAAATGAACAGAGTTGATTTCTTTAATGTCTCTTTATAATACTTTAAATGTGGAGATTAAGCACCTAACATCTTTCCTGTTTGAATGAATATATTTGTGTATATTCTTAGGTGGGCTCTTAAAAAAATTCTATTATGAGTGAGATACCTGTGATAAACTTTTTTTTCCAGACTCCTCTACCCTTTGCAGCATTGGTGCCATAGTGGTGAGCAGAGCTGCCTTCCAGACTCCTCTTACTATAGTAATTTCCCCCCAAATTTTGCTTCCTTGATCAGCACTGCTCTTGGTCCCTTTTTTATGTTGGTGGGTCAGGGGTGAAGCAGTTAAGTAGGTTAAAATCATTAAAGTCTGTAAATGTAATTTTAATATGTTTTTTGTTTTTGACAGCCGATTTATTTTGCATATTCCCAGCGAGGAAAGAGACAATGCTATCCGAGTGTGTTTTCAGATTGAGCTTGCCCATTGGTTTTACTTGGATTTCTACATGCAGAACACACCAGGATTACCTCAGTGTGGGATAAGAGACTTTGCTAAAGCTGATATCCTTTTATTATTATTACTGTCTTTCATTATTGCTAAGAAAATATTTCAGCACAGATTTCTTTTGATCGTCTTTGAGATTTATGAGTTATTAGGTAAACATCCTTGATTTCTAAAACTGTCAAATATGAATAGTAGGCAGAATTTAATACTATTTTTATTTTTATGTAGAGGACCCCTTGAAATGTGCACTGATGATTAGAATTAAATTTGATTTTTCTCTTTCAGAAATAACTAGCCTATTTCTAAAACTGACCTGTTATTTTTATTTTATTCTTGCTGTTCCATTTAATCAGATGATCTTTAATTCACTACCTTTCTGGGACAGAAATTCTTAAGTAATTATTGAAAACTTAATATGTTAAAAGCAGTGTTTTTAGTTTTGTGGCAAGTACAAAGAAGTCTTTGCTTTTGAAGTTTCTTACAAATAAGATAGAAACTTATCAGTTTCTCAGTTATCAAAGATACACTTGGAAATTTAAGGTTATTACTGTAATTATTTTTAAAGATTTATTTATTAACGTGTGTGAGAGTGGGGAGGGGCAAAGGAAGGGGGAGAAAATCTTAAGCAGACTCCCCGCTGAGTGCAGAGCCTGATGCAGGGCTCGACTCTGGTTGGATCCCATGACCCAAGCTGAAACCGAGAGTTAGATGCTCGACTGACTGAACCACCCAGGTGCCTCACAAACTAAAGATTATAAGAGAAGCTATGTCACAAGGCAAAAAAAAAAAAAAAGAAAAGAAAATTGATGAATTACTTATGGTTCTAATAGTAAATGTTTTTAGAATTTAGAGGTTTTTTTTTTGTTTTGTTTTGTTTTTTTTTTGGCAAAGCTATGTTTGTAAGGGAATATAGGATTTTATAAAGAGAGGAGTGGGGGGAGTATGTTCCGTGTAAAGAAAAGGATTGAGCAAAATTAGAGAGTTGGAAAATACAAGGGATATCTCGGGAAATAAATTAGTTTGTATTGAGGAGACAGTTCTTATGGGGACACATTAGGAAGAGATGGCTGGTATATAGGGAATATTTGTGGGTTCTTAAACCTTGAGCCAAACTGATTTTTATCCTGGAGGTCATTGTTTTTAACTATAAATCATGTATTCAAATGGAATTATACTCACAAATTCACTAAACTGCTAGAATTGGAATAAGAATGAAAATAACCCTTGTACTCAGCTCCCTATAATTTTCCCTGAGCTCCATGAAGTAAAGACCACCTCCCGACCCCAACTAGGTCATTGTAGAAAATGGACGTAACACTGATTGTTCTAAATATGTTAGCCATAAAACATTTTTGAGCAAGGCTAAGGAATATTATGCAAATCATTTGAAAATGGTATTCAAGAAGACTTACTTGGCGGGATAGGTTAAACCATAGGATGGGCTGTCAAATTACTTGACATTGTAGCAATAAGGTCCGAAGCCATAGTAGAGGGACTAAACACTGAAGAGACATTTCAGTGGCAGAAATGATCAAGCTGATTAACTATGAAGAAGTAAAAGAGGAGGGTGCTGTGGTGGCTCAGTTGGTTAAGCGACTGCCTTCAGCTCAGGTCATGATCCTGGAGTCCCGGGATCTAGTCCCGGCATTGGGCTCCCTCCTCAGCCGGGAATCTGCTTCACCCTCTGACCCTCTCCCCTCTCATGCTCTTTCTCTCTCTCTCTCAAGTAAATAAATAAAATCTTAAAAAAGTAAAAGAGGAGTCAGAGGGGGATATAAGTTCTATTGAACATTATCTTTGTTAAAGCCTTGGTCATAGATTTCCGTGGAGAAATCATGAAGGATTTGGCTTTTTAAGAAGCTATAATCTAGGTATAGAACTGTTAGGAATTATCTCTGTTCCTGGTGTATTTTTATGTTTTCTTCTGGTAAAGCTTTTAATGGAAGAAATAAACATTTAATTAAAATTTATGCATAGATTCAAAAAAGCCTGTGATAACTTTAAAACACATAAGAGGTTTTCGTAAACATTTATAAAGCCAGACTGTTAGTGGGAAGTACCTTTCCAGAATGTTAGCAAGCCTGTCTAGAATTGTAGGGCTTCATGGAATGGTTGATGTTGTATCCATACTTTATTCTTTTTTCTCCCTTTCCCCAATTGAAGGCATTGTATTGAGATTATATTAATTATGTTGAGGTTAACCTAGTGCCTGTCTAATTACAATGTTGTCATAGATGGTTGATTTTTTTTGGGCTCTTTGATGGCCTCTGTAATTTTTACTTCAACTATAAAACCAAAATAAAAATTTAAATATAAAGCTTATAGAACTTAAAATATGTTTCCATAAAGTGAATTAATGTGATTTTTTAAAACCAACTAGCTGCCAGTCACAACATGAATATAATGCTTCTTTGAGGGTATTTTGATACGCCTGTACTACCCGTTTTTGCACATCTTTCTTTTCTACATCTGTTAAGAAATGGGTTTTTGTGTGTGTGTGTGCTGGGATAGCGTTTGATCCTAATGCATCATTCGTGTATTAACTTCCTTCTGTTTTTGGTAGCCCACAGCAGTTAGAGTAGTACTAGTATCAGTATGGTCTCTGAAATCAAGTTGTAGTACTTGATATATGTCATCATCCAAATGATTGAAAATATGCTCATAGTACATGTTTTTAGGTTAACATCAAAATAAAAACACAGAATATATGTTTTCATAGAGGACTTGAGGAACCTTAAGCATATATCCTTGGTTTGAGAAACACTCAAAAATTATAATTTTTCCCACCTTTTTCATAATTAACAGTGTTGTAGTGATGAGACATTTGATGACATGGAGAATTGGAAGGCTGAGCATATACTTTACAGGTTTAGGCTTTATTTACTTTAAAAAAGTAAGTTTTTACACTGCCCAGTATGGGGGGACCATGCCCAATTTCTTTTGAAAGAGGCTATTCTTCCTTAATACCCAGAGTTAATATTTCTTTATGATTGTTGTTGTTTGTTTGTTTTTGTTTTTGTTTTTTTAAGATTTTATTTATACTTGTTCAGGAGGAAACAAATGTGGAAAAAATAAATAAGGGGAAACTTAGGTGAAGATTTGAGTAATTTCATATAAAATTCATAGTTGATTTAAATAGGTTTCTATCTGTATATAAGCACTCAAGCTATATTTAGAGAGAGGAGCTTCCTTAACACTATGTATACTCTTCAGTCATTGTCCATTTTTGCTGCCTCAAGGTGAAGATGTGGAAAAAGTTTTGGATGAATGGAAGGAATATAAAATGGGAGTACCAACCTATGGTGCAATTATTCTTGATGAGACACTTGAAAATGTGAGTGTAATAAAAGATTTTAGTGCAGTGATCAGCTGTTTTCATCTTATTAGTAAAATATATGTGTTATTTTGTTCTAAACAGGTTTTAAAATGGACTTTTAGTGCTAAAAGGCCAAATTTTGCATATTTTGTCTGCATTCTGGGTCTTACTGTTTTCTACTTGTAGTATGACTTACTGCAAAAAAAAAGTCATTTAATTGTTGGAGAAATACTTTAAAATGGTCAGAATGCCTGCCTTCACACTAGTAGTGGTATAGTCAGACTCTTAGAAGATGTTAAAATCAAGTATTGTATAAAATTATTGGTTATGACAGTTACTTGTAGTAAGGAGAAAGCAAGTTTTATATTTACCTCTGCTTGTTTTTATAGGTACTATTGGTTCAGGGGTATCTAGCAAAATCAGGCTGGGGATTTCCAAAAGGAAAAGTAAATAAAGAAGAAGCTCCTCATGATTGTGCTGCTAGAGAGGTGAGTTCCTGCAGTTTGAAACCTAGTAATATTTGGTGATTATGCTTTGAGTGTGCTTTTTAGCCATGGAGATTTATTGTTTGAATCATTAAATCCTCTTTCTAGAACTTGACTGCATGAAGTAACTTCTCTTTTATAACGATGCTTTTGCCCATATCTCTTCTATTCTTCTTCCCTTAATTTGTTTCCATTTTCTTTTTTTTTGCGGGGCTTGATCCCAAAACCCTGAGATCATGACCTGAGCTGAACGCAGAGGCTTAACCCACTGAGCCACCCAGGCACCCCTCCATTTTCTTTTTTGCCCATTTTTAATTGTTATCTCTAACTCCTTTCTATTTGATGATATATTCTCTACCCTTTTTTAAGAGTTGGATTTGTAATTGGTAAAACATTTTGGCAATTACAGTCCTTGTTTTACGTTTATAGTCTTGGCTTCCAGACACAATTTTGGCTTTTCTAAGAAATTTACATTTGTTGCTCAGAACCCTCTGTAGCTTCCTGTTGTCTGTAAGATGAAATTTAATTCTTTTAAGTATTGAAACTCCCTCCCTTATCCCCAACACAAAATTTAGCTATTCCTAAATTTGTCTTTGTTCTCGGTCAGAAGAATTTATTCTCTGTCTCTGAATTTGACTGCTTTGTTTCAGTTCTAAACTTTGCTTATATTATTTCCCTCACTGGAAGTTTCTCTCTTCTTCCTGCCTATTCAAATCCTATCTAGACCCAGCTCAAAAGATCTTTTTTGCCCGAAGAATTGCCACCAAGTAGCTCTGTATCCAGTATCTGAGTTTATTTGTCAATGAGATTTAGAGTGAATAAATTTTTTTTAACTGAGGTATAGTTTACACACAGTGTTATATTAGTTTCGGGTGTACAACATAGGGATTCAAGTCTAAACATTATGCTGTGCTCACAAGTGTAGCTGTCATTTGTCACCATACACTTATTAAAATACCATTGGCCATATTTCCTATACTCTACTTTTCATCCCTATGTCTTACTCACTCCATAATTGTAAGTCTGTACTACCCACTCCTCTTCATCCATTTTCCCATCCCCCAATCCTGTCCCCTGTGGAAACCATCAGTTCTCTATTTATGGGCCTGTTTCTGCTGTTTGTTTTTTAGATTCCACATATAAATGAAATCACAATTTAATGTCTTTCTCTGTTTGACTTATTTCACCTAACTTAATACCCTCTAGATCTATCCCTGTTGCTGCGAATGGCAAGATCTCATTCTTTTTTATGGCTGGGTAATACTCCTGTGTATATGTGTGTGTACACATACTGTATCTTTATTCAGTCATCTGTCAGTCGATGCTGGGGTTGCTTCCATGTTTTGGCTGTTGTGAATAAGGCTGTAATAAACATAAGGGTGCGTATACTTTTTCAAATTAGCGTTTTTGTATTCTTTGGATATATACCTAGTAGTGGAATTACTGGATCGATCATGTGGTTATTATTATTTTTAATTTTTTGAGGAACCTGATACTGTTATGCACAGTGGTGGCACCAGTTTGCATTCCCACCAACAGATGCATGGGAGTTTCTTTTTCTCACATCTTCACCAGCACTTGTTATTTCTTGTCTTTCTGATTCTAGTCATTCTGTAGAGTGGAAAATTTCTAAAGTTTATTGTTAATTAAAATTCCATGTATTTAAAAAATTAATTCATGAGCTCTACCCTATAATAGTCGTGGAACTTTTATAAGTTATTGTCTAGACATTTGTTTGGTGTTAATTATGTATTACTTGTGATACACTGTGGACTGTATTCTTTTTTTTTTTTAATATTTATTTGACAGAGATCACAAGTAGGCAGAGAGGCAGGCAGAGAGAGAGGGGGAAGCAGGCTCCTTGCTAGGCAGAGAGCCTGATGCGGGGCTCGATCCCAGGACTCTGGGATCATGACCTGAGCTGAAAGCAGAGGCTTAACCCACTGAGCCACCCAGACACCCTGTGGACTGTATTCTTATTTATCAGTTCCTTGGTCACTTATTGCACTACATCTTATCCTTGAAATTTGAGACCTTGAGCTATAAAGAAGCATGATATAATGGAAAGAAAACTAGCCTAGGAGTTGAAAGATTTTTTTCCTGTTAATAGTTCTCATATATGTTAGAAGCCTAGAGACTTAGGGTGAGCTACTTAATTTCTCTGTGAGATACACATTTATTAAGAAGAGTTACGTAAGGACTTAATAACTTGAGGTAAATCTAAGGTGTTAGTGATTAACTTTGAAATATTTTTGAGATGGCAATATAGATTTTGTGGCAAATCTCATTTTGATCTGTTGCCTTATTTTTTTTAATTCAGTGTTTTGCTGCACCAATGTTCACCACCTGGTTTAAGTTTGGATATAATTATTAGTGAGCAATAATAATTAAGATTCTTAAAAACTACTAGTAGTTATTTAACGCAGAAAAACCATTAATGGTTTGCATTTTAAATTTAATATAGAAGAGCTAATTGAAGTAAGTGTTTTCAACAGATTATAGACAAAGTCATTGTATCCAGGTAAGTGAAGGTTTATACACACCTCCTAACATTAAAAGCTGTTCAGGTAGCAGGAGAGAAATTGACACATACTGTAAGAGCTTTCCTTTTCCTTTTTGTAGGTGGTAGGAGATGAAATGGAGCAGTTGTAAAGTCTCCCTTTTATGTCCTCAAACTCGGATTCTCTTGCTCAAAAGGAAGGACAAGTAGAAATCATAGCATCCTACTTAGAGGAATTGATGTGTAGTTCTGTATGTAGAGTTAGGTTAATCCTATAGCAGTAGATAATTGTCTGGGTCCAGAAAAGACACTGCATTAACTAGAAAACAGTCTAAATTTGGACTAAATTTGGTGAGATCTGTCTTTTTAATTGGATCTTTTTGAGGGAACTTGGAGGAAATCAAGTGTTTAAACTTGCATAACTGGTGCTCGCTTCGGCAGCACATATACTAAACTTGCATAACTGAAGAGAACTATCCCATGTCTAAGGAATTATCTACATCTATCACTATAACCTTTCTTCTGACCAGTTTTATACACTATATTATAAAGAGTTAGGATGATGCAGAAATAAAGTATTGGGGGAGGGAATGGGGGGGTGCAGAGGCAGTTAACCTGTGAGCTGAGGCACCTAGTTTTCAGTTTAGTTTATCTTGTTTTCTGCTCTGGGATACTAAGGTAAAAGATTGTCCAGTTCATGTGGTGCTAATTTCAGTAATGATTATAGATCACCACAGTTTCTAAGAAAGTAAATGAAATATATTAGGGGCATGGGGAGTGGGAGAATGGAGTGTCAATGATAGGATGCTATAAGAGAGTCTTGTGGGGAGGAATACAACCATTATGGGAGAGTTCAGTCATATACCAAGGTCTCACAGTGAACAGCAGAACAGGGATGCAAAACACTGGTGGTTGGTACTGGAATCCATGTTCCTGACTACTACAATATAGGCAGTCAAGGAATATTTGTAAATGAGTATTTCTTAACACATAGATGAAAATGGAAGGAATTTGTGATTTTTAAGTATAAATATTTTCTAATAACATTTACCTTTCTGATTCGAATCACTTTTGTTTTTCTGTTTTAGAGTTTTTGTCTTGCTCTGAGGAAAGTGCAAGTATTCTTAGGAACTGTAGTCTCAATTTCAGGGAAAGATTTTTTCCCTTTTGATAATAACAATAATCCTTCTAACCTTTTTGATCTAAGAAACATCCTCTTTTTGCTGATAAAGGAACTTGTCAGAAAAAAACCTTTTCTTTAATTTTTGTAAATTTTGGGATTAGAATTTGACTTTTATATCTGTTTTTTTTTTTTTTTTTTTTTTTAAAGATTTTATTTATCTAGCAGACAGCGATCCCAAGTAGGCAGAGAGGCAGGCAGAGAGAGGGAGGAGGAAGCAGGCTTCCCGCTGAGCAGAGAGCCGGATGTGGGGCTGGATCCCAGGACCCCGGGACTACAACCTGAGCCAAAGGCAGAGGCTTTAACCCACTGAGCCACCCAGGTGCCCCTATATCTGATTTTTTAAATGGTTGCCTCTGTTATATAAAGAGACAAAAATTTTAAGATTAAGGTTGCACATTGTACCATGGCCTGAGTGGCTTAAACAACAGAAATTTATCTCTCCCAATTCTAGAGGCTCCCAAGATAAAGTTGCCTGCTCATAAGGTTCCTGGTGAGGGCTCTCATTCCAGCTTGTACGTGGCTGCTTTCTCACTGTGCTTCCATGGTCTTTCTTGGGTGCCTTTGTGAGTGCAGAGTGTGCCTGTCTCTTCCTCTTCCTCTTCTTCTTTTTTTTTTTTAAGATTTTATTTATTTTTTTGATAGATCACAAGTAGGCAGAGAGGCAGGCAGAGAGAGAGGGAGAAGCAGGCTTCCCGCTGAGCAGAGAGCCCGATGTGGGGCTCGATCCCAGGACCCTGAGACCATGACCTGAGCCAAAGGCAGAGGCTTATTTATAACCCATGGAGCCAACCTGGGTGCCTGTGTTTCTTCCTCTTCTTATAAGGGCATCTGCCCTATTGGATTAGGCTCCCAACCTTATGACCTCATTTTACCTTTATCATCTCTTCACAGGCCCTCTCCCCAAACACAGTCGCATTGAGGGTTAGGCCTTCAACATGAATATTGGTGAGATGAAGTTTTAGTTCATAGCAGTTCCCGTTTTGAGTAATCGAAGTGTTCACCTAGCGGTCCTAGACTTGTAGTGTGTCCTTCTGCCACTTGATGGTGCTGCAGTACTGTTCGGTGGTGGTAGGGGGAGGATGTACTGTCTGTAAGTTTTAGTTTAAAACCAGATTGGGATATTACCACAAACTCCTCCGAAAAATAACAATGTTTCTTTTCATTTTCTCTTGTATTAAGCTATAAGGAGGAGTTCTAATTTTTTTAAGCTTCCATTAGCTAGGCTGATGCTTTAAACGCTTTTTCTTGGACTTTTAAGTTATGCAGTTCTGTCGTGGGTGCTTACCCTTTTAAGTTGCTAATGACAAATTAATTTGGTTTATTTTAGTTTTGTTACTGTTCTTATTCCATTATCTATGGCTGTCCAGGGGTGTTTTGTTATAGCAGAATCTGACCCATCGTATAAGGGCTGTGTCTGTGGGCTGAACTGAAAGAAGCAGTGGCAGCCTTCTCAGGGACAAGGTGTGAATATAACTGTCAACAGAAAGCTTAGTGTCATCGTTACAGTTTCCAGTCCTTGACCTTTTGGTTCCCCGTTGTTAATTGGGTTCTGATTACTTTGATTCAGTGAAGTAGATTTACGACAAATATGTGAAAAATGTTTTCTAGATACTGTTGAAAGGATGCGTTAGGATAACCTCAGTGTATTTTTATTGTTGTGAAACACCAGTTGTTGCGCAAGTAAATGATACTTGGCAATTCACTTGTTTTGGGACTTATTTTTGTTGCTTGTTATTTAGCAAAACAATATATTTTATTGTAATGAAACCTCCTTTATTATGCATTTAATCCTGCGTATTGTGATTAAATCTTGATAGAATTTGTACAGAGGAAGTATTGGTGGATTTATTCTACCTCTTCCTGTAAGTTTATAAAAGGACAGTAGGCAGAGGATTTCTTTATCTGTCTGTGCTGGTGCTTTTTCAGCACATTTTAAAATCTTACTTTAGGAATTTTATCTGATATCATTTGGGAAGTTAATCCTTTTCTGTGTGCTAGGAAAATTTAAGTATTAAAATACAGGAATGAATTTTATCCACAGAAGATGATATTGAAATTTTTGTCTTTGGTATCTTTATATGTAAGTGAGTTACTAAAAACTTTTCCCAGTAAGTCTAATGAGAGTGGATTCCTAACTTTAGAGGCAAATTGATTATTTATCACTTTTAGAATTGAGAGATTATATCTGTTACTTTATTATACTTGTTTTAAGTTTGGTTGTACAGGGTTTGAAGCTGCCTGTGTTTAGTGCTGATGGCTCTTTTTATTTTGTCTCTTATTGTACCACTTCCTTCCATATGATTCCAGCTATAGCCATCCCCAGATCTCTAAATGGAATGCCTTTTTCTTCTTATGTGGCTAACTCCTGTTCATCTTTCAAGTCCCAGCTCAGGTGTATCCAGCAGAATAGGATGCTTTCCATGATACCTTCTCCAGATGACCACCCCATTTCACAACTCACACCTTAACCCGGAGCTGAGTTATGTATTCTTATAGTACCCTTCTACCTCTTGGCATGTATGTCCTGATTACAACTATTTTCTTTTTTAGGCTGAGCTCCTTGAAGAGCAGTGCTTGCTCTGTTAATTCCTGAAGCCCATGCATCGAAAAGTAGTTGTTAACTTACTAAGCACACAGTATATATTTGAGTGCACTAAATATATTGATAGAGATAATTTCAAGTAGTATAGAGAAAAATAATACAAAGAATGGATTTGCCTGCTAACATTTTGCCATACTTGGTTTTTTACATTCACTTATATATGTGCATATGGCTTTTATTTTATTTTTTAAAGATTTTACTTATTTGAGAGAGCAGGAGAGACAGCAGAGAGCACAAGTGGGTTTTCGGGGAGGGGGCAAAGGGAGAAGGAGAAACAGACTACCTGCTGAGCAGGAAGCCTGATGCAGGGCTTGATCCCAGGCCCCCGAGATTGTGACCTGAGCCCAAAGGCAAACGCTTAACTGAGCCACCTAGGCACCCCAGTTTTTATTTTATTTTTTTAAAAAGATTTAGAGCGAGCACGGGAGCAGGGGGAGGGAGGGGCAGAGAGAGAAAGAATCCCAGGCAGACTCCCCGCTGAGCTTGGAGCCTGATGCAGGGCTCAATTCCATGCCCTGAGCAGAAATCAAGAGTCAGACGCTTAACCGACTGAGCTACCCAGGTGTCCCTTAAGAGTTATTTATGTATTTTAGGGAGAGAGAAGGTGTATGCGCACACAAATGAGCACATGGTGGGGAGAGGCCGAAGGAGAGTCTAGACTCCAAGATGAATATGAAACCCCACATAGGGTTTGATCTCATGACCGTGAGATCACAACTGGAGCCAGAACCGAGGGTCGCATGCTTAACCGACTGTACCACTCAGACATCCCTTGGTTTTTATTATTATTGCTGAATAATTTTGGAGTAAATTGCAGACATCATGCACCTTAATCCCTTAATACTAATGCATATAAGTTTTAGGAACTAGGAAGTTCCCTTATGTAATCACACTGTAATTATCAAATTCAGGAATTTAACTTTGGTAGGTGTTGTTATCTAATAGGTATTTAATGTTCACATTTACCGATTGCCCCAGTATGTTCCTTTCAGCAGTTTCAACCCTTTCCCCATCCAGGATTCTCTTCCAGGCTCAGGCATTGTGTTTGCATTATATTATTACATATCTTCAGTCTCCTTTAATTTGAAAAATTCCTCAGTCTTCTTCAGTACTTTTTTTTTTTTTTAAGATTTTGTTTATTTGACAAAGAGACATAACGAGAGAGCGCACAAGCAGTGGGAATGCCAAGCAGAGGGAGAGGGAGAAGCAGTCTTCCTGCTGAGCAAGGAGCCTGACAGTGGGGCTTGATCCTTAGCAGCTGAGTCACCTAGCAGCCCCTCAATATTTATTTTATTAAGCGTGTGTGTAGTTAGATACTATTTGTAACACAAAGTTAACAGGTTTTGCTCACAAGGAACTTGGATTATACTATTTACTTTCAGCGTAGTTTCTCACATACAGACTTACATGACTAGGTATGTATTCTTATTTGTTATGATAAGTACTATTCAGGGAAGGAAGCTAATCAGAACAATTTAATAATGTTTATATATGTGTTTAATAATGTTTATATATGTGAAACCAACATTCAGATCAAGATACAGAATATTGCCAGCACCTCAGAAGATTCTATCCTGCCCTTTCTCAGTCAATACCCAGTTTTCCCACACCTCCTAGAGGGAAGCAGTACTTTGCCTTTTATCACCATTGATTAGTTTTGCTTGTTCTTGAGGTTCATATTAAAAGGATTTTGTGTTAGGTCCTTTGTTTTTTGTGTTTGTCTCCATATAAATCTGTGAGATTGATTTATACTGCATATATCGGTAGTTGGGTTTCTTTTTATTGCTCTTTAGTATTCCAGTGTACAGATAGTTGCAGTGCTTTATCTCTTATGCATTGGATTGTATCCATCTTTTGGCTATTATTATTAATTTTTAAAGATTTTATTTACTTATTTGAGGGGGAGAGCAAGCACCCAAGCACAGAGGGAGAGGGAGAAGCAGACTCCCTGCTGAGCAGAGAGCCTATTGCAGGGCTCGATCCCAGGACCCTGAGATTATGGCCTGAGCTGAAGACAGACACCTAACCGACTGAGCCACCCAGGCACCCTGCTTTTGGCTATTATTAATAAAACTGTTCCAAGTATTCTTATATGTCTTTGTTGAGGTAAATAAGCTCTCATTTCTCTAGGTGTGGCTTAATCATAAAGATGATGTAAACCTGTTGCCAGTAGTTTTCTGGGTGGTTGTACCAGTTTACATTCCTACCACCTATATATGAAAGTTCTAGTTATCCAGGCCAACATGAGAAATTCCAACAATTTTATCCCATGTTTATGGATTGGAAGAATTAATATTGTTAAAATGTCAATACTGGTAAAAGTCATCTATAAATTCTGTGCAACCCATGTCAAGATTCCAATGGCATTTCTTAATAGAAAGAGGAAAAAACAGTTCTGAAATTTGTTCAGAAACATAAAAGACCCTGAATAGCCAAAGCAGTCCTGAGAACAACAGAATGGGAGGCATCACACTTCTGGTTTCAAGCTACTGTAAGACTTAGGTCATCAAAACTGTGTGGTACTGACAGAAAAATGGATGAGAGGAACAGAATTGAGAGCCCAGAAATAAACCCAAGCATGTACGGTCAACTAATATTTAACCTGGGAGCCAAGAAAACACAAGGGAGGAAAGATGGTCTCTTCCGTAAATGGTGCTGGGAAAATTAGGCATTGACAAAATAATGAAACTAGATGCATGTCTTATGCCACTCATAAAAATTAACTCAAAATGGATGAGAGTATTAAATGTAAGACCTAAACCATGAAACTTCTAGAAGGAGTTATAGGAAAAAAGCTCGTGGACGTGGGTCTTAGCAGTGCTTTTTGAATGTGACACCTAAAGCACAAGCAGCAAAATAAAAAACAAGTGGGACTACATCAAACTGAAAAGCCTCAGCAAAGGAAAGTGCCAACAAAGTAAAAAGGTTACAGAATGGAAAAAAGAAATTTGCAAATTATATAGGGGTTAATACCCCAAATATATAAAGAACTCCTAAACACAGTAACAACAACAACAACAAAAACCCTACTAATCAATTAAAAATGAGCAAAAGACCTGAATAGACATTTTCCCAAAGGAGAGCTACAAATACCAACAGGTACATGAAAAGGTATTCAACATCACTAGTCATTAGGGAAATTGCAAATCAAAACTGCAAAAAGAAAAAAAAAAACAAACACAATGAGGTATCACCTCACACCTGTTAGAATGGCCGTTATCAAAAACATAAATGTGAAGATGTGAAGATAAGGGGACTGATGGTGAGATTGTAAACTGGTGTAGCCACTATGGAAAACAGTATAGAGATTTCTCAAAAAATAAAACTACCATATGATCCAGCAATTCCACTTCAATTCCACTATATTCAAAAGAAACTAATACTCTAATTTGAAAAGATACTGTACCCACGGTCGCAGCATTATTTATAGTAGCTGAGAAATGGAAACAACCTAAGTGTCCACTGACAGGAGATAAAGAAGCTGTGGGGTATATATATACACACACACACAGCACACACAAAATGGGTATTATTCAGCCATTAACAAGGAAATCCTGCCACTTGTGCAACATATATGGACCTTGAGGGCATTATGCTAAGATTTTGAAATAAGAGAAAGACAGATGTCGTATGATCTCAGTTATATGTGGAATCTAGAAAGAAAAAACAAAAAACCAGTCTCAGAAAAAGATCATATTTGTTCCCAGAGTGGGGATGCGGGGGGTAGGGAGAATTGGAGAAACATGGTCAAAAGGTACAAACTTCCTATTATAGATAAGTGGTAGGGATGTAATGTACAGCATGATGACTATAGGTAACCACTGCTGTATGATATATATAAAAGTTGTTAAGGGAGTACATCTTAAGAGTTCTCATCACAAGGAAAAAAATACTTTTGCCTTTTCCCTTTTACTGTAGCTATATGAGGCAGTGGTTGCTAACTAAACTTAAGGTGGTAATCATTTCACAGTATATTTATGTCAAAGCATTATGCTATACACTTTAAGCTTATACAGTGATATATGTCAATTATATCTCAATAATAGTAGAAAAACTCTTATGGTAATTTTCACTGTATACAAATATCAAATTATTAGGGGCGCCTGGGTGGCTCAGTCCTTAGCATCTGCATTGGCTCAGGTCATGATCCCAGGGTCATGGGATCCCAGGGAGCCCTACATCGGGCTCCCTGCTCAGTGGGAAGCCTGCTTCTCCCTCTCCTACTCTCCCTGCTTGTGTTCCCTCTCTCACTGCCAAGTAAATATTTGTTTGTCAGATAAATAAAATCTTTAAAAAACACACAAGTATCAGATCATTGTGTTGTACTGCTGAAACTAATGCTTTTTAAAAATTTTTATTCATTTATTTTTTGAGAGATAGAGTGGGGGAGGGGAAGAGGGGGAAGAAGAGAGACCAATCTTTTTTTTTTTTTTTTTTTTTAAGATTTTATTTATTTAGTTGACAGAGGGAGAGAGATCACAAGTAGGCAGAGAGGCAGGCAAAGGGAGAAACAGGCTCCCCGCTGAGCAGAAGGCCTGATGCAGGGCTTGATCCCAAGACGCTGACACCATGACCTGAGCTGAAGGCAGAGGCTTAACCCACTGAGTTACCCAGGCACCCCCTGAAAGTAATACGTTATCCATTAATTATATTTCAATGAAAAAATTTAGCCATTCTGATGGGAATGCAATGCTTTATCATTGTATTTTTATTTGCATTTTCTTAAAGTTAAATGATTTTGAGCACATTGTCATGTTCTTATTGGCCACTTGTATGTTTTCTTAATTAAGTACCCACTTGTATATTACCCATTTTTTAAAAGTTGGGTTACTTCTCTTGATACATAGTGCTTTCTGATATATTGTGGATTGTACTGTTAATGTCTTCTGGTTTATGTCTTCCCTTTGATAAAGAGAAGCAGCTCCTGTATCATAGATGTGCAAACTTTTAGGTATCTCAGTCTTTTTTTTTTTTTTTTTTTTTTTTTTTGTGGCGCAGTCTTAATTGTTATAGTTATAAATCTAATATCTCTCAAGGTTAATATATAATCAAAAATGTTTTTAATCTCTGTCTCAAACAGTAGAGTAGACCTTTGTTTTAAGTAAAAGGAAAACTAGAGCATCTGGATTTTGCTTTAATGGAAACATCAGATAGCATATATGCATTGTGAAATAAATCCACATGATTGATGGTTTTAATTACATTGTCCTATGTATATAAATGTTAAGATATGGGGAGGTATGAAACTTTTGTCATGGAGCTTCAGATTATTCTGGGAAAGATAACATAGTTTTGCTTTGTTTGAATGTCACTGATCACCTTTAATAGACTGTTAATTATGTATACCTACAATACCAGGTGTAGATATAAAGAAACATAGGACAAACATATAAAAAAACATAGGACAATACCAGATGTAGATATAAAGAAACACAGGACAATTTTTTTCCAATACCACATATGTACTTAGGTACCCAGTCTGACATTCCCAGAAGTAGGAAATACAAATGTTTCTCATATTCTATATACCTATAGAACATTTTTCAAGTGAGTATATTCACCTAGCTTTTTTATTTTTAATGAGGAACAGGAGGTTTAGCATGCTTAGGGATTTATAGAAATGGTAACAAATGAGTTGTATATCGTGGAGGAGCTTAAATTGGGAGTCCTAGACTACACATGTCTGAGAGAAGGATACTGTGCCTTTTTTGAGGAATGTAGAAAGAGGTGCATGAAGTGACAAAGAGGGAAGAGACAAATGAGCAGGAAAAGCTCCTGCATACCTGTACCTTTGAAGAGATTCAAGCCTGTCCATGTGTTTTAAAGATTTATTTATTTATTTGACAGAGAGAGAGATCACAAGTAGGCAGAGAGGCAGGCAGAGAGGGAAAGAGAGGAGGAGGAGGAGGAGGAAGCAGGCTCCCCGCTGAGCAACAGCCAGATTCGGGGCTCAATCCCAGGACCCTGGGATCATGACCTGACCCGAAGGCAGAGGCTTTAACCCACTGAGCCACCCAGGTGCCCCTGTCCATGTGTTTTAACATCTTTTGTCCCACTGAGTGGTTAAAAGATGCTGAAACCAGAGGAAAGGGGAGGAACTAGGAATGTGTAAAAGATCCAAAATGGGTTCTAGCCACTGAGAATTCAAAGCCTTTTTGATTGGTGGGGGTGAAGTGGGGGAAGGACTTTGTCAGAGTAATGCAGATGTTATTTGAAGGAGAACGTTTAAGTCCAGAAGAGACCAGTGGTTTAATCAGAGTAAATGTGGTTTCTCTAGTTGAGGGAAGAGGTGAAGGTTAGATGTAATATCAGTTCCTGAGATTTATGTTCTCCCAATTCCTTCTCTTCCAGCCCTTGAGGCACTGCTGAGGGAAGGCAGTTTTAGAACCATGAGTCTGTTTCACTGGTTTTCAGGTTTTTTTGCATTCATCTCCCCACCCTGCCAACCCCAACACATGGGGTTGTAGCTATACTTTTGGAATCTGTGCATTTAAGTTTTAGTACTAATCACAATTCAGTTTTCATTTTAAAAATGGGTTTTTTTGTTTGTTTGTTTGTTTTTTAAGATTTTATTTATTTGAGAGAGAGTGAGCAAGAGAGAGAGCACTAGCAGGGTGGGGAGGTGCAGAGGGAGAAGTAGACTCCTCACAGAGCAAGAAGCCCAGTGCAGAACTCTATTGCAGGACCCTGGGATCATGATCTGGGCTGAAGACAGATGTTTAACCAACTGAGGCATCCCGGAGCCCAAGAAACAGTTTTATATGTGTAAGGCAATTTTTAGTTTGTAGCTTGGTGTACATTTAGATTTGTAGATGCTATGAATAAAATCCATATGTGGTCCCAGTATGTACTCTCCACAGACTGGGAACTGTTGCTGTATTCTAACATTTTAAGAGTTATGGACTCAATTACAGTGTATGTGTGTGTTGGGGGAGGGGTGACATTCCTCACACCAGCAAGCAGTTGTCAGACATTGGCTGGGTATCCTACAGTTCAACTCAGTTCTGACTCTGTCTACCTGGAAATGTCATCAGATTCTTCAGGTTAAGGGCTCGGTCCTACAAGACTTCCTTTTACTTCAGATGACAGTTGCAATTTGTTGTCTTCTGTGCATCTAACCTATTGGAGGTTCCAAAGACACCCTCTTTGGGTTTAATTTGCTAGAGTGGCTTTCAGAACTGAGAGAAACATTTTACTTGATCACCAGTGTATTTAAAAGGATATATAATTCAAGAACACCCAGATGGAAGAGCTGCAGAGGGCAGGATGTGGGGAAGGGTTGCAAAACTTCTGTGTTGTCTCCTAGTGTACCACTCTTCCAAATCTCCACGTTCACCAGCCCGGAAGTCGTGCCCCACCTTGGGTTTTTATGGAGCCTTCTTTATATAGGCAGGGTTGATTAAATCATTAGCTGTTGACCATGGAGCTCAATCTCCAGACTTTCTCCCCTTCATGGAGGTGGGAGGTGGGGTAGGGTTTGAAGGTGGACTGAAAATTCTAATCCTCTGATCCCTTGATTGGTTGTCCTTTCAATCAGCCCCCCATCTTTAGGTGGGGTCCAAAAGTCACCTCAGTAACATGGCAAAAGGTACCTTGGTTGCTTTCATCGATTAGGAAATTCCAAGGGTTTTAGGAGCTTTGTATCAGAAAGGGATGAAGACCAAATAATACATACTTCTTTTTGTAAATCACACATCTTTCTTCATTGAATAGGTGAAGAACTTGGGCTGAGATATGTAAAAGGGTTTATCCATAGTTGAACACACTTCGGAGCTAGAACTAGATCCTAGAATATTCTGATTTCTTGCCTCATGTTTTCATGCCTTTAATTGTCTGGATTTTTCTGAGTTTTTGCTTTGGAATAAATTTTAACAAACTGGAGGTCTAACAGAAACAATTGAAAATCGTCACCTAAATTTGTTATTTCCAGGTCTTTGAAGAAACTGGTTTTGACATCAAAGATTATATTTGTAAGGATGATTACATTGAACTTCGAATCAATGACCAGCTTGCTCGTTTGTACATCATTCCAGGAATTCCAAAAGACACAAAATTTAACCCAAAAACCAGAAGAGAAATTCGGGTATGTAATTTAAAGTATTTTCAGGCTGCTGGGCAGTATCCCAATTGAATGAAGTAAGAAATTGCTTTTAGAAACTCCCTGATGATAATTAACTAAATGAATTATTTTTTTGTGTCTCAGAACATTGAGTGGTTCTCCATTGAGAAATTGCCCTGCCATAGAAATGATATGACCCCGAAATCCAAACTTGGTTTGGCACCTAATAAATTTTTTATGGCCATTCCCTTTATCAGGTATGTTCCTGTTTCTTGAAAAACAATACTACTTCTGATCTTTTTTTTTTTTTTTTTTTTAATGTAGCCAAATTTTAAGAGTGAATTCTTAATGTTTTCATAGACCATTAAGGGACTGGCTTTCGCGGAGATTTGGAGATTCCTCAGACAGTGACAATGGATTTTCCTCAGTTGGTAGCACACCAGCTAAACCCACTGTGGAAAAATTGAGGTAAAGAAATATATTCATAGAATTCCTGCATTCTGATAGTTTTTAATGCAGTAGCATTTTCCTTCTAAAGTTTACAGAGGTATTGGATTCCTTTTTGTGGGTATTATTTTGTTACTGGTCTTAGAGATAATAGAAATTTTTTTTAAGGGTTTTTGATGAGATGAAAAAGGTTAATTGGAGTTTGAAAGGAGCTTCAGGCACATTTTAAAATAGCATACACAAGAGGGTACCAACTTTCTAGATGGGGAGATAGAACATGGAGGGGAAAAAAATCTGCCTCTGTGTATGTTGCTATTCTCTTCTCATAGCCTACTTCAGAGACAGTTGAGTCTCTGAAGATCGTTGAATGGAGGATATACTGAAGTCTGTTTTTGTATAGGGGTTATGAGGAATACTGATGAATAATTTGTTCCAAAACTTGAATTGTGAAGACTTGGGCTTGCTGCTTTTCTTTCCCTAACAAAGACTGTTTGTTGTATTGTAAAAAGTGACTGTTACATGGACAGGAACCACAAAGAACATTTTCTTGGTTGGAACTTAATTATATCCAAATTATAATTACAGAGTAGGCTGAGTAAATAATTTTGTTAAATAAGCGTATATATTTGTAATAAGCTTGCTAGAACTTTTATATGTTAGGTTCAGAGAGAATTGCGTTATACATTTTCTTAATTAAATGTTCTGATTCTGTCTGAGGGCTTCAGAAATTAAACAGGAACAAACCACATCTATAGTCAATATTTTTTTAAATACATAGGGAATATTTCATCTTGGTTGGGTTTTATGAGGACAGGAGCTTAGACTATGCCTCGAGAGTCATTTCTGCCTTTCAGAACCTGCGATTATAATCCCCAAATGATATACTATTAGACACAAGTGAAACAGTATAGGAAAAGTAGATAGGAGTGTAGTTAAGATTTAGAAGAAACATACTACTCAAAAGTTACAAAATAGTGACAGTGTTTGGAAAACAGTGGTATTTGGTGTTTGGGAGACTGTCCATCATAGCAAGTGAGGTGACTCCTGTATCTTTTAGTCCTAGGCTTTGTGATCCTGGAGAGTGGAGTAAGGATGTTATGAAGCAATTCTAACCAACTTTCAGGTTTCTTAGGCAGGATGGTGTGTTCTTAGCATATAGACTAATGTCTGTGATGATGTGTTAGAGGAAATACCTGAATTTTGTCTCAATAAAGTAGGCATGCTGCAATTTTGTTATTTTTAAATGGGAAAGGAGAATTGTGAAATATTCAGAAACAATCACTGTAGTACGGTTCTTTAGATCAGTGACCCTGGACTGTTACTATACATGTAAGCGGTACTATAAAATGGTATCTCTTAGGGCGCCTGGGTGGCTTACTGGGTTAAGCCTCTGCCTTTGGCCTAGGTCATGATCTCAGGGTCTTGGGATCGAGCCCCGTATCTGGATCTCTGCTCAGCAGGGAGCCTGCTTCCCCCCCTTTCTCTGCCTGCCCCTCTGCCTACTTGTGATCTCTCTGTCAAATAAATAAAATCTTTTTAAAAAAATGATATCTCTTTATTACAGACTACTGTGTGAATACAACCTTTTACAATCAGATTCTTGCACATAAGAATTTGAGACCAGACCTTTATTTAATTTGCTCATCTATTGTCTTGGGCCCCTTCATATTTTTGCTTTAGAATATAGCTTAAATTTCAGATCCGCTTCTAGCATAGAGGACTTGTAACTTGTATCTGTGTAGGATCAGATTCCACACTTTAACATTCTGGTTGAGAATGAGTTGTCTCTCCTAATAAGAACATCCACTTATATTTGTTTGTTTCAACTAAATTTAGAATTATTTTCTTCAGGTTTTTAAAAGGTATAATCGCTTTTTTTTTTCTTTAAGATTTTATTTATTAGACAGAGATCACAAGTAGGCAGAGAGGCAGGTGGAGCAGGAGGGGGAAACAGGCTCCCTGCTGAGCAGAGATCCCGATGGGCTCGATCGCAGGACCCTGGGATCATGACCTGAGCCGCAGTCTGAGGCTTTAACCCACTGAACCACCCAGGCGCCCCTAAAAGGTATAATCATTTATAGGGAGGAGGTAATATGGATAATTTAGGGAAGTTTGGGATTAAATGTAGCACTATTAATTCGTTCAAGAAATAGTGAACACCAGTCACTCTTCTGGGTGCCAGGGACAAAGCAGTAGGTTAAGTAGATAAGAATCCCTGCCCTTAGGGAACTTGTCTTCCACTGCAGAGAGGTAGACAGTAAATAAGAAAGTAAGGTTGGTGATCTGTAAGATAAACTATCAAGGTGTTAGAAGACTTTTAAGTGAAAATTTCATGATATGGTTTTTATTTTTTTTAAATCTTGGTGTAGTCGAACCAAATTCCGCCACAGTCAGCAGTTATTTCCTGAAGGTTCTCCTGGTGACCAGTGGATAAAGCACAGACAACCACTGCAGCAAAAGCCATATAATAATCATTCTGAAATGTCTGACCTTTTAAAAGCAAAGGTGAGTGATAATACATTTAAAGAGATTTTCATAAATTTAGATTTGACTTTGAAATATATCTGAATTGAAGAATTGCAGATTAACAGTTACAGAACTTTGCATTGTTGATCTAAGACTTTTGTGTTCCCGACTTGTGATTAGAAGCGCAGCAGAGACTTCTTCACCTTTACAGTTTTGGTAGAAATACAGTATAATAAGTAATAAAAATTAGCATCTGACTTTGGTATATATGCCATCAATGAAAGGTTTATTATTGTGTTGTATTCTCGTGCATGATTATACCACACTTTATCCGTTCTACTCTTAATGGACATTTTGGTTTCCAGTTTTGGGCTTTTGGAAACAATGTTGCTATGGATATTTCTGTATGTATATTTTGATGAGTATTCTTTTGTGTATAGATAATGAATAGAATTTCTAGATCACTGGATATGCCTGTTCTCAAGTTATTCCCAACTGAATATATGAGAACTCCACTTGTTGTACATCCTTACTAATTCTTGGCAGTGTCTGTCTTTATCATTTTAGCCATCCATTTGTGTGCCACTCTTCTTTGTTTGCATTCTTTCAAAAAATATTCTGGGGTCATCAAAATTAAAAACTTTTTGTACATCAGAGGACACTCAATGAAAAGATAAACCCACAGAATGAGAGAATATTTGCAAATCACATATCTGATGTTAGAGTAACATTCAGACTCCTAACTCAACAGCAAAAAACTCCAATTAGTGCTCACTTTATCAACACATATCCTAAAATTGGAACGATACAGAGAAGATTAGCATGACCTCTGCATGAGGATGACACACAAATTTATGAAAAAAAAACCCCAATTAAAAAATGAGCAAACAACTTGAATAGACATTTCTCCAAAGCAGATATGCAAATGGCCAATAAACACATGAAAAGAACCTCAGCATCATTAGTCTTTAGAGAAATGCAAATCAAAACCACGCTGAGATACCACTTCATATCCATCAGGATAGCTGCAATAATTAAAAAAAAAAAATGGAAAGCAGCAAGTGTTGATAAGAATGTGGAGAAATTAGAATTCCCCTGCATTTTTGGTGGGCATGTAAATGGTCTAGCTGCCATGGAAGATAGTTTGGTGGTGCCTTAAAGGGTTAAATACAGAATTACCGTATGATCCAGCAATTCCACTTGCTGCGTATATCCTCACAAAACTGAAATCAAGGACTCAACCAGGTAACTTGTGTACCCATGTTCATAGTGGCATTATTCACAATAGCCAAAAGATGGGAACAGCCCACATGTCTGTCAACAGATGAACAGATTGACAGAATATACGTACAGGTATAATAGTCGTAAAAAGGAATGAAATCGTGACACATACATACTACAACATGGTCATGCAACTTAGGCACATGCTTCATGAAGTAAGTCACACACCATGGAAGGTATTATACCATTCTGTTTATATTTGGCACCTAACAGACAAATTTATAGATACAAATTAACTTGAGCTTACCAAAGCGAGGGATGGGGGAATACGGAGTTATTTAATGGGTATAAAGTTTCTGTCTGGGATGATGAAATAAGTTCTGGAGATGGATACTGGTGATGGTTGCACAACATTGTAACTATACTTACTGCCACTGAATGGTATATTTAAAAGTAGTTATAGAGGTAAATTTTATATATCTTATACCACACTACAAAATACCAGGAAGAGCAGAATGAATGAAATTGGATTAAAAGCATGTGGTAATGGGAGTTTCTGTCAACCTATTTCCTTACTATTTAAAAAATAATTTTTTTAATTGGAGTATAGCTGACAATGTTACATTAGTTTCAGGTGTACAACATAGTGATTCATCATCTCTCTGTTACCACAGGTGTAGCTCCCATCTGTCACCATAAAACCACTGTATAACAAATGCTATTACAATGTGATTGACTGTATTCCCTACACTGTGCCTTTTATTCTTGTGACTTACTCATTCCATAACTAGAAGCCTGTATCCTCCACTCCCCTTTACCCATTTTGTGCATCCCCCTTTTGGCAAGCATCAGTTTGATACTGATATTGATATGATGTGGTTCCCCAGTGTTTTAGGAAAATTTAGGGGGAGGACTTTGCTAAACTCTTACTCAACCAGCTAAACATAATCTTGGGGGTATATGCTTTTGTCCTGTTACATTATAATGTAGGTTTACATTTTATTTCTTCTCATTGGAAAAACAGAATCAAAGTATGAGGGGGAATGGCAGAAAACAGTATCAGGATTCGCCTAATCAAAAGAAAAGAACAAACGGGGTCCACAGCCAGCCAGCCAAGCATCAGAATCCCTTGATGGTAAGACTTCTAGCTCTAAATCTAAGAAGGCAGTTCACCCTGTTTTAGGAGTGGAGCAAGGGCATTGTCAAAGCACATGAAATTGATATATTGGTAAGATTTTATGAAGTGAAATTGTGCATTATTTGCTCACTTAAAATCTCTGGCTCTCTGTTACAGATTTGTCACATTGATTCAATTGCACAGCTGATTTTTGCTTTTTTATGTGGGTATTTAAATATTTTTTAATACTGTGAAAACTGTGTAGTCAACCCTGCTTTCTAGAAAGAGCAAGTCCTTGACTATTTTTCTGTATAGAGTCTGTATTGTTTCTGTTTTTTAAAAGATTTTATTTATTTATTTGACAGAGATCACAAGTTAGGGAGAGAGGCAAGCAGAGAGAGTGAGAGAGAGAGGAGGAAGCAGGCTCCCTGCCAAGCAGAGAGCCCTATGTGGGACTCGATCTCAGGACCTGAGATCATGACCTGAGCCGAAGGCAGAGGCTCAACCCACTGAGCCACCCAGGCGCCCCAGAGTCTGTATTGTTTTAATTAAGTTGAAAGTTGGGAAGAACATCATGGTATATTTTTTTCCTTTTAAGTTGATAGAACTTAGAAAATTAAAAATAAAATAAAGCCAATGCCATAGCCCTTAGACTAGGCCTGCAGACAGATAACTGTGAGCATTTTAAGCATTGACTTTCACTCGTAGTCTGTGCTCTAGAAAGTAGCAGTTCATAACCAATGGGTCTCCATTGCTTACCTTTTCTGTAAGTCCCGATGAATTCTCTTGTAGTTTCACCTGCTTTTTTTTTTTTTAATGGTAGGTGATAATAGTAGTTTTAAGGTTTTAGCAAAAAGTTTTTACCTCAATTTCTGTTTGCTGTTTACTTAACTTGGGGTATATTGATTCCGTGGGCAAACACATGTTAAAGATGAGTTTACTGTTAAATTACTTGCCTTTTACTATTATACTTCTTTCCTGTCAGATTAGCACAGATAAAAAGAGCCATTTGTATATTGCTGAGTGTTTTGGCAACACTTAAAAATAACTACTTGGTACAATCTTCTAGAGAGTAGCTTGACTATATGGAAAGCCTGAAAAGGTTTTTTTTTTTTTTTTTTTTTAAGATTTTATTTATTTATTTGACAGAGCGAGAGATCACAAGCAGGCAGAGAGGTAGACATAGAGGGGGAAGCAGGCTCCCTGCTGAGCAGAGAGCCCGATGTGGAGCTTGATCCCAGGACCCTGAGATCACGACCCGAGCCGAAGGCAGAGGCTTAACCCACTGAGCAACCCAGGCGCCCCTGAAAAGGTTCTTAAATTGTTTCCCTAGAAGAGAATTTTAAAGAATGTTCATTCCATTACTCTTTTGATAATGAAAATATGAAAACAGTCTAGATACCCCAAAATAAAATTTTAAATGCAGTATCATAGATCTATGCAATGGACTACCATGTAATCATTAAAAATGATGGCACAGATTTATATTTATTGAAAAAAATAATGTTCACAGTATATTACATTTAAAAAGTAGATTGGGGTGCCTGGGTGGCTCAGTCAAGCGTCCAACTCTTGATTTCAGCCCAGGTCATGATCTCAGGATAATGGGATTGAGCCCCATGTTGGGCTCCGTGCTCAGTGGGGAGTCTCCTGGAGTTTCTTTCCCTCTTCCCCTTACCCCACTTGCATGTGCTCATACTTTTTCTCTCTAAAATAAATGTAAAAAAAAAAAAAAAAAAGTAGATTATAGCATAGTCCTATGTACTGAATAATCCCACTGAATTTTTAGTAATTGTATGAAAATTCACAGTATCATCATAGAGAAAAAACTACAAAGATACACGAAATGTTAATACTTAATTATCTCTGGGTTGAGAAATTTAATGAGTAATTTTCTTTTTCTGGTGTTTCTATATTGTACATGTAATCAAGAACTAAAAAAAGTTTTAGGCTTAAAATAAAAAATAAATATAGCAGTGTAAGACCGGGGATGGTGCTTATGTTACTGGTTGAATCTTCTTCCTGAGAAACTTGATCATACATCTCTTTATTTATAGTGAGTAGAATAACTGCAGCTGTTGTGTGTGTGTGTATGTGTTGTTTTTTTTTTTTAAATAGAAATGTGAAAAAAGACTTCATCCACGAAAACTTCAGGATAATTTTGAAACAGGCAAGTCATTTTCTTTTTAAAACCTCTGGTGGGATTTGATTTGGTTTTTCCCTAACCTTGATTTTAGTGGTATGATGGACTGTGATGGACAAGCAGTAAAAGTTGCACATGTTTGTAGAGAGTTCGTATATGTGGTCACGTTCTCTAAGTATGAAACTTGCTAAAATGACCTTAAATGATCAAGAGGAAATGATTTTTCCTTTCAGTGTGCTGTTTTTGTGTGTGAATGTCAAACCTTGGTGCTATGTGTGAACATTGTAAGCCAATAAATATTGGTGAGAGGGGAGTAGAACCAAGTATTGTAAAAGTGAGGAGACCTCATTCTCACATACATATATGAGTACTAACTTCAGAAGGGTAACATTCCCCGCTTTTCAGGAGGCAGTGAGCAACTTTTTAAGCAGGTACTAGAGATAGCTTTTATTAATCAGTTATAAAGAGTAGGTTTGTGACCTGATTTGGAAAGTAATGGTGATGAATGTAGAAAGTTCTTCGTTAATATTGATTTAATAGATGTCATTTGTAAGTACGGTAGACTTTTCTTACGTGCTGTTTTGAATTGTGTGAAATCCCTGTGCAGTAGATACACGTTTATTCACCATTTAAATTTAAAGCTTTCATGCAGAAAAGTCTGAAGAAATAGGAAGCATTATAATCATATTTTCTTGCAGCACTGCTTATAGTTTAAGCAGGATAAATGCTATTTTAAAAGATGCTTTAAACCTATTTTGGAAAATTAAGGTTAACTATGAAGTCATAAGAACTGTCAGTTGTTTGGTATATATATGTATGGGGGTAGAAGTCCCCTTAATAAGATTTTTCTGGCCATGTTGTCTGGTGGGGATATGATAGGCTGATAGTTTAATTAACATAAGCTCAGAAATCAGTTACTTTACAAAATCTTTAAAAAGCCTGTATGTTCAGAAGAAGGAATATTGTAACTTCATATACCTAGCTTAGTTGGGGATGGTATGGACATAAAATTTGTCTTGAAAAGGAAGTATAAAAAGATTTTTGTCTTGGGAAACCTCATTTGAGATTTTCTTTGTGCCTCAGCCTTTTTTTTTTTTTAGGATTTTATTTATTTATTGGAGAGAAAGAGAGCATGCACAGGCGGGGGGAAGGACTGAGGGAAAGAGAGAAGCAGGCTCCTTGCTTTGCAGGGAGCCCCATGTGGGACTCGGTCCCAGGATACTGAGATCATGACCTGGGCCAAGGGCAGATGCTTAATCAACTGAACCTCCCACGTGCCCGTGCCTCAGCTTGATGTCCGTTCCCGATCCATTTTCCGGTCAGGTCTTCTCTACCTTTAAAACAAAAACCAAACACAAACCCTGATAAATTGGTAGTTTTATTGGACTGTGATTTTGAAAATTTGGATATTTCCTTAGGTTAATATATTTCCTAAAGATTTGGTAAGCTCCATCTTTATTTTTCTAGAATTGGACTCTTTGTAAATCGTGGATTACAGTTATAATCTTTACAGTGCTTGCCTTTTTTTTTCCCTTTCTTTTTACAGTGCTTACATTTTGATCTTTTTAGAAAGCTTCCTTTATGTTGGCACAGAAAACAAATATGGGAATAGAAAAAAAAAAGTGTGCCCATTTTTTGAAAGCATGTGAATATTAAGGGTCTTAAAGGCTGAGATTAAGATTTTGAATGAATGTGTGGAAATTGACAATCCTAGATTAGAAAATCTGTTGAGCCCCAGTTTAGGGAAGGGAAAGTATCTGCTTAGGTTATATTTAGAGTGTGATGAGGAAAAATATATACTGTACATGCATTCCTTTATAACAAAAGGTGGGTAGGGGCAGTATTTGAGTTCTTACTAAATTATTGAGTTTGTTTGTTTGTTTATTAAACAGATGCTGTATATGACTTGCCTTGCTCCGGCGAAGACCAGTTGCTAGAACATGCCGAGGGACAGTCTGTGGCGTGTAATGGTCATTGCAAGTTCCCCTTTTCATCCAGAGCCTTTTTGAGTTTTAAGTTTGACCATAATGCTATAATGAAAATCTTGGACCTTTGATAGCAGCAGCTGTGTTGTGGAAGTCCCAGGATCAGAAACCTGTTGCATTTGAGTGGGTGTCTCTTTGAGCCTTACCTTTCTCAGGTGTTTTAAAGAAATGCAGGGAGGCAATGATGTTTCTGAAGATAACGTTCTCTGCAGAAGAGAGACTAGAAAGAAACATGCGTTTGCACTGTAAATGCAGTTATAACCTTTTATACAGATATACCTTTTCAGTGTTTGGCTAACGAATTTAAGTTGCTTTTTATGAGAGCATTTTTTTTCCGTGTGATTGTGGTTTTTATTTCGTGTTCTGGTCAAAAAATAGTGCTTGAGTCATCATCAGGTAGCCAAGTCAAAGGGAATGCTTCATCTAGCCATGACAGTGATTTTAACAAGAGTTTCCTTATGTTGACATTTTTAAAAAAGAAATTAGAATTCACAAATATTAAATGAATGCAAGAGCTAAAATTGTCACAGAAGTCAAGATGGCAGGTCGTCTGCTTTGGTGGCATTTTGCGCATTTCTCTGCCTCTGACCACTTAGGTTCTCTAATCCTCCTGTGCTGGGAGATTTGTTGAAAGGTTTTATTTAGAGCCAGCATCTACTATGTAATGTTCATGTTAAAAATGAACACAGCACTTCATTACAGGACAAAGTCCTCAGCCTGGATGGGGACAGAGTTGGTTGGGTAGGGAGTGGATGCTCTGACTGGGAGTTGAGAGCCTTGTGCAGTCAGCGAACCGGGGAGAGAGAAGCGGGGAGCCTTGAGGTGGGGACCCGGCAACTGCTTTGGTGGCAACTGCTTTGGTCTTGTCTTCACTGTCCTGCCGCCAACTCTTCAGTATTGTACAATGGTTTCGTTCCTGTGAAAATTTATTCTCTATTACAGTTGTGTAAATATGAATGGAATGAATACTGACATTATTGGGTTTTACATTGCATCTTGGTGTTGATCTCTGGAAACTAATGTTGTATTAGGTTCCAGTTTGCGGTAGTAGCAGAAACTGACATGCCTTTAGGAGCATGCCGAAGCCCCTTGATGATGGAGCGAGAAGGGAAGGGGTGTGCGGTTCACCCAGGTACAAATAAAGCATTTCACTCGCGGATGATCAGAACAAGAAGGTAACATACGTAACTCACTTCTGGGACTGTATTTTGCTCCTTCAGGCTTCTTTAAATAAAGATGGCAGTGCCCATTTTAAGAACTTCAGCTCTAATTGAGGACAATCACCAGGACTTTAAGGGGGCTTTAGTGTTTGGACCACTTCTGACCTCGTTGAAGGTATTTCTTTTGGCAGGGGGTGATGTGTGAGCATATGTGTGCGTGTGCATCTGCCATGTGGGTTTTAAAAATCTTTTTTTACATGTGGTATCCACAGAATATATCTCTGCTTGTAAATTTTATTGTAGAAGTCTTTATTCTGTATAGATAGCCTATTTAATAGGGGTTCTATTTGACCCGGTGGGACTTTCAGAAGAAGTACTATTGTAAGGAATTCACTTGGTATTTCTTTGCTTTAGCTTTTAAATGGCTTGATTTTTAAAGGAGAAATTCTATTTATTAATGAAAGTGTCATCCTCTTGGTGCTAAGCAGGAGAATTCATGATTACAGCAGTATGTTTAAAATTAGGTTATTCGTAATCCTGCATCTTTTAATGTGACAAATTTGTGACTCCTTCTGTGACCTTTTTTAAAATGCATTGTAGGATTGCTTTTGGAGCTCTTATTGTTCTTTCCAGAAATACAGCTGCTTTGCTTGGGTCTCCTTGAGCCATATTTGTAGTTGGTCTCAGCATTCCAGATTTTTATTAAATTGATAAGGGAGTGAAAACTTAGTTTGCCTAGCAGGTAAATCATTATCACTCATTTAATGTCATCTGGCAAACATAATTTTTAGTGATTTCGTGTGTGTGTGTGTGTGTGTGTTGTTTTTGTTTTTTTTTTTTTAATATTTTGGTCAGTCTTTCTTGTGCCTCGAGTTGGGTTTTTCGGCTCTTATTACAAAAGCAAAAGAGATTAGAGTTAGTTACCAGAAGTATGTGTCTTCTAAAGGTGTTGAGCCTTTTCAAGAACCAACAGATTATCTCTTTTCGATTACAGCAGTTTATGGTTAAATGTTACTGCTGTTGTGCTGCTTCATTTAATGCACTGTGGAACAAAATAAGGGTATTGTTGAGATGGGATTTGGGTAACTTGAGGCTTTTAGCTCTCTTGACAGTTTGAGGTAAAAACTGATGTGAGTTAAAGTTTATGTGTGTGAGGAGACTTAACTATGCAGAAAATGTGTACGTTGGATGTACCTGTTTTATGTACATCTGCTATACTTACACCCTTGAACCTGTGTATTAGTTTCTCAGTGTTCAGGTTACCTTGAGAAAGGCCATGCTTAGCACAGAACTGGATTTCTCCTTTGAGAATTTTAGCATGGTTTGAAGAAATCAAGTGATAAAGGAGTGTGCTGAATATGCAATAATTTACTTCTGTGTGCTGCATTTTAAGAAGCTGGATGAGAAGAGTAGTTGTGTGGCTTCATTGTGTTTTAATGTCTTTGAGAGAAAAGTTCTTTGAATCCACTTTTTAAATGTTCTTATGTTCTAGCCTTACATTTTCCAAGGTTCAGTGCACTGTGAATCTTTTATTTTTTTAAATTTTGTAGGTGCTTTTATGTATAACTGTAATGATTTGTAAGATGTTAAATGAATTTTTTTGTACTTAACCATTGTTATCCAAAAGATAGGGGTTATAGTTTACATGCTTTCATAAATTTTTGTTAAGAAATAGCAAATGAATGGTTTTAGGATTTCAACCAGTGACACTCTTCCCGAGACATAAACTGAATAGAACCCTTAGCACGGGTGAAGTTTGAAGAGGTTTGAAACTCGAGTTGGATTTTCATGTTAATACATAAAAGCAAGTCTCCTAAGCTGCCAAGGGATTTGTGGTCACTGCTTGCTGCTTTGAGCTTTGGATATTCTTATTTTTCTATTAAATATCAATTAGTAAGTGCAGATAAGGAAGATATATAGCAAAACATAATTTTATGCTATAAGGTTGTGTTGGTACTTTGTCTTTGCTGGCTTTAGTAGTTTGTGTGTAATATCAAAAGACTCAAATCTAAGTAAATGGCATCCTTCCTTCCACAGGGATTAAATTTAAATTTTATTATAAAGCTCAACATACTGTGGTGTTCTTTAGGAAAGTTCAGGTCTAAGGGCATGTGTACATTAGAAACATTTTATTACCGAATTCTCTCTTTTTGTTTGTTTCCAGCAGCTAACTTGAACAGTAAGGAGCAAAGTCAATATAAAAATTAGACTGTTTGCCAACTTACTTTTCTTACTATGATAATGTCTCTTGGCTTTTTATCTTTATTTTTGTACCAGTACCTCACTCTGCCTGTTGAGATTTTTTATTGACATCTATTGTGTCTGTGTTCTCTGAGGCAGTGTTTTCTTTGCATATTAATCATAGTTACAAGGTCAGATTCATTAACATATTTATGACTGAAGAAAAGTAAGTCACTTAGTGATTTTGACTCAGATTATATTCTGGCAGTGGGGAAGGGGCTCCTCTGTATTGCAACTTTAGATGAATGATAAGCTAGACAAAGTCTTACTTTGTCTGAAGATATCAAAATATCCTTTACCTTTAAGTACCTGTTTCTGGGTAAGCAGGTTTAGTAAAACAGCAGTTTTGTTAGACCTTATTTCTGATAGCTTGGTAAAGCCTAGCTAGAGTTCCTCATTTTATATTCTGTCCTAAGACTTTAAAGTGTATTTGTATAGTTACGGAGAACTCTAAAAATGAGATTATGATGGCATCAGCATCTTTTTCTTCCTAGAGTTAAGTTGCTCTTGAAGTTTTTATACTTGTGTGTCCTGAAGACGGCAGATTGCAAATAGGCAATAAAGGCTCTGTCCCATGCTTTCAAAATAAAGCTCTGGATTGCAGTTTCAAAATATAAGATAGATGATTATTATAGAACAAAAGTGCCCTGAAGGAAGGAGATAGCTATAGTTGCTGGGCAAAGAGATTATAAGGAAGAAATTTTAGAAGATAATCCAGTTCTTGAGTGCTCTCTGTTGTATTAGGCTAGAAACGTGATCATTGCCTAGGCCAAGCGGTGTCTAATATATATGGCCATGACCAAGTGTTTTCTAGCTCTGGATAAAGTTGTCCTTATTTTTTTTATGGTTGCCAAGCAATCCAGTAAATCTAAAGCAATTTTTCTCACTGGAAAGATTGGTGTTTTGAGCCTGGTCCTTCCTGTTTCGATAATTTACAGCTGCAACCACACTGAAGTGCTGTACTTTCTTCCAGGAGTGTGCGAGCACAGCCGGCCATGGTCAGGCGTGTGACAGAGCCACTTCATGAGGTAGCTGTACCTTCGTCCTGAACGGTGATCCATTCCTTCCCGTGTAGTTCTCTTATGACAGACTGCATGTACTATTGAAGCAGTAGTGTAAAGCTAGGGAAGAGCATAAAGCTACCTCTCATATATGGGAGTGGACTTGAAGGGCTGGCTTCCACCAGCTTTAGTTGCTCAGACTTTAAAGTACAAAGAAATGTAAATTTTAAAAATTATGGTAAAATAAGGAAGTTTTATTTTGAGAGATGTTTATAATTGACTCTTTAATCTGGGTCCCCAGATTAATGAAATCACTAGTAAAGAGATTGCATTTGTCTTGTGTCTTCTGTGGTTAGCAGAGGGGATGGTCTAGCGATGGTCGTGGCTCGAAAGCACAATCTGAAAAGAAACATGACAGAGTGCTTGTGTCAGCTGTGTAGTACTGGCCAGCGGTGCTTGGGGGAAAGGGATTGGATGCAGAAATCAATTGCCTTGTTTTGAAACTTTGGCCCACAGGGATCCTCCTCTTGGTAGACTTCTTTAGTCCTTTAGTCCGATGGAAGAATAAGGCCCTGAACATATACATGTGCTGCTTCTTTGGTGGGAGGGCTCTTAGAGGGGTTTGGGTGTCGTTTTGGTTATTGGCTTCCGAAGCCAGAAAGAGGCCATGGAGTCCCCACCACCACCCCACACTTTGTATCTTGTCCCTTCTATAGAAGGTTAGTTTGTGCTACATCCTTAGGGTAAATCTACCGCTGTGGGGATTTTATGCAGTGATCATATCTTGCCCTTGGGCCACAAGTGGGGGGGAAGGTTATGGACACCACTGCTGTTTTGGGTCTCAGTGCATGTAGCTGTCAGATTGGGAACAAAGAAAACTGTGGTTCTAGGGTGAAATGGGCAGTATTCTGCTAGTCCTGGAGAGGTTTTAGTTAACAGTCTTAGGTTGTGGACTTTCTGAGGTATGTAACATTTTAATTTAATCTGCTTTGCATTCATTGACTGAGGTTCTGAAGCAATCTCTAGCTACAAACTATGGTGTGAAGCATTTGGGGCACAAATCTACATTGTTAGTTACTTCTCAAGCTTTAAGAGATTAGCTAGTTCTTTGTGAAATATCTCGGTTTATCTTATTCTTTTGTGATATTTTGGAATCAGCTATGGATAGCAACAAATGAAAGCAAAATTTCTCAGCTGAATGCAGTTTAGCAAGGTAGTAACTATTCCTTAGTAGTTGTTAGATGTTAATACTTCTGCAGTGAATGAGTAGCAGGGGACTTGCTGTCTTCATGTCCTGTACATAAAATGTGCACTGATAGACAAGCACAAAAGACGTATCTTTGCATTTCACTACTGTCCCAGGGCACTGCTGTCTCTGTTCATTTTAGGTTTGCATTTGGATGCTATACAGGTACCTTTTAATTTCAAATATAAGTGTCTGAAGAACTGAGTCCTTAATTTTACTTTTTTGCTCATATTTCATTTCAAAGTTAGGATGGGAGACAGCTAACGGACTTTCCATTTTCTTAAAAGCTTTTCCTTCAGTAACAGGGAAGGAAAATAAAACCATGAACTATTTTGTATATATATGTTTGTGTATATAACACACACATGATGTATACACACACATATATATTTTTTCTTATGATTGTGTTTGAAGTTTATTAGCTTAATACCTTATAAAAAATCATCTTTGGTAATTGACACATACAATTCAGATGTAAAGGTTTACCTGTTGACTTTAACAAAAACTTTTAACAGTCTTACTTCAGAATAAAATGATTAGTCAAATGGAATTATAGTTCATGTATTAACAAGTGAAATCCTATATAAAATTGTCTTTTATGCAGGTTAGTTTGAATGGGAAAGGGAATAAGAATTTTTTTTTATCCCTATCCCTCCCAAAACAAGGGTTTGAAGTGTCTTTTATGCTGCAGAGACTAGGTTATATTCAAGGAAGGTGTGTAGTCTTAAAATAGTTTTCTTGGGAGGAGGTTTTAGTCTGAAGAAGGTGAAGATATTTATGCTGAGTCATGTTAAATTTCATGTGGGACCTACGAAAGCTGGTTGGAAAAAATTGAAATGGTTTCACTAAATATGTTGTGCAAACTGGACTTTGAGAGTAAGTGTGGTAACTAGATTCATAAACTCTTCAGTCATTATTTTTATCTTATATGAAAATAATTTAACATTTAATTTTTGCCTTAACTGTCACAGCATTTTATGACTTTACCTTCTAGGGCATTTTAATGATTGAAAAAAGACTGTAAGTAAACCATTAAGAGTAATTCTGTCTGTGGTAGTAATGACGTTCCTGGTGCTTGTTTTGGTTAATTGTCAAACAGCAGAAAAGAAACCCCAGAATACTTGTGGGCTTTACCTTGTTATACAGATTGATACCTTTCGATTGGATTTATTGTGTTTCTGAATTATTACATTCTGGCTAACCAGTAGCTTTGTCTCTTTCCCTCAGTGTTAATCAAAGGATGAGGACTGATTCTCACTTCTATTGGGTGTGACTATCATAAATTAAGAATTTCCAGTGAGTTTAAATGTTTGCAGGATTATTGTATTCCCAAAGTTGACTAGCAGTGCCAGCTGTACTCTCCCCTGAGAAAATGAACAGTTATTATGCTTTTTTGAAAGCTTTTTGATGTAAATAACACCAGTTTAGAAATTAAAAACCTTTTATCTTGCAGAATACAATTTGAGAGAATGAAGGTTTCCTTTTGTATTTTAAAACATTTTTACAGTTGATTGTTCAGATATTGGCTTTGTGTAAAAATATTATCGTGTTAAATTTAGACTGACTGTAGTGCAATATCAATAAATTTTGCTGCTTGGACAGTTTTAATTACTACCTTAACCTGGTTTCTGCTACTGTTACTTGTTATCATAGGTTCCAGCTTATTCATATTTTGTCTGTCTTTGGACCAATAAAATATGACAAGTATGAGATAAAGGCATATTTATATGATGGGAACAACTATTAAAAGAGTGTCTCTGCAAAAGTGAAAATAAAGAACTGGTATGTATTCTCCATCTTAAACACTTAACAGTTTGGTTATTGCTTTAAAGCAAAACTGGGGGGGCGTCTGGGTGGCTCAGTCATTAAGCGTCTACCTTTGGCTTAGGTCATGATCCCAGGGTGTTGGGATCGAGTCCTGCATCAGGTTCCCTGCTCAGCGAGCCTGCTTCTCCCGCTCCCTCTGCCTGTTGTTCCCCCTGCTGTGTTCTTTGTCAAATTTAAAAAATCTTAATTAAGGGGTGCCTGGGTGGCTCAAGTGGGTTAAAGCCTCTGCCTTCCACTCAGGTCATGATCTCAGGGTCCTGGGATCGAGCCCCACATCAGGCTCTCTGCTCAGCAGGGAGCCTGCTTCCCCTTTTCTCTCTAGCTGCCTCTCTGCCTCCTTGTGATCTCTGTCAAATAAATAAATAAAATCTTTAAAAAAAAATCTTAATTAAAATAATACATACATATATATGTATTATATAAAGCAAAATTGGTTAGATACCTACAGTCCAGTAAGTCTTAAACAGTTGTTCCAAATAGAATACTTACCAGTCTTTGGATCATGGGAGAAATACATTCTTCTCCACTACCAGCCTCAGCTATATGATAATTTTTATTTAAAAGTTTAAGAGGGGGGGACCAAGGTATTATACTTTGCTTTCATTCTGAGAGCTGACGACATTGCAGGAAAACATTGTTCCTCTAAAAGACATGTTGCAAAGCTGCTTGCCATCTTTGTTGTCATCCTGTGTAACTTCCTTGCACTTACAATTCTTGATTATATTGTTTCCCTCATTTTTAAAAATGAAAAATTTTTCAATGGATAACTTCCCATTCATACCACATTTTAAAAGGCAGCCAAATAGAAATTGGTGATGAATGAAGGTTCTTTGGCTGTTTGGACCTAATGTAGTGTCTTCTGGTCCCCAGCTTTGACTAGGGCTTTCAGTTTAATGTGAAGCAGCATGGGTTTGACATTTACATGTATTGCAGGAGGACAGTCTTACCCTTTAATGAACACAGTTAAAGTGCATCATGGAATTAGAAATATTTATTCAGAATATAAGAATGTTTGTAAAATATTATAAATGTCTCTGTATAAATAAATGGAGTTTTTTTTAAACAATTCTATATCAAATAACACAAAGTAGCTATTTTACAGCAGCTAAAACTAAAGGCATCTGGAAACATTTAAAGCATACAAGTGAAGAATCTAAAAAATTACAAGGTATAGTACAGTGTTAAGGGGCAACTTTAAAATGAGACTTGCGGTACAAACAGTAGGACAACACTGACAAATGCAAACTTGGTCACGTGTGCGGTAACAACTGATAGTACATTCAAGCAGGTTCTTCTAACTCAAGTGGTTTAAAAGGAGCACGTTTTCAAATAGGAAACTTAAATCTCATGCAAAGTAAGTCTTGATAATATATCTAGAAACTGATTACGAATAGAAAAGTGAACATGTGTCATTATCTTTGCATTAGGGTCAAACAAAAGCAGATTCTTAAGGGCTCATTCACTTGGCGGTCATGACACTAGCACTCTTTAGTGAACGGAGTTCTACAAACAGAACATTTTCCACGTGAATTTGATTTGCAGAAAGTGCAAAAGTGAAAGGTACGGTAAGAACTAACTAAAAGCAGGTCATCAGTGTGAATGTGGGGGGGGATTTTGTATATAGCTTGCTTCTTCATTCTGCTGAGCTGGTATTTCAGATGATCAGTAGATGCGTGATTTGCAGCAACCTTGACTACGGAAAAATCCAGCACTGTCATTCAAGGGTCGAGTTACTCAATAGCGGCTGCTGTTACGGGCAGAATGAGTTCTTGTCTGGGTCACATGCAAGAGCTCACTCAGGTGCAGTGTGATAGAGAATGTATCCAATACAACTCTTAATCAAAAATGCCACCATTGCACGTGAAACGTTCTACCTTTATGCAGGGACAGCTGCTTTTCAGCTTGCACTCTTTCCCACTGGTTTACAGTGGTTAACATCCATCGAATGCTCAGTGATGAACTGGTGGTAGCAGCCAGCATTACGTTGGTCGCTCTAGGTCCAGTTCTAAAAAGACAATGCTTGGCAGCCCAAGACCTGTGTCTGTTAGTGAATCACATGTGATTAGTTACAAAGTAATTTTAGGTGTGTGAAACGGGGAACTTTAGAAGGCCACAGATTCGTAGCCAACTTCAGCCTGGCCTACGTAAACACAAGGTTTCAACGGGCAGGTATAGGATTTGGATAAACCTCGTGAGAAATAGGTGTGTAGCAAGTAGAGTTTGTATCATTTGTCAAAGATAAAATAGAAAAATATTTGCTATGTGATTTTTTTTTGTTGTTGTTAATACTCGTGTTCTACAAAGCTATCACTTAATGCAGAAAAAAAAAAATCTCAAAAACGTTACTTATCTTCCCTTCCCTCCCAGAAAACCTTGGCAACCCTGTGGCTGCACCCTAACTCAATTCATTGCAGAAATTTCACTCAGAAAATTCTCTCCCTTTCGGCCTCCAAAAATGTTCTCTCTCTGGGCTGCATCTAGAAATACAGGTACAGCTGTAACCTTCCCATGATCTTTTCACTTTACATAGTCTCATGGACGACACATAACTTCCAGTTAGGCGTTTGCAAATGGCTTAAAAGTTTTAGGGATCCTTTGGGTGTTTTCTGTAGTCTGAATGTCTTACTAAAAATATGAGCATGACACCCCAAACTCTTGAGAGCTTTAAGACAATTGATAGAGCTTAAAAATAATTGCAGGATAATGTGAGCAGGCCGTGGGAACACCTTTGGAAGGGAACAGGCAGCTATGAGGTTCCTAACTCATGCCAGTGAGATATTCCAGTCCAGATGAGGTAAAACTATGGGGGTGTGTTTTTTCTTTTAAAAAAATGTAATTGGTATGCAGGTAGGAACTAGGAGATTTTCATACAGTTTTAAGTTTTTCTTAGGATGAGGCTAGTAAGGATTTTACTACTTCAACAGTTTTTAAGAAGAAATCATAGCGGCTCTAATTTGGACTGCCTTCCTAGAGTAGTGAGAATGTTAATGCTCTAATTTGAAGTTCTCTGAGATCCCTGTGAAAGTATTGCTGCAGGCTCAGAGGAAGACAGCAACAAATGCAAGCATCTCGAAGGAGATATTAAGCCATTCTCTTTAACTGGCACTTAAGTTTTTATTCATCTAACATTCCAGCTTCAGGCAGCTTGGATATTAACTTCAGAAAGTTGACCTGCTCGTAGATGAGCGTGAATCTGAAACATTTACTTGCACTGGCAATGATGAAACGTCTAGGATACCTCTGGGGCTGGAGCAGGAGAGGAAGGAAGGGCATGATAAATCTCAGCTGTCCGATCACTTAAGATACTTAATCATCAATAATTTTCGGGCTTAGTCTCCACGAGGAGTCTTACCGCCTGCGAGTCCACAGCAGCGTTGGCAGCTGGTGCAGATGGACTTTGGCAGAACGTCACATCTGCCGGCAGGTCCACATGTAGATGCCACTCCAGCGGGACGGAAGTCTGCTTTGCCTGTGGTTTTTACCTTAATTCAGCAGTGGGAAATACACTCCAGGGGAACTGTGAAAGGGATCCTTTCTTCCCATGCCTTTTTCGCTAAGAGCCAAAGATGGGGCAGAGAAGGTGACTGCCTGAAAGGGGTAACCATTGCGGGAAGTGGGAAACAAAAACATGGAAGTCTGAAGACTTTCCACCTCATACAAGTTAAATCTGTATCATTTTTTACCTTTGATGGAGAGATTAAACTAGCTACTATTTAGAAAGAGAAACTCAGGTTATTAAAAAAAAAAAAATTCAGGTATCTGCAATTATTTAATCAGTGTGGTTTTACGTTTAGCATAAATGAATGCCTCTTGGTTCACCTTCAGCAAGGATCTTCTCTTAGGGAGCATTTGAAAAATACAAGGAAAGGAAATCAACTATTTAATTGCCTTTTTTTTTTTATTCCACGTATTTATAAAAAGCAAGTTTTTCTGGGGAAAGAGTTTTCACCCAATCACCACATATTTAAAAGTATTATGTTGAAGTATAAATTTGAAAGGAGGCCAGGTAGGGTCAGTAATACTTGGGCTTATAATGGAGGAGAAGAGACCTCTTGGGTCTGGAAAAGTTACATGACCCTAAAAAGGGTGAGTTTTCTTTGAACTTGGACCAAGAATGGTAGACAGAAGTCAGCAGACAGGATTATATTCATGTGTCAGCTATACTTTTCAGGGTTGGTGAAGATGAAAGCTGTCTGTTTTGAATGTTCGGTCTCAAATATTTCCCCTTGGCAAAATGGAAAAATGGGGAAAACCAGTATTTTGTCTTTTAAACTCCCCCCCACCCCCCGTATAACTTCAGTCACATTTTCCTTATGACAAAATGAAACTTTATCCAAAGAGTAAAAATTGATTAAAAAAAAAAAAAAAATCACAAGAACCAACCTTGACTAAATGGTAGATTCATAACAAAATCAGGAGCCAGTGGGCACTTTCACAGTGATCAAAGCAGCCAAAAGCTGGTCCTTCCAGACTGGTAACAGTTTTTTTTGGTTTTTGGTGGTGTTTTTGGGAAAGCCTTACTGTGGGCCTAAGAAAGAAGGGTGGTTGCTTTTGGGCTGGAATTGCTCTGCCCTCCAAGGTGGTGGCTGGAGTGGCTTCTCCATTGCAGAGAAGGCTGAGGAACTTGTATCAGGTTGTCTGAAAACAGATCTTTAGTTCATGGATGTTGGGACTCTGATGGGGTGACCTGTTCATAAAACTTTGTGAACTCTGGCATTGGGATAGAATTCTCGGGGGGCTTTGGGTGGATCTTCCAGTACTACAGAGTGAAATGCAAGTGGTCCTTCAGAATATATCCATGTGGGGTAACTAAGAAGACTTGAAAGACAGGAGATGGAATAATGAGTATAAGATGGAGGCCTTCCTGAAAGAATTCAGGCACTTTGGTCCTGGCCCAGCCTTGTCAGCATTTTACTTAAAATTTAACCTGTTTAAGTACCGTATACTAACCACCACTTTGGGGGGTGGGGGATGTGGGCAAAAGGAGGCCTCGACGACCATTCCTTCACCCCCTTCCCTTCGTAACAGCAGGAGCGAAGTCTTGAACTGGTGGTTCAGTAGCCGCCTCTTAAATAGGTGGGGTGGGATCGGCCGCCAAACATTCTGCTCGGTGTCCTGCCTCTTGCCCTTGGAGAAGAACAGAGGCAGGTCCAGAGCTCCGTACATATCAGGTGGATGAATTTTGATGGATGTGGAATAGCAGTTATGGGGTGCCCTCAAGGGGTGGGGAGCAGAAGTACTAACAGTGCTCTTCTGCTCTTGAAGCAGCTCCTGATAAAAGTTTAGTTCCACTCTATGTCTCAACAGGACCATCTCAGCTCTAAGTCTTGGCTTTAATAAGACTCCACTGGGAGGGAAAATCCCACATTCAGAAGGAAGTGCCCTTTGCAGCCCTACCTCCACAGTGAGAGGTAAAAGAAGTGCTCATTCTCCCAAACAGAATTGTTCAGGTAGGGCTTGCTCTACCTGTAACTTCAGATGTACCTGGGACCCTAAGCCTGAGTACCCTCCGCTGTAATCGACCTCTCCGAGCACCTCTGAGTGACAGCCTGTGTCTCAGAGCTGGTACGTGGGTCTCGAAAACCAAAGCCTGGTGCAGTAAGCAAATCAGCAGTTCGAGAGGCTGAAGATATCCCCTCCACACTCCCACATGTGTCAGTGTTTATCCCTGAAGTAGAAAGAAAGGAGAAACTGAGGATGACAGAGGGCCGGTCACTACCAAAAAGAGAAGAAAAGAATGGACGATCCAAAACAAATGAATGACCAGGGTACCACCGAGGCACAACTTCCAGAAAGCGAACAGGTGGGAGGGAGAGTGCCGCGCTGGAAGCAGAAGCAAGGCCTACCGCGCAGGGCGCACAGCAGCTATATACGCGCTGTCCCTGGGCCCAGAAAGGGAGGAGCGGGATCCTCCGGCTAGAGTCTGCAGGGTGTCACCAGGCCATTCGTCCCCGGAGCAGAGTCCATGGTACTCCATCGTGCAGGTGCTCACCCACCTGCCAGCCTTCCCTTCCGTCCCTCTCCCACCAGGTGCTCTGTCTCCCAGGGCCCTTCTCTTGCCGGTGACCTGCTCGAGTTGAGCTTCCACAGAGCTTTGGAGCCCAAGTGCCGATTAAAGTGAAGTCTCGTTGGTGTGTGGCCTTGAATTCTCCTCCTCCAGCAGAGCTATTCTTTGCTTGAGCATCCTCACTTGGGTCTCATGTCTCTCCACCATGGCCATCATCTGAGACTCCAACTTTTTCAGTTTGTTCTGATGCTTCTTCTTGGCTTTTTCATAGGCAGCCACCAGGTTGCTGTGCAGGGAGCAGGGAAGGAGAGGGAACAGTCAGTCATTGGAGTAGTGTGGAGACACCCTGTCCTGTCCGCTGGGTGACTGGGTCCGGAGAGGTCCCTCAGCCTCTTTAAAGGAGTGGGAAATCAAGTGTTCAACACTCACGGCCATTCACCTGTTACTGGCTTAACTACAGTTCTTTCCCTGCTGGAGGCTTGTCCCTCATCTTTTAGGAAGGGTGTAAACCAACAACCCAGACTAGTCACATCCAAAATAGGTAAGATAGAAAAGGCAGCTAAATTCCAGAAATTTGTCATTTAAATACAAGTGATGAGGGCCACCTGGGGGATGGGAGGGGTGGCTCAGTTTAAGCGTCTGCCTTTGGCTCAGGTTATGATCCTGGGGTCCTGGGATCGAGCCCTGCAGCAGGCCCCCTGCTCAGTGGGGAGCCTGCTTCTCCCTCTCCCTCTCCCTCTGCCTTTCTCCTGCTTGTTCTCTGACAAAAAAAAAAATCTTTTAAAAATAAATAAGTACTAGTAATGAGTCTGTCATTCCGTGGCTGCCTGCAACAGATGGTCCAGTGTTAAGTTACCAGGAGTGTTCTTTAAGTCCTGCAGTCTAAGTGACCCCACCTAGGAGGAGAGAGAGAGGCCCTGATGCCCTGATGATTTCACGCTTCCGGCTGGTGGGATTCGGGACACAAGGCCACCAACTGGTGCTGCCAGCCAGAGTATGAGCCTCTCTGAGCCATCTCCCCGAGTTCCTGGTGGGGAGAGAGCAGGGGGTAAAGCCGAGGACAAGGGTAAGTCCTCATACCTGCTCTGGTCCCAAATAGCCCAGTTCCCTCCATGTACAGAGTTAGGTCCTCCCAGTGTCATCCTGAGACCAACTCCCTGGGATTCCCAAAACTCTTTCAGGAGAGCGGCCTTGGATACCCTGTACCTCAGGTCCGCATGCAGCTTGGTGTTCTGATTTATTTCACAGTATACGTGCCTGTGGAAGGGGAGGTGCGACTCCAGCTGCCTTCTAACCCAGACATGAAAGAGGTTTGCAGATTGTAAAAATTGCTACTTTTCTTTTTGGAAAACAGTTTTTAAAATAAATGCCAATGGTATTGCATATGACCAATTATTTTTTTGGAAAACAAAAACAAGAAAAATTCGTCTCAGTTTTAGTTTCTAAACAGATTTATCAATAGATAATTTATGAGAACAAAGTTCGTTGGGTTCCTCGGTCTTTTATGAACATAAAGGGGTCCTGAGCCCAAAAAGCTTCAGATGCTGTTACAATAGTGCCCCATAAAGTGTCCACCAGATACTTCATGTTCTTCACATAGGGGCACCTGGCTGGCCCAGTTGATAGAGTAACTCTTGATCTTGGGGGGTCATGAGTTAGAGCCTCACATTGGGGGCCAGAGTTTACTTAATAAATTAAAAAAAAAAAAACTGTTGTCATATAAAAGTTCTAGAGCCAATTTTGTTGGGAAAATGTTGGCTTAAACACCATCTTTTTTTTTTTTTCTTACTGTATGACTTCTCAGAACCTTTACTGTAGTAATTAAGGGGACCATAGTATGCTGCGTTTCCCAAATACCTGGTCCAAGGACAAGCCTTTACTGAGCATTTCTTAGTTTCCTGTGGAACACTTTGGGAGCCAATGCCTGAGGGAAAGCCAGTCTTGGGGGTGACAGGGAGGGCAGGCTGGTGAGGACTTGCCATTCCCTCTCTGGAGCTGGCTCCCAGCAATTTCGGAAATGCCCTCCCGGTGTAGGAGGACCCCACAAATGGAGATTGTACCTGTTGGCCCGCTTCAGGTCATTCACGAACTCTGCTGATTGCTGGTGTCGGATTTCACTGCTCTTGGTGAGTCTTTCCAAGGCGCTCACCAACTCTTGAACTCTGGCCTTTAACTTCTTTTCTCTGTGCGGAGGAGAGACAAAGCATGCCTGGAGTTACCCGACAAGATCCCGGCTGTTACCCCGAGGGTGGTGGCAGAGGAGGAAGGTTGAGCTTGCCAAATCAAAAGGCAAGTTCGAAAAGGAAGATACTGGAGGTACCTGGAGGTCCCCTCAGGTCCAGAACATCTCACCACTGCCTTGCTGAACGCTGATGAGGACCGTTGAGAGCTCAGAGTGCAGTACAAGCCACAAAGGAACAAGACATGAGGTTGTAGCCACCCAGATGTAGCACAAATGCAGCTTGGCCACAAAGCCTCATCTGGGTTCCACACCCCTCTTTTCCGGGTGTGCTAGTAAGTATCTCTTAAATCACTGATTTGAGAACAGAAACCTGTAGTCTGGGTGCCCTACCTTGGACAAGTCCCCACTCCGTGAAATCGACACGATTCTACTTCACCAAACCAAAAAACAGTAGTGACAGAGGGAATAGAAATTGATACTCTCATTTTAAAGTTCCTTGGTTCCTCTTTAAAGTACTTAGATTTGCACTTTGATAACCTCCTTCCCCAAGGCTTCAAGTTCCATGGGCTCTTTACTGCTGGGGTAAGCCAAAGTAACTGACTTAGGTTCAAGAGATTTCTAGTGCCCATTGCACTTCCTGCCGTCCTCTGATGCCCTTGAGCGTAAGACCTGGGCAGGGAAACTCTCCACAAGCACCCTCTCTACAGCGGTTCCACCGCCGCCCCTATACACAGGCACGGTGTCACTGCATCGTCACAGGGCCCTGTACAGCACAATCTGCTCCTTTTTTTTCCCCTAAAGATTTGTCAGAGGGTGCGCACATGCAGGGGTAGCGGCGGGCAGAATGAAAGGTAGGCTCCCCAGAGCAGGGAGCCCGATGTGGGACTCCATCTCAGGACCCTGGGATGGAGCCCCCCCTAACGCCCCCCCCATCCATCTTTCACGCTCTCAGGTGGCAAAGGCCTTACCCAAAGTTACCCCCATCCAGGTGACCGCTTCTCAGTGACAACAGTTGTTTTAAAGCTTCCAAACAATTCCCCGAAGGCATCTGATTCTTTGGAGATTCACGGGAGACCAGATTCGTGGAAGAAGTTCCTCTAAAACTGATTCATGCGTGTATGAGGAATGTACGTGAGCACAGCTGTTTTGGAAGGCAATCTGGGAAGATCTAGCAAAATAAAAAGTAATCCTATCTCTCGACGAGGCAACCTGATTTCTAGGAATTTTTCTTACAGTGTGCGTAGGTGTAGAGAGACACATGAGATGACAGCTGGGTTCACTTCAGTATTGGTTCCAACAGCTAAGAATGCAGATCAACCGGGGGCTGGTTAATTCCACAAGGTATGATGGCTCTATTGAAATACTCTGCGGTTATTTAAAAAAAGAAAAAGCTCAAATCAACATGCACTGGCATGGGAAAGTATCTGATATATTGTCACGTGAAAAGGGTGACTTCTCCGGGATGCCAGTTTTACAAAAACAGCTACAAATCTGAGTGTCAAATCCCTGAGCTACTCTAACAACAGACCAGACAGCTGCCCACCGCTCGACAAGGGGGCCTCCCGGAGGGGGGTGACTGAAGGCTTTCGTTTTCTACTTTATCACTTCTGCATTGCTTGAAGTTCTTACAATTTTGTATGCTCTTTGTGGAGTATGTGAAAGCCAGCCTCAATGGCGCCGCTTCCTGTAGGGGTGCTAAGGGGGGCTGGCCCCCCAGGTGCAGGGCTCTCAGATGTTCAGATGGTTGGACCTTTCCTGGCTTTCCAAATACCTTTTACATTTGTGCGTGCAGCTACTGGGAGCACAAGTCAAGCTTTTCAAGCTCATTATTGAAAGAACTACTGCACAAAAATCTAGTCCTGCTTTTGTGAGGATGGAAGGGGAAAGATTTTTTAAACGAAACCTGACAACCTAAATCCGGAGGGCTTCCGATTCCTCAGCGAATCCTCCTGCCCATCCTAGAGAAGCCAGAGCCACTGCAGAGGAATTCCTGAGGAATGGGGGTCTCTCCTGGGTCCCGGCAGCGCCAGGAAGTCTCAGATCTGGTTGCATTTCTTACTGACATCCAGAGAGGAACCATTTCCCAGCAGAAGCGAGAGAAGTTGGGGGGGGGGGGGCGCTACAGACAGCCCTCTGTCGCCGAGGGAAGGCTAGGGAAACAGGAAAGAGTCGTCCCCCCCCCCCCCGCTATTAAGAATGGGGAAGGGGTTCTTTGTCCGACATTTTGTTACTGTTTCAATTCTTTTCTTTCTCATTCTAAAGTTAATAGTGTAAATGGAGAAAAGAAAACTGTGAAGAGAATTTAAAATGTCACCACGAGCACAGTAAATTCAAAACAAGAACTGCCCAGACCAATACCCCTTCCCACCCCCAATTACATCCACACCACTGCCCCAGCAGCTGAGAGTGCAGAAATCCCAGCCTCACCACAAAACAAAGGGTTCCTTTGCCCAGTCCTCAGGCCCCTGGGGGACTGGAGGGAACTTTCCGGACCTGGCAGGCTCCAATGGGGGACAGAACCCAGGAAGACAGGAGAGGCCCTTAAAGACTCTGCCTAACCCCTGGTGGGTGGGGGAGCTGAGAATTGCCCCCAAGAGCCCCCAGGGCCTCAAGAAGGAGACCGAAGTGCACTTGTTGTACGGCGTCCAGGACAGAACCAAGATGCTGATTTATTCAACAATACAAAGATGAAGCCAAACCTAAACCTAAAATGTGGGTTATTTTACCTGTTTGCATCTGCGACAGCTCACTGACTGAAACTCTATAAACCACTTTCGAGGACAAGAAAGGGGACTTCACCTCCATTTGGACCTTGGTCTGTACTTTTTAATTTTTTTCCTTCCAGTTTCCTCTCAGCTCGGGCGAAAGACCCACGCACGAGCAATGCATCCCCTTGAAGGGAACCAAAACTACCCGCCCCCCAAAAAGCAATAACGCCTGCCCTGAGCAAGACCCGGCTTGACTGATCCCAAGACTGTGATCCACCTGAACCTGACTACCCACCTGCACGGACCCACACACCTTGGTACCACCTTTTCCTAAATATGAGTGTCAGTCTGTGTTGGGCACTTTGGAGGCAGCCACTGTCTTCCCGGTGTTGGCCTCAGTGAAATAAATCCCTATTTCACCACCCCTTGTCTCTCTGCCTTCCCATCTTGTGAGGGGCCAGTGGTAGAGCCCGGTCTGTTTGGGCCCCCTGGAGCCAAGTGCTCTCACGCCCCCACGAGCCGCGGTGGGCATCCGAGCACCGGCCCCGGCGCTGGTCAGGGCTCGAGGATGTGAGGGAAGTAGAAACACACCCGAATTTGAAGACTTCATACGAGAAAAAGAAAACCGTGATTACATGTTGAAATAATATTTGGATATACTGGGCTAAACATGTCATTAATTTTTTTAAGTTTTAAACGTGGCTACTAGGAAATGTGCAGTCACCCCGCGGCTTGCACCTGTGACCTGTGTTTGCTCTACCGGCAGTGGGTAGCGCCGCTCCGGGGCCCCAGGCCAGGTCCTGGTTTCCGCCGCAGGCTTTGGGGTGAGGCCTCGAACCCGCAGCTTAAGAAGCACCCAGTCGATCCTAACTACCAAGCACATTCGGGAAACTGTTAAGGCTGACTGTCCTTCACCCAGCACCGCGGATGAACTTCCTGTGTCTTGGAGAAGGCTCTGGATCTGAATGTGAAATTAGGCGCAGGGGCACGCTTTCCCAAAGTCTACCACCTTCCTCAGCTTCCGGAAATTGCACTGGGATAAGAATCCAGGTCACTTTGGAACCTCAACCATTCATGTCCTATGCCTTCTATGGAAGTTTCTAGCTCTAATTCTCCTGGCCTTCAGCTGAGAAGAATTTACAGTTTGTCTAGATAAGATAAATAAAGCTAACACAAGCACTTTCAGGCTCCACACAGCTAAGACAGTCAACATTAAATGCTACACGTTCTGTTTGCCCCTCCAGTAGTGTTTTCTGGAATGCCCAGAAGGGCATAATCCCTTCCTTCCCTGTTTCCTGACTCTGGAACACCTGCCTCCAGCAGCAGGTGAAAAGTCACCTCGGGGTCCCACTGGCACGGGGCCGGCTCCTGGCACAGCTGGCAGGGCCTCCCGCTCCACCAAAAACGAGGGTTCCTCCTGCTCCCCATGGGCCCCGTGAACCTCACTCTGACCACACAGGAGGGTGTCCTTCTTCAATGTCATCCCCATGAGCAGCAGGGCACATGCACCTGTGTCCGAGGCAGCCTACGGGGGATGTGGGGGCAGTGCCTGGGCGGCGCCAGGCAGGGCTCTCCAGCTCCCTGGGAGGGGGTACGCTATTCCCAAAATCAAAGGCCGGGGCCAGACTGTCATCACAAACCCAAAGGCGCTTTGGGCGTGGCGGAGCAAAGGGCGAGGGGTTTTGTGGTCACCGGGACAACTTCCACACGGGTGTCACAGGGCCCACAATCGCTCAGTCATTGTTCGAGAGATGCCATTAGTCATGGCCGGAATCGGTGCGTGTGGTTCCTTGCTCCCTCGCTGTCCACTGGTTAACCCCGGTGGGCTTATCTCTCCTGCGCTCGTGAGGTCACCCCGGAATCATCGGGGACCTCCCTTCCCTGCCTGCACGCCTGCTGCTCCTGCTCTCTTCCACAGGCCTCACTCCCGAGTGCGCGCACTGCCGCCCACACCGGCGGTCCCTCTGGCTTCTGCACCGATCCTCGCTCGCTGCTGCCTCGAAGTCCCCGAGTACAGAGGACGTGGGCTTGGACCATATTGTGTGTCCTACCCTTTCTTTACTTGCCTCTCTCCATTCCCATTTATGCTCCTAAAGACTACCATCATGCTAGAAGCTACCAATTCTTTATCTCCAGGCCTTCCCTTGGATCTCTGGACCTATTTGACATCTCAACTTAACAGGTGTCCTCCACTTAACGTGCCTGGAGCAGGACCTTCCAGACGATGCCTCCAAGCCACCCTTCCTCCCCTGTCAGCACACAGCAACACCCACTGCCCAACTCCTCCCTTTCCTGGTCCTCCACTTCCACTCCACAGCAGCCCCCAACCACCAAGTCTTGGGACAATTCTGCCCCACCACCCAGGTCCAGGCTGCCCTCGTTTCTCACCTGGGCAGCCCTGAGACCCCCTAAGTGGATTCTCTGCGTCACCTCTGCACCCTCTAGACTGGTTCTCACAGAGCGGCGCTCATTCTTTAATATGAAAAACCACATCCTATCCTTGCCCTTCGGTGCCTTTCACCAGCACTCGGCGCAAAGTCTGGGTCTTATCTGGACGTCTATCTAAGTCCCCTGCTTGACCTGACCTCTGCCTGGCCAGTCTTGGGCATCACCCTCCCCCTTGCAGGCTGGATTCCTCTCAGACCTTGGCACGCACCATGCTCTTTCCCACCGCACACCCTGGACTAGGTCCCCCTGCTTGGGAACGTGCTTCTTCCACAGGCTACCTTTCCTCCTTCTCATCCCAGCTTAAATGTCACCTCCTCCCGGAAGCCCACCCTGACCGCCCATCTGAACACACGTCCCAGGGTTATGATGTCACAGCACCTTGTCACTTCCTCCGTATTCACTGCAATCTCTATTTAATCTAAAAAAAAACATTTTTCTAGAGGAGGAACTCGGGGCCCAGGTAAGAAACTTGCCAGTGTGTCCAAAGAACTGGGAGGCTCACCAGGGCCTCTGTGTGAGCCTGAGCTCCCTGCCGTGGCTCATAGCAGGGGCGTGGAGCAGGCACTCAGACCTCTAGTGAAGAGCGCTCCTGTGGCCCCGACGAGGTGGCACCCCCTGGTAGTGATGTTCCTCAGGTACTATGGGGGAGCGCGGCTCTATTTGCCCGGGAGCAGCAGCAAGATGATCGTGACTGTCTAGCATTTTGGCCCAGACTTTCCTAAGACCATGGTTCTTGCCTGAGAAATGCAGCTGTGTGTTCACAGGTGTGCTGCAGCCTTTACCTGCGGGGTGCTCTCTGTCACCCCACTTTTACGAGATCCCAGATAAGGCCTTCTCTCTGAGCTTCTGGAACACGGAGGGGATGACGGAAATACACAAGGATCTCCGTTACCCAAGCCATGTCCCCCTCAACCCTAGGGGTGAGCCCTGGTTTTTACTGGTGTCCTTTGGGGCCCTGGCTCTAGAGGTCAGCAAGTTATTTACATGATAATCAATTCCTTGGTGCACTCTGTCTCCTATTACCATCCTGTGGATCCCTGCGCACTTACAGAATTCTAAGCGCAATTTCAGTTATCTGATCGCCAGTATAAATCAGCCAAATATGAAGAATCAGCAAGTGCAAGTCTAATAAAACAGCACCTTTTAAAATACTGGCCTTACTACAAAAATGGCGAAGACTCTGCTGCTCTTTTGCCCACTGGGGGCTTCCTTTTCAGGGAAGAGCAGGAAGGTACACAGTGGAGATGACAGGAAAGCTTCGGGAAGGTGAGAGTCCTACTGGAAGGGAGGAGGGGAGGGGTCCGAGGCTTAAGAGAGTCAGGGGCACGAAGGGAAGAGATGCTCCTGGAAGTTAGTGTCCGGAAGAAGCTGGACTGTAGAGTCTGTCCAGGAGAGACGTCTGAGAGGGCTAGGAAGTCCACACACAGCGGGTCTGGCGTGCCAAACCACTGAAGACACCTCTGCAGAGAGACCCGACCCGGCGTGTGCTGAAAGGTGTATCTGGTGGCAGAACCCCCGAGTCCTGAAGAGTTGAGGGCTAACCTCAGGAGAAGATAATGCAAATGGCCACAAATGCTGGGATTTTAAGGGGGGGGGGGAACCCCCCCGCCACCGCCATCAGGAGGTAGGAGACTGAAGTTGTAATCCTGGATCATTAACAAAGTATAATTTGTACTATAAGAATTCTGAAGAAAGGGCCAATTTCAAAGTGCAGGAGGAGACGGATTAGAATTTGTTTTCAATGTGCTGTGTTTTGAAGCTCTAGCATCGTATTTGGGAAAGACGTCCAGTGGGCAGAGAGAAATGCAGCTGAGCGAACTTAGGGACCATTTAGAAGGAAAGAAGTCATCCACATGGAGGTCATATACCTGGGTGATGACATCGTGATCCCCACCCGAAAAGAACTCTCCTTTTGCAGGGGGTGGCAGGTGAAACGGGGAGGGGAGGCTGGAACCCGGGACATGAGAAGCAGAACAATGATGGGTTCTGTGACAGAAGGACATTCAGGGCACAGGAGCCAAAGAAACACCAAACAAACCCATGTTATTGACAGGGTAGAAGCACACTGGTGTGAGCGCTTAGAGCGTGAGGTTATGGTGTGAGGGCAGGAGCAGCAGCAGAGCAAAGTCCCCGAGGCACAAAAGAGAACATGTGGTCTGGTGTGGCTCAGGGTGGGAGGGGACCTGTGACAGGAGGTGAGGGTGGAGAAGCGGGGGGGGGGGGGGGGGGGGG